>NC_081562.1:95539236-95720428 GCF_022355385.1 Mustela nigripes
TTTTTTTTTTTTTTTTTTTTGCTTTTTGAGAGGGAGAAGAAGGAGAAGGAGCAGGGAGAAAGGGAGAAAGAGAATCTTAAGCAGGCTCTACACCCAGCATGGAGCCCAATGTGGGGTTTGATCTCACCATCCTGAGATCAGGACCTGAGCCAAAATCAAGAGTCAAATGCTTAACTGACTGAGCCACCCAGACTCTCCTGATTTTTATGTGTAGTGTAAGATGGGATCCAATTTTATTCTTTTGTATCTGGCTGTCCAGTTTTCCCTGCTTGCTTTACTGAAGAGAATTTCCATTCTCCATTGTGTATTCTTGGCTCCTTTGTCAAAAATTATTTGGGCATATATGCATGGATTTATTTATGGACTTTCTATTCAGTTTCATTGATCTGTATGTCTAGTTTTTTTTTTTTAAGATTTTATTTATTTATTTGACAGAGAGATCTCAAGTAAGCAGAGAGGTAGGCAGAGAAAGAGGAGGAAGCAGGCTTTCCATGGAGCAGAGTGCCCAATACAGGGCTCGATCCCAGGACCCCAAGATCATGACCTGAGCCAAAGGCAGAAGCTTTAACCCACTGAGCCACCAGGCATCCTATATGTCTGTTTTTATCCCAATTCCATACTGTTTTGATTACTGTAGCTTTGTAATATAGTTTGAAATCATGAGGTGTTGTGTCTTTAGCCTTGTTCTTTTTCAAGATTGTTTTGGGTTCTTTTGTGTTCCATACAAATTTTAGGATTTTTTCCCTATTTCTGTAAAAATATACTAGAATTATTTAATTGTTCAGCTGGGTTACTAAGAACCCAGACTCTGCCTGTCTTTCCATTCCACTTCCTGAAAATGTAATCTTGTCACCTACGGCATGGTCAAAAGATGGCTGTCATAGCTTCAGATACCAAATCTGTGTTCAGTACAGGAAGTAGAAGTAGAAAGGGAGCCAGTAGCAACACTAACCACAGTGCCTTCCTTAATCAGGAAAGCAAAAACCTATCAAAACCCCACATGCCTCTAAAAAGACTGCTCAGTGTCATGTGCTCATTCATTGCTATGAGGGAGACTGTGAATGTAACAATTAAGACGGGGCTGCCTAGAAACCATTTTAGCATTCTATCTTCAAGGGAAAATTGAAGAAATTAATAATGAGTAAACAAAACACTGATCATCTGCACTTATTACTTTTACAGATTTTAGAGAATAAGAACAAAAATCAAAAATTTTCAAATATAGGTGATAATAATATCAAATTTAATATGGCATGAAGAATGGAAAGGAGGTATTAAAACAATATGAAGTTGTCCAAGATAATTTACATACATTTCTTTCTTTAGGTAACCAATTAGGATTCAAACTCCGTTTTGTTGAGTTTTAAGTACCATGTAATTTCCATGACCCACCATGTAGAGTTTTTTTGTTTGTTCATTTTTATGGGTGGAGGGGGAAATCTAAGCTCACATACTTATGTTTCTAACAGTATACGAATACATGTAGAAGTTCGTGTTAAAAATCATTTGAAGAAAGTTTGGAAGCTTAGTGGACTGTAAGCTCACTATAAGCCAGGGGCAATAAGATTATCAGAAATTCTATACATACTCATGCTACCTTAATAGAATAACTTCAACTCAAAAGGGATTCATCATATCGAAACTAGCCAAGTCACACACAAGGCTCAGTGGTTATGATTTTCATAAGCCACACATTCTGATGTGCAAAAATCAGAACTGTCTGTTTTGATTTATACTGGACTTCATATTTATCTCACATTTCTATTTCAGCCTGCTGCCAAAAACTTAATTTAGTAATTTCCAGGAAAACTAAATCAAATTCCAGGATTCTTTTCAATTGTTTTAGGTTTAAAACTTCCCAGCCCACTCTACTTTCTCCTCCCAGGGGTTATTTCTGAGTGCTTGGCTTATGCATTCTATGATGTGGTGGGAGGTGTTGTGAAACGGTTAGATTTAGATCAGTCTGTTCTCTGAGACATAAATTACTGGTTTGATTTTCAGGACTGCCTCCCCCTGGTGTCTACTGAGAGAACAAATATCCTGCTGGCTTCTGGTCTCAAATTCTAGTGAATTGTTTACAGTTCTGTCCCTAGTCATTTTTGTGGGCCAACTCTTATCACCTTCAGACCATGCTTCTTTTCTTTAACTACTTTTAACTCACTTGTCTGCCCTATCTGGAGGAGTAGGGAAAGTTACACCCCCAATAAATCCTTAAATTTCAGGGGAAATTCAGAAATTCTCATCTTATGTAGGAATTCTTTGCTTCTGATCATCTATTCTCCATTGTGAGATTGGTGATACCAGAGTATAAGATATACTAGAGCACATCTTTGCTTTCTGTTCTACTTATAATGAGAAATTGTTGCTAAAGGTACATTTCAATGAAGGCTATGAAAGCTTTCTCTCTTGCTGGACTCGCCACACTGTCTATAATCTTAAAAAAAAAAAAAATCTTAGCAATGAGAATGGAGATATTTACCTTCAGGGGTGGGGTAGGTATTCCCAGAATTATCAAGTGTGAATCTTTAATGTTAATTAGTATATTAACCTTTAGGAATGTGAAAGCCAGCCAAAATCAGCCGTTAGTGTTTTGAGGAAGGAGAAAAAACCAAGAACATTTGCACAAAATGGCTTAGGAGAAACAAGAGTAGTAATAATGCTATGGAAGACCTGAAATATGGTTTTGGTAGATAACATGGTACTGAATCAAAAACAAGCTTTCTCTCTCTCTCTCTCTCTCTTTTTTTTTTTCAGTCCTTGCAACAAATTAATAGTCTCCCACTGTTTTAAATGTTCTTATTTTCAAATGGAAATAATAGGTAGTAAATTCAGTCTTATACCTCTATTTAATGCTGGTTTCTAGAATGCTTAAGCTAAATTGTATATATCCCTATGAATTAATTTAATGAATCCCCACTCATGTTTTTGAAAAGTGCATTCAAGTCTGCACCATGTTTGCCTAAGGAAATGAGATTTGAAAATTTCTGTCCCCAAACTGTCAGTTTTGTGCTGATATAACACTCATGTCACCCACTCTCAGAAATACTCTATATAATGCCTTTCGTGAACACTGCTTGGGCTGTGAAGTTCTATTTACTCCAAGAAATCTCTTTAAGCTTTTGTAAATGGTGCATTGTAGTATGCAAGAAGCAGACCTCCAAGGAAAAGATAAAATTTCTCTATTTGATTGTCTAACAAAGACTAGGAACCTGCATTCTTCGAAAAGAAATACAATCATGAGATAGATCAGCTATAGCTGTAATGAACACCTGAGACCTGTAACTTTTTAATCATGAAAGTTATTGATCTCTTCTTATAAGACTGTGAGAAATATGGCTTTTTTGGATACACTGTCTTGAACTTAATTTGATAACTTCTAGGACATTTTAGCACACTAGAAGATAGTATAAATTCTCTATTTTGTTTTCCTGACATTTTAGAATAATTTTCTCACAATCCTTAGGTGATTATTAAAAAATTACTTTAACCCAGTATGTTAATTCTCACCTCATCTCACCCAGCCACGTAAGGACTATATTAAATTTGGCAGTATAGTAGTTTCAAATATAAATGCTCAGTTTTATCAATTTAAATATGTACTTTTCTTTATGCACAGTAGCCATATTCCTGTTTTAAAGACAGTGTTGATTTTTAGAATTTAGTCATTTTTGTTTTCTTTAATTTTTATTTTCTTAAAACTTAGAATTTAAAATATATATTAAAAGATCTTTAGATTTAGACAAATTATTGACTTATATCATTTTTATGCATATATAGAAAGAAAAACCTAGTGAAATAATTTTGGGTAAGGTATTTCTGAGGCAAAAACAAATACATCACAACTGCTACATGGCTAATAGTGATTGTAAGACCATCCTGACTTTAGAGTTGTCAAAATGTGAAAAAAAAAGTAAGCATCATCATCCCCATGACCTTGCTTAGGAGATAATTCCAATATTGTTGATGTCACTATTGCATACCTTCATGATCACACCTTCCTATTATCCACCCTATAAGAAATCACTATTCTGAATTTTGTGTTCCTCATTCCCTTGTTTTTCTCTTCAATTTTCCCAATATTTATTCTAAACAACACATTGTCTGGTCTTGTTTAACTGGTATAATAAGAGAACCTTATTACATGTATTCTTCTGTGATCTTTTCACTCAACTTAGCATTATGTGATATTCATCCATACTCACGTGTAGATCTACTATTTATTTTCAGTGTTGTACAGTATCTGACTGTATGCATGTCATGGAGTTTGTAAATTCTCTTGATGAACATTTGGGCAGCTTCTAGTATTTTTCCATTACAAATGCATCTGCTATAAACATTCTTTTTATTATTATTTTTTTATGCTATAAACATTCTTAATAGTTGTACCCTGAAACATGTATGAGAGTTTTTCCAAAGTATCAGATGTCTGGAAATGGAATTGCTATATCTAGATGATATTATTCAATAGAATTTTCTGCAATTATATAAATATTCTATGTATCTGGGCTAATAGGTAGCTACAAGCTGCTTGTACTGTTGAATACATTTGACTCTTTAACAACTTGGGTTCAAACTATGTAGGTCCACTCATGCACAGATTTTTTTCAATATGCATAGTACAGCACTATTAAGTGTATTTTCTCTTTCCTGTGATTTTCATAAAAACATTTTTCTCTAGCTTCTTTATTGTAAAATACATATATAATACATTTAACAAAAATATGTGTTAATTGGTTATGTCATTGGTAAGGGTTCTTGTCAGTAGTTGACTATTAGTAATTCAGTTTGGGGGGAGTGAAGAAGTTATATGTGCATTTTTGATTCCTTAGGGGTATTAACCCCTAAGGGTCAAGTGTACCTGAAATAGACCTAATTCATACTGAGGACCTCCTGTGATGTCAGGTGCCTGGTCCTTGCTTCCCAACCTAAACTCTTGGGGAACTAGCGCCATAAAGGGGATGAGGCAAAAGCCAATTCTCTTGAATCTTTCACACTTGCAAAATTTGAACTAGTTGTACATGTGTTTCTACTGTTTCTACTCATTATCAAGCTGCCCTTAATTCTTATATAGGGGAATGTGCCAGGCACATTTTTAAGTGAAGGACCTCTGTCTGCTACCCCGTCAGCTGTTCTGTTTTTTATTTCTTTTCCATCAACTCTACTAGTTGCATGTTTGGCTAAGGACCAATGAGAGAATAATTTAAGTTTGTTGTGGTGTCAGTTTATACTCTAGTCCCTGCTACTGCCCCTTTATCAGGCTTTGGACTTTTCCTGACTGCAAACACAAAAGAACATATGCTTGGAGTGAGTACACTGGGAATTTTATGAACACCGTGTATGTGGGAGACAGGTTGGATTCCTTTGCCTCTTCTCCAAGTATAAGCAGAAAAGGTGAACTAAGATAGCCTGGAAACCACATAGAGGCTTTGATGCTAACCTTATCATCATTCCCTTTTTCGTGAAGCCCCCTGATCCCTGAGCTGCTCTTGTTCTTTACTACTAACATAGAATGCCCATGGTGTCCCCATCTGTTGCTCTTAAGAAATAGGTAAATTTTGCCAATTAGATAAACCCATCTTTAGGCATGCTGTTCTTTCTTACAATTCTTAGGTGGAGATAGTTACAAACTTTAAAGGAAGTATCTTGGTTAGCTCCAAGACATTTGAAGACTCATATGCAATCTCTTTCTTTGGTGGCCTGACCACGATCAAGCAAAGAACCACAGGAGAAACTTAACTGCCCAAGTGTACACAGCTCATAAGTGCCAAATCTGGCATTTAAATCTAAATCATATGGTTCCAGAGTTTTGCTCTGTGAGGTTTGCTATACGTCTTACTTCACTACACATTACTTCATAGTGATGCTCATTCTTATCACTTGTCACAATTGCTGTTTTACATATATAGTGGCAGGTGGTATTAAAAGTAGACAGGCATGTGCATATCACTGTAATGGGTTGCCATGTATAGAGGATATTAAGACCCTGCTACATAGGCGATAAGTCACTGCAAGTGAAATTGGGCAAAAAATGATGCCATTTCTGCCATGGATCTGGAGTTAAGAGTAGAATTTCATTTTCTAGGAGGTCAGTAAGACTGAAAAAATTTGAAAGTAACTAAAGTAGCTGAAAGTATATGAAGATAAATACTTAGACTTAATGAAAACTATCAAGGATTTAATTGTGAAATGAGCTCATCAAAACAGAACCAGAAAAAAAGGAATTTATGCCTGTTTCTGAGTTTCCAGTACTCTTGGTATTTATCTGCTGAGGAAATACTTGTTCTGAAAGCTTAAAGGGCAGGAAATTGGGACTGGACATCAGTAATTTGTTAATGTATCATTTCAATATTGCATTATTGATGATTCTTAAATTCAGTACTTATGGAATGGAGGGTTCTGGTGACTTGAGTTTCTGTTTAATTGCAAACACTTGCCACAAACATTGTTGAACAACTTCCTAGATTATATTACAGAAACTAATTCCTAACATCTCATGTTTTAATAAATTAGTATAATGCAATTTATTTCATTTTCTTAAAAATACAGCTTATAAAAAATAACTGGGCTGAATCCTCATTATTTATTTTGATATTCAATTTATTCATTGTTGAATAAAGAAGGATTTTTTTCACTTTTTTGGCACAAGATAATGAAAAATGTAGTTGGTATTGCTATCTTTCCAACATGTTTTACTTATTGAGATAGGATAGAATGTTGGAGTAAAGTGTGAAAATCACTGAAAGAAGACCATTTTGGGTGGTATAAGAATGTATAACAAGACCACATGCCTCGGTCAAAGGTAGTGATATAAAAGTTTCAAAAGATATTAATATTTAATGTACAGTAGGAAAGATGAATAGAAATTTGCTAAACAGAAACAGAATATTCATGATTAGGAGGGCAGTATAAATCATTGTCTAGAAATGAGAACGATCCTCAGGAGCTTGGGATTCTAAAGGAAGCTCACCACAGGGACACCTGGCTAGCTCAGCTGGTAGAGCATGCTACTTTTGATGTCAGGGTCATAAGTTCAAGTCCCACCTTGGTAGTAGAGTTTACTTAAGATGAAAAGAAAATCTTAAACAAAAAAAAAAAAAAAAAAGGAAAAAGAAGAAAAATTTCTCTATAAATAAACTATAGGTTTGCAAAGAAGGCGGCAAGTTAGGGAGAGTGGTGAAAGCTGAGGCTGTATGGATAAAAAAGAGCAGATGAAAATCACTAACTAATTACATATCAATTTTACTTAAGATGATCTAAATGTCAAAGGATGCTACTGAAGAGGTTAAGCAAGTGAATGGTGTCATTCCATTTACATTTTATAAAACTGATTCACACTTCAGTGTTGAAAAATCAAAAGATAAAATGTGCTATAAACATACAATGAAATATTATTCATCCTTAAAAAAGAAAGGATATCCTGTCACATTCTACAATATGAGTGAACCCTGAGGACATCATGCTAAGTGAAATAAGAGTCACAAAAAGACAAATACTGTATGGTTCTACTTATGTGAATTATCCACAGTAGTCAAATTTATAGACCAGTAGAATGGGGGTTACAAGGGCCTGGGGGAGGGAGAAATGAGAATTATATACTTAACAGTAGTTAATATCAGTTAATATCATAAAGTTTATGTTATGTGATTTAAAACTTTAGTTTTTTAGAGCAGTTTTATTTTCACAGCAAAATTGAGAGAGGTAGAGGGATTCCTCATATGCCCCTGCCCTCACACACGCATAGCCTT
Source organism: Mustela nigripes (assembly GCF_022355385.1). Lineage (NCBI taxonomy): Eukaryota > Metazoa > Chordata > Mammalia > Carnivora > Mustelidae > Mustela > Mustela nigripes. The sequence continues at coordinate 95,546,982 of NC_081562.1, forward strand.
CCCTGTTATGAACATCTCTGCCAGAAAGTATTTGTTATAGCTGATGGACCTGTCCTAGTTTACATTATGTTTCACGCTTAACTTTGTATGTTCTATGAACTTGAACAAATGTATGACACGTATCCATTGTTATCATATAGAATATTTTCCCTATCCTAAAACTCCTCTGCGCTCTACCTATTCCTTCCTCAAGCATAGAATGTCACGTAGTGGGACACCTTTTCAAGATGTCATGTAGTGGGGCACTTGGGTGGCTCAGTTGGTTAAACATCTGACTCTTGGTTTCGGCTTAGGTCATGATCCCAGGGTCATGAGATCGAGCCCTGCATCAGGCTCCATGCTCAGTGTGGAGTCTGCATGAGATTCACTCCCTCTACCTGCCCTCCACCCCTCCTTGACTCACCCGTATGCATGTGCCATCTCTCTCTCTCTCTCAAATAAATAAATAAATAAATCTTTTTAAAAGTGTCATATAATTATGATCATATAGCATGTAGCCTTTTCAGATTGGCTTTTTTCACCTAGTAATACGAATTTAAGTTTCCTCTGTGTTTTGCCGTGGCTTGATAGCTCATTTCTTTTCATTGTGGAGCAATATTCCTTTGCCTAGATGAACCATAGTTTATTTATCCAGTCACCTAGTGAAGGACATCTTGGTTGCTTCCAAGTGTGGGCAATTATGAACAAAACTGCTATAAACTTTTGTGGGAAGATTTTTGTGTAGAATGTTAACATGTTTTTTACCACAATTAAAATAATTTAATATTGGGGCACCTGGGTGGTTCAGTGGGTTAAAGCCTCTGCTTTCGGCTCGGGTCATGATCCCAGGGTCTTGGGATCAAGCCCCACATCGGGCTCTCTGATCAGCAGGGAGCCTGCTTCCTCCTCTCTCTCTCCCTGCCTCTCTGCCTGCTTGTGGTCTCTATCTGTCAAATAAATAAATAAAATCTTTAAAAATAATAATAATTTAATATTTAAGGACTGATACGGGGCACCTGAGTGGCTTAGCTGGTTAAGCATCTGACCTGGTTTTGTCTCAGGTTATGGTCTTGGGGTCCTGGAATTAAGCCTCGTGTCAGGCTCCCCATTCAGTGGGGAGACTTCTTGTCTCCCTCTCCCTTTATCCTTCCTCCTGCTCATACTTGCTCTCTCTCTCTGTGTCTCTAATAAATAAATCTTTTGTTAAAAAATAAATACTGATACAATAGTCAGATTTATAAAAATCCAAATGAGAAACCTAGTGACCTGACCTTGAGTAGCAGTACTGCACATGAAGATAGGTAATTATATGCAATTTTTTTAGGGGATAGAATCAAATTGACCCATTCTGTTCATTGTTCTAGAGATATAACATCCAGAATATTTGGGTAAGAAAACAATTTCACTTTTGACGTGTTGAATTTGAAGGATACATCAAATGTCCACAGACAATTAGAAACATATGTTTGGACTTTGGGAAGAGTTTTAGGCATAAAAATATATTTGAGGGTCACCAGAATTCAGCAGTTACTAATATTCTTTTTAAAACTTCCCTCTCCATGACATTCACTCACAATGAAAATGATCCTCAATTAGAAAGCAAGAATCTGGGGTGCCTGGGTGGCTCAGTGGGTTAAGCCGCTGCCTTCGGCTCAGGTCATGATCTCAGGGTCCTGGGACTGAGCCCCACATCGGGCTCTCTGCTCAGCGGGGAGCTTGCTTCCTCCTCTCTCTCTCTGCCTGCCTCTCTGCCTACTTGTGATCTCTGTCTGTGAAATAAATAAATAAAATCTTTAAAAAAAAAAAAAAGCAAAAATCCCCTTTACATGGGGCAACTGGGTGACTCATATTGCATCTGCCTTTAGCTCAAGTTATGATCCCAGGACCCTGGGATCGAGCCCCACATGGGGCTCCCTACTCCTCAGGAGGCCTTCTTCTTCCTCTCCCACTCCCCTGCTTATATTCCCTCTCTCACTGTGTCTCTCCGTCAAATAAATAAGTAAAAGCTTAAAAAAAATCCCCTTTAGGGGAATATATTGGATATTGGGCAGTGGGAAGGAGCATATAATTTGGAAATGCTCCTTAAGGATTTGAGACAAGCTTTCCCCTTCCCAGTGGAAGCTGCATCATCCTCCCCCTTTTGAAATGATAGTAATTGAAGGTATGGCAGTGTATGAAATAGTTTAGAGAGATGTTCTTGGGTGAGAAATGAACCAAGGAGAGAATCCTGAGGCATAGTACAGTTTAAGAAATGGGTAGAAGAAAAAAAAGTCCTTTATTTTGAGTAGAATTCTAAAGTCCCACTTATATTCCCTTTCTTCTATAGCAGTTTGTTTTAAAACTGAGGTTAGGTGAGGTAAAATTTGGGCGAAGAACAGGGACTGGAATGGGGATGGAGGTATTCTATAAAGGGTATTCTTCCTTTTTTGGTTTGTTTTACTATTCTTCCATCTTCTTACTTCCTAGATTCCTGATTAGATTAGAATGATGATTTCCCAAGGTACACTGAGGTGTCCTCAAAGCACCGTGGCAAACTCTTAGGGGTGCTGCCAAAGAAAAATTGCATCCAAAAGTCTAAGGAAGACTTTATTCATTACCGCTGCAACAGGGGGAGAGATGCTGAACTCAAGTCCGCTGAGGCAAAATGCAGGAGAGTTTCTTAGTGTTATGGAAGGCTAGCGGAAAAGTACTGAAGGACATTAGGGGGATGGCTGGCTAATGTGATTAGGCCATCCATGTTTTCTAACTGATGGATAATGAAGTTAGGTTCTCATCCCCCAACAGAGACTGGGAGATAGGGGCACTGTTTTTTCTGGTGATTACATTTTAAAAGGATGGCTCCCAGCCTCTTGAGAAAGACATTTCTGGCTTATAAAACTGACAAGAGGCTGGGAGAAGATTTACATCTCAAAGGGGCAAAAAAACTTGAAATTGTAAGTTTTCTAAAGTAAATGCTCTGAATAAAGGGACGTCAGATTCTATAGCCAGAAAGAATCTTGCCTAACATTTAGTCAACCTAAGGGGCATTCTTTGTCAGTACCTCATAATATATTTTTATATGCAAGAAAAGAACAGCAGTATCTCCCAGATACCACACTGACTACAACTATTATATTGTTTTTACATAATTACTTTTGACTTAGGGCATGACATGGAAAAATTACTAATACTTTAAAGGCCGCATAAAATGAGAATTTATGAATCTCCAGATTCGAACAAATAATGAAAGGGTATATAATCAGATGTTCTGTATTTAGCAGGAGGGGACTACTACTATGTTGGCAAGATACCAGGATAACACACTCTTTTTTAAAAAATTGGAGTTTAAAGGGTAACATATTTATAGAACTAATTCTCCCCCCCCCCATTTAACTTGTTTTAATGTTTCTTCAGAAATGGTGAAAAATACTAAAGTACAGACAAGGAAAAATCATAATGTTGTGGCCAACATTATAGATATGGAATTATAAATTTAAAACATTTTTGGTTTAAAAAATAAATCTGGTAGTCAGTGCAGCTCTCTGGGGGCTGTGCATCTAGTAGGGCCAGTTTCTGGGTTCCTGATGGTGCTCACCTTTATCCATTTTTCCAGGTCCTCCGGGCCCACCTTTTCTTCCTTTCATCTGTTTTATCAAAGGTCCAGGGGGTCCTCCAGGGCCACGCCATCTTCCTCTATGAAAGCCACCTAGATCTATGCCCTGGCCACCATGGAAGCCCCCTCTGGCTCCACCATGGCCATCTTTGAACATCCACTGGGACCACAACGATCCATGAGGCTGTTTCTTTCACCCCATATATCACCAGGGCCACCACTGCCACAGTCACTGCCCGGAGGTGGAAAGGGTGGTGGAAGGAAGCCTTCAGGCTTTGGGGCCTTTCACTGGCTGCATTCTGTTCTCTAGGTGAACAGAATGATTTCCACAACCTGGATTGGGGCACTGCCAGTCTCCAGCTCAGTGCTGGACATTTCCTCCTCCAGATGGGTTCCCTTGGGAACACTGGGGCCCTTTGGGGGGGAAGCCACCTCTATCTCCTCCATGGTCTCCCATGTGACCCATGGGGCCCCCAGGATCTCCTGGGACCCTGGACCTGCACGAAGTGATGGCAGCATTCATCTGCCCTCACAGGGTAGCATGCCACCCTGCAGACTGTTCCTTGGAGGCTTCTTCCGAGCAAGAGAAAACTTCAGCTTGCTCCCTTGAAAATCTTTCCCATCAAACCACTCCATGGAAGCCTTCGCAGTTGGTGGGTTTTCATGGGACATTGTGGCATCACCTTTGGGCTTTCCTGTTTCCTTGTTCAAGTAGATGTGGATCATAGGTTTTCTGATTCTCTTGTTCATCTTAACAACTCCACACTGCTTAAAGATGTTGGCCAGATCATCTAGAGCCACATTGTCATTTAAGCCTTGCACAGAAATTGCACTGTTGTCAAGAGTCTTCATCTGGATGTACAGGTGGGCCTAGACCAAGATCTGGTCCTTCACCCAAGGTTCCACCAGGTTTATTGAAGTCACCTTGCTCTCCAGCACCCATTCCACCACATCCTCCTCCCTGCCCACCTATGCTCATGCCTCCATGATAAAATCCCCCTCTTTCCTGGCCCCGGTTATCAGGGCCACTCATGCTCCAGTTTTCTCCTGGTCCAGAAAATCCTCCAGACCCTTGCCCATAAACACCCATGGTACTGGGGTGGTCCTGTTGGAATGGACTCTGATGCCTGTAGCTGCTGCTCTGTTGGCTATATTGAATTGGTGCCTGCCTGTAGGATCCAGTTTTGAGGGAGATAACTAGTGGGTGGTTGCTGTCCATAGCTGCTTTGTTGACCATAGCTACTCTGCTGTCCATAGCAGCGTGGCTGCCCATAGATGTTCTGCTGAGAATAACTTCTCTGATCATAACTAGACGACTGTGTAGAGGAGTAGCTGGTGGGAGGGTAAGATGGTGGTGCTGTGACTAGCTGCATGGAGAAGCTCCCAGCTACCTGGGGATAACTGTAGTTACTTTGTCCATATCCTAGGTTGGGCTGGTTGTAACCCCCTATCCTAGATTGAGGTTGACTAGTCTCAGCAGGTTTGTTACCATCCTGTGGTCTTGCAAGTGTGGTGGCTGCCGGCTGCTGCCCATAGCCTGGGTGAGCAGGCTGATACCATAAGTAGACTGAGCTGCATAGAAGGCCTGGGTAGTAGTGACCATAGCAGTGGTGATATCATAAGCACCAGTGCCATACCCCTGGACAGGCTGACTGTATGCCTGGGGGGCAGTTGGAGTAGTATAACCAGCAGGAGGCTGTCCATAGGAAATTGCATAGGCCGTTTGCCCATAGGTAGCAGTGGTCTGAGCCTGGGTATAGCTGACATCAGTGGGCTGTCCATAGGTTCCATAACTTTGCTGCCCATATGCCTGGGTGGTCTGTGCATATCCTTGAGTGGGATGGACAGTGTATGCACTGTAGCCCTGGTAGGCTGCAGCTTGGCTGTATGTTCTATAATCCATGGACACCATTTTCTCCCCTTTCTTCTCGTTCTCTCAATGTCTGTCTCCCTCTCACTTTCCCTCTTATAGAACTAATTCTTAAGACAAAGTTGCATGAGAAGCTTTTCTGTCTTTTTTTGTTGTTGTTGACTCAGTCTCTTACAATGAGGATAAAAGACAATGATAGAAACTTTTCTGTCAGTCTATATAGATGGTTCATGGGAGGATCCTATTTCCTCACATATTCTATGCACCCACTCTGTTCACTTCCTCTTATTTGTCTTTTCCCATAGCTGATTTTTAAATTTAAGTGTATGGATAATTTTACTGAGTGTCATCTCTGCTTTCAAAGTAGTCTTAGCTTCAAAACACTTTCTGGAAATAATCTTTATGCCCAAATATTTGTTTACTTATATTAACTAAGGTAAATGACTTTCTAGTTTAAGTTTTCAATAATAATCCATGAAATATATATTTCTAAAGTGCTCAAGGACTACTGAAGGGGTCTTTATAAACTATGTTTTAATTGCATACATAATGAAGTATATTTACATTACATACCTAAAAGGACTCCAACAAAAGGAAATTTTCTACCAAGTATTTATTTTATGAAAGGGATCAGCAAAGGATATAGAGAATCTAAGTTCAGAGAATTAAATGGAAAAATATATCTATAGTATGACATTATGGAATTAGTGGAAGAAATCAAGTTAAATGAGATTGCAAAGGATATATGCTTATCATCTATTAAAAAAATAACCAACTCATGATTGTGATGAGAAAAAATTTAATGGGATACTAGGAACAGAAACCAAATTGTCATTGGTGAGGAATAATGTGAGAAGAGGAAATAATGAGAGAAAAGTATGAATAGTTCTTCCCAGAAATTTGACTTGAAAGGTCAACTATTAACTAAAGCTTTAACTGAATGAAGAATTAGAGTTAAAGGAAGCTGTGGGGTATTAGGTGGGCATAATTAAATGTTAACTGGAAGAAACCAAAAGAAAGGAAAAAGTTGAAAGATTGATATAGACATATATGTAGCTTAGTCTCTATAATGTGTAGCTCTATCTTCAATAACAGAAACTTGAAAAAATCTATATTTAATATATTTTATACATCTCACTGAGATTTGTAAGGTAATAGAATAGTCTAAGGTATTTATAAGATAATAAGGGAGGTAGAACTTAGAGATTTGATAAGAGTGGAGAAATTTAAGAAAATATACTGGAGACACTAGATAGAGAATGGATTAAGAAAACAATACTGAAACAGAGTGGATATTAAGAACACAAGAATTTAACACCAGTCTTCATAATTTTTTAGAGATTTTATTTATTGATCTGAGAAAGGGAGAGAGAGGGGGCATGTACACACGAGTTGTGGGGCAGGGGCAGAGAGAGAAGAAGAAGCAGACTCTGTTGAGCAAGGAGCCAGACTGGGAGCTAGATCCCAGGACCAAAACCTGAGTTAAAGGAGACACTTAACCGACTTAATCCATCTTCATAATTATCTGATTTTTCTCTAGCAGGGCTCAGCAACTGTGTTATCTATTGCTATGTAACAAATTACCCTAATACTTAGTAGCTTCAAATAACAAGCTATTATAATGGATCAGGTATCTGTGAGTGGGTTAGCTCTACAGTTCTTGCTCAACATGTCTCATGAAGTTACAGTCAAACTATAGTTCCTAAAGACATGATGAAGGCTGAAGGATTCACTTCCAAGTTCACTCACATGGCTGTTAAAAGAGTCTCCATATAGTTACTCACAACATGGCTTCCCCTAAAGCAAGTCATGAGAGAAAGAGCCAGAGAGAATCAGAGGTTAACAGTGCCTTTATAACCTAATCTTGGAGTTACATACTACCACTTTTGCAATATACTGTTTTTCACACTGACTGATCTTAGTCCAGTGTGGAAGGAGGCTTCATGCCAAAAGCTACAGATCATTCAGGGTCAGTTTGAGATTGGCTACTACAGTAGGGGCAGAAAAGAGAATGCTGTCAAATTCACAGATGAATGATTTTTGTCAAGTGGTAGAATAGAAGGATATTGGAAAAGTGAGTTAAGAATATTGAAAAATTATTGGGTAAGCTGTTGGGATATGAAATTTGATCTTTAAATGAAAGAAAGTGAAGGATCTAGTAAGTAGGAAGGACGTAGAGGAATACTAGGATTGGATAATAACAGTTAGATAACTAAATAACAGCATTAGATAATCTCAGTAGGAGCCTGAAATCATTTTCAGTTATTATTTCAAGTCCCAGAATGAGAAGGAAGAAACACCGTTGGTCAAAATGATATGAAGAGAAGATATTTGGAGATGATTGGTAAAGGAACTGCTAAGTCAGGATGGCAGGTGTCAAGTGTGGAAAGAAAGACCATAAGTTCTAAAATATTTATTATATTAGAGGAAGTGACGAAGAGTTCAAGACAAAGATGGGGAGGGGGTGTTTTTAACCCAGTGGACTAAGTCTCAGAAAAACCAGCGTTTAGCCATTCCCTACCCAAGTGAATAAGTGAATAAGCTTAGAAAGCATTAAGGTACAGAAGTCTAGGTCACAAATTAAGTGTTCATTGGATGTAGGACCTGAAAAGACTTCATGGAAAGTCATTTCCTCATCAAGAAGCTATTTTTTTCACTAAAAACAAGAATGAAGAACCAGAGGATTTAGGGAAAATTTCAGAGAGCGTGAATTCTAGGACAGGGTGGAAAAATAGGACTAAGTGTAGAAGAGAGGAGGTAGGTGGAATATGACAATGATCTAAAGGCTGTCAGATTGGGGGATGCTCAAAGGTTGCTTAAGATGTAAGATACATTGTACTTAACTGACTATAAAATTAATAAGAAAATTAATTCTAGCATCCCACCAGTCCACTGGTGTCTGAGGACAGGCTTTGTGGTAGTCTATGTAGCCTACAGATCTCTGAATTTTAACCCTGTCAGGCTTCAGCTACAACCCTGGAGTACTGGCGTGTTCTAAAGAGGTTCCTCTTGGTAGTGAATCAAAAACTCTGATGTTTCAGGAAATAAATGAAGATACCATACAGTGTTTGATGGTTTACACAACCAGTATTTCTGCAACAATGGATGAGCTGGTAGCGTGTGGTAATATTGTTTGAATGGATGTGAAGCTGAGTAGAACGACATATTCTACACAATAGATGTTTGGAATGGAGGAACTCTTATATACCAGTACTATGACATGATGATTCATTTATGAAAGCTGTAAGATTTATTGATTCTACCTGTGCAATTTGAAGCAATTGCAGAAATTTTATAAAGCAACTAATATCCATTGAGCTTAGTTTCTTGCTGTCCGCTCTAGTATTAAATTTTTGCTAGAGGTGATGGAAATGGAGACATGAAGAGAAGGAATTGACTAATTTTCTTCATTTAAAGGATTTTTCAGTGTTCTATTTCTATTATAACACCAGTTCTTTAGAAAGCCATTCAGTAACTGACATGTTTATAAACAGTGAATTTCTTTTCTGTTGACTTTTTTAAAAACTTTATTTTTTCAGTGTTCTAAGATTCATTGTTTATGCATCACACCCAGTGCTCCACGCAATACATGCCCTCCATAATACCCACCAACAGTGAATTTCTTAAGAAAATATATTTAATTCATATTTGTATTTTCAGTGCCTAATATAACATCTATCCCACAGTAGGTGCAGAAGGGATATTCTTTTTATTGTAGGACTTAAGAAATAAAAACTGAAGTGAATGTTGCCCAAAGTTACAGTAGTCACTTTAAAAGCAAGAGAAAGAGAGATAAAAACTTTATTGCAGATTTTGCTGACTTGGTATTTATCCACTGTACTTATATTTTTCTATGTATGCGTTTTTCTGTCAATTTAGCTTTATTTTGCTTTGAAGATTCAGTTCTACCAAAGCTATTGAAAACTGTTCCGACTTAATTAGGAAAGAGCTATCTGAATCCTGATCCCCACCTTGAAAATTGTCTCCCAATTTCTTTTAAAGATAAATACAAACACACTGAAGATTTTATTACTATCATTTTGCTATTATCAGTAATTACTTACATTAGTAAAATAACTGAGTTCAGGTAAACTTGTATGAAAAAGTTTGGCAGTTCCCTGGGTTTATCTCTCTTCTATTAATTTTCCTCATTTCATGAAAATTTCTAGTGTTGCAAACATAATAGTGATGTAAATTAAATGAAAATAAGTTGCTGATTGTTTGGGGACTTGTATTTTTCAAATCTTAATGGTCACTAAAACAAATGCACACTTATGAATTTCTCTTTACAAACTGTTTTCCATGCATCAGTATTTCTATCCTTCTGACCACCCTCAATCCCCAGCTTGGAATTTCAATAGGAAAATAAAACCTACAAAATGAAAACGAAAATCAATCTTCTTTTATTTAGGAACAAATTAAATTCCCCTTCTAAGGTAATGATTTTTACCTTAAAGCAGTGATAACTATCTTGTTGCTCTGTCAAGGTTTCTCACCTCCTTATCTTACAACAGTTAACCTTAATAATCCCCTCACTTTCAAGCTCTTCCTGACTTATGGCTCTTTAAGCACTTCTGTTAAGCTTGATCGTTTACTTACACTTGGCCTCTAATGGAGTCAGTGTCACTTTGAGGATTGTAAATGGATTCTGCTGAAAATCAAGTTCTTCAGACACTCTAGAATTAATGTTTTTTTTTTTTTTTTTTAACCTTCTGGTAATTGATATCTATGTTAAATGGATTTTCACTCTGAGTTTGTAGCTTCCTTTGAGGTAAATGAAAGGATACTGAATTCTGATTTCTTTTTGGTCTCCCAATATTTGATAACATCTAATAAACATCTTTATAAATATATAAGTAAGAAGATATGGTTCCATAATGGCAAACTTAAAATGTATTTCAAAATAGAAATTATATTTTTAGAATCTCAAGGCAAATTCTATCATTAGTCATTTTATGTAGGTCAATAGGTCAGCTTTTATCCTAATCCTCTGTAATATTTCCAATATTCTATAATAAGTCTAAACATTAAAAAAATATAGTACTACTTATGTGAATGACATGTATTTTAGAATATTCACTTTTTTTTTTTTTTTTTTGCAAACAATAACACCCTCATTTTCATATTAGAAGGTAAGGAAAACTTTTCTAGGTTAACTTAAAACTTTATCATTGGCTATTTACTTATTTATGACTCTATATTTATAAATGATTCCTCTAATTGTCTTGTTTGGAAAAGGAATTATCTTTCTTATTTTATCCCTCAGGAAGTTTCTGAGCAGGTCTTTAGGTAACCAAATCAAAGGAAGTGTGGTTCTAATAAACTAAGAATTGTTTTGATTTTATTTTTTCCTTTGGACTTCCCACTCATTAAAGGCATTTGAGACCATACTATGTCAAAAACAAATACAGCAGCACTTGCTATTATAGAAAATAAGTACTATATGAGCTAAATACTCTACCAAATATTTTTAGTATTCTAACTTGCTTTCTCTTCACAACAATTCTGTGAAAAAGGTAGTATAAACCTTATTAAGAGAAGAGGAAATAAATTCTCAGAATGGTTAATAATTTTCTCAGTATTACCATGACTAATAAATGCTAGAACAGGAATTCTGACTCAGATGCACTGCATGTTATATTTATAAATACTGTTCAAATAGGCAAGGCGATGATGAGGAAAAATACAAATCCTAAATACAGTGAGAATCTCCAAAGTAGGCAAAGGCTTCTTTCCATCAAGCTCAAGGAGATTGTTACCTTGCTTTTAAATAATGAATCAGGGCAAGTTGAAAGCACAGCTTCTCTTAAAGATTGAGTAAATATTTGCTTTATAGCACATCACCATTCTTTTATGTTAGGAAAAAATATAGTTTTATCAGTGTATAATGACTTCTAACTTTCATTATATTGCATATTTCTTAAAAATACCCATTACTACTACAGATTTATGAAAGAGATAGCAAAATGGCACAATTATTGTAATGAAAATGAAGACGGCAGGATGTGAGAGAGGTCTGCAATGGAAAATAATATATATTCATCTGCCTGTCCTTTTTTTTATTTTTTTGTCTGTGCTCTTACATAACTACAGAAAAGGCACCCTGATTTCGTAAATGATTTAAAGTGATCTTTAAGTGTCTGTGACATCACGGTTGATGTTACAGATAAAAAGTATTATGAAGCTATCAGTTGTATTCTAAATCAAGGCTAGGAAATGAGAGTCAATGAAATATATTTAGAATCTGTTTCCTATGGAGAACAGAGAACAAAGGAGTAAAACTGAAGAATGAAGGTTGACTAAGCACTCTTCTACCCGTTTATTTCCTATAACCTTACACACAGTCTAAATTACAGTCATACTATACTTTACGACAGAATCTAATGTAAGGGAATAAGATATATTTACAATGAGTAGAAGTAGACTGAGTATTACCTTGTTTTATATTCTACAATGTTGTCTTCAAGATGTGTATTCTATCACAATTCTCATCTCTGCTTTATGATGATAGAGCAAATAGGCCAACTGGTTATCAGCCTTTCAGCTATGAACGAGAGTAACATTGACTTGTGTCTCATTCATCTTTCTGTAAGAACACAAAAAAGGTGCATGAAAACTCTGCAGTGGCTCTTCCCATGACTAAAAGTGGGGAAAATTTCCTCAAAATTTGAAATTATATTCAGTAGTCTCTACATGGCAGTAAACTTTTATCTTTTCTGAGAGATTTAGTAAAAATGAATATAATACATTATAAATATATACCTAAATATGCATACTAATACAATATGAATTATTTCACTGATATCATTGTAACTTCAACTTTATTCAAAACTCTTTATTCATTCTAAGTTGAAATTCATTAGTTATGATGAACCTGAAACTTTATGTAAATTTTATACTTGTTTATAGTTGTTATTTATACCTAAGATGTTTCCTCCATAGATCAGTGAAATCAAATTATATTTTCTGAATTATGTCATGGTATAATATACTGTTCAAGAGGGAAATGCTGGAGTCAAATTTTCCTGAAGTTGAATCTTAGCACCATAATTTATTTACTGAGAGACCTTGGCCAATTTACTTAATCTCCCTATTCTTAAAATTTCCCCAATTTTTATCAAAGTATGATAATAAGAATACCTGCCTTATAGAGTTTTTATTAGCATTAAGTTTCCAAATATATATAAAGAACTTAAAATAAGACTGGGCTAAAGTAAACACTCTAGACAGATTCTAATTCTGCAATTATTTCCATCTTATCCTATGCTATATACATTGACATGCATTTAACTATGTGCTATACTCATTTATACACATTCAGTTATATACTAGACATTCCTATATATCTGGTTATACTATCAATAGTCTATACTTTTATAAATTCAATTACATGACATGAAAGAGACTGAGAATTTCTAAATCTGTCTTTACTATTAGAAAAGAGACTAAGAACTAAAAGCATTCCTAGCATCTTTATGGTTATGGTAGATTTAGGCTGAAAGAATGATTCTGTTATTGAATTAATAAATTCCATTATTAAGACATATGGAAGATATTCAAAATGAATTCCTAAGTTGATCAACTATATGTGGTTACTGACTGTTGCATTTGTTAATCACAACCATGTCCCCATCCCTATAAACATAGGGAAACATAACCTTGACAGAGCATATTAAAAAAAAGTGAATTAGAAGGAAAAGTTGAGATAGTTACTACATAGAAGATATTTGTCCCCAAACAAGTAGATGTTAGATAAATCTAGATTTTAAAGAGGTAAATGTAGGCCAGAAATCTAAGGTAGATTAAGATGAAGGTTATAAAATAAATGAGCTATTAGAAATTGATATGGACAGGACAGTACAGATAAAAAGAAACATAGGAGGTTACATTAAAAATTTGAGTTGTTAGGGGCGCCTGGGTCGCTAAGTGGGTTAAGCCGCTGCCTTCGGCTCGGGTCATGATCTCAGGGTCCTGGGATCGAGTCCCGCATCGGGCTCTCTGCTCGGCAGGGAGCCTGCTTCCTCCTCTCTCTCTCTCTCTGCCTGGCTCTCTGCCTACTTGTGATTTCTCTCTGTCAAATAAATAAATAAAATCTTTAAAAAAAAATTTTGAGTTGTTAAAACAAATAACTAATTTTAAACATTAAAAAAGAAAATAGGGGGTGCCTGAGTGGCTCAGACCTTAAGCGTCTGCCTTAGGCTCAGGTCCTGATCCCAGGGTGCAGGGATCAAGCCTTACATCAGACTCCCTGCTCTGCGGGAAGCCTCCTCCACTCCCCCTGCTTGTATTCCCTTTCTCGTTGTGTCTCTCTCTCTCTGTCAAATAAATAAATAAAATATTTTTTAAAAAATGAAAAAAGAATGGATTTCACTTGCCCAGGAAATATTTTTTTTTAAGATTTTTATTTATTTATTTGACGGACAGAGATCACAAGTAGGCAGGGAGGCAGGCAGAGAGATAGGAGCCCAGTGAGGGGCTCGATTCCAGGACCCTGGGATCATGACCTGAGTCGAAGGCAGAGGCTTTAACCCACTCAGCCACTCAGGTGCCCCTATCCAGGAAGTAATTTTAACTGAAGAGTGACAATAATCTCTTTAGCATAAATGAGGATCATGGATTTAATTTTTGTATTTATGGATTCATCTATTAGGATAGAGAAATAAGGAATATCAATTAACAAGGGCAAAATTCATAGTTAATTATTACATAAATAAGGTTTGTTGACCTTGAAAATAAAAAAGCCAGTTACTTTACCAAGAAAATGGGTTTATTTAGGAATAGCAGAGGAATTACAACTTGAGACCAGCCATAGCAAAAAGCCATAAGCCAGTCTAGAGAACAGAGGACAGGACCACTCTTTTATAGAAGAAAGGGGCTGTTATAAACAAAAAGTCCACTGGAGAAAGTGTAAGTTCAAAGGGCAGTGGCTTTTCATTGACTGAGTTGTGACAATCTCTCATTGGCTGGGCTCTTGCTAGGCAACAAGAAAATCTCCCTTCCTTCTGCTGGTAGTAAAGTAATCTCTTCCAGGTGGGAATGCAAAGTACTTCTCTCCCTGTGCATCTGCAGAGGGGCAAGGAGTGGTACAGTGTGAGCACTTCCCTTCTGACTCCTGGACTCCATTTTATTTATTTATTTATTTATTTTTAATTATTATTTCTTTTCTTTTTTTTTTTTTAAATTTCTTTTCAGCATAACAGAATTCATTGTTTTTGCACAAAACCCAGTGCTCCATGCAATGTGTGCCCTCCATAATATCCACCACCTGTCTCCCCCAACATCCCACCCCCTGCCCCTTCAGATGGACTCCATTTTAAATAAGGTTTCCTTTGTTCACTTTCACAAGTTATATTTCTTATGTTTTTTTACTAGTATATTTTTATGTTACTATATAAATGAGAGCATTATTTGATATGCAAAAGCACTTTATAGAATAAGCATATGACATAAACTGCTATTTTGAAGATCTTATCTTTGAAAGCATTGAGTTCCAATATTTTGGAATAGGGCAAAAATGAAGAGGAATGGTAAGATTAAGAGGGGTGAGATAATCCACAGTGTGAAAAGATTATTAAAATGAGAGTTGGAAGTAGACTGATATATTTTACAGGTTTAGAAAATTATTAAATATTGGTCATTATAGCATTTTCCAAGAATAAAACCATTGAAAATTTTAATGTTATTTTCGTACTAAGGAATATTTGATTTTTTTCTTTCTTTTAATACCTGAAATTCAATTTATAACCTGGATATAAGTGTAACGACTGTAGAATATGTATTTTTGGTGGTTTGTATGTGGGTGGATGGTGTGGCTGTGTATAATTCAGTTTCAGTAGAACATCAACCAAAAATGGAGTCTCTGTTTAGATGATATGTATTTTTTTCATAGATTTTTGCTAATATATCAATAATCATGACCAGAATCTGCTATTTACTTTGTCTCAGATAGTCTTTCAAAACATCTACTGAAATTCAAGAATTAGTATGTTCACTACTTACCTTTCCTTACCATACCTTTAACAAGTATGGACTTGTTAATGTGTATTACTAACTTCAAAAAGATACTAAAATATTTTGTATATTAGATTCCATAAAGGTATAAATATACAATACAATTTTTAGTTATTTTTTCTTTTAAGTAAAAAGCTTTTTGGGGGGTATTTTTAGTAATATACTCAATATCTTCACTGTCTTGCTTTTAGCTCATGACAAAGTGGCTTCTGCCTCTACTTTTTTTAAATTAAAGCAAAACAAGTTATTGAGGAAATATATATCCAGAATAGCTCTTGATAATGAAGAACAATAGGAAGAGATCAGCTATATTCTCACAGAATTTTTTATTTTAATAAACCAAGATAGATAATAAATATGCAAAGAAATTGCCTACAAGTAACAGTATGATATAGGATAATTAATGTTAAAAATTTTTACTGTTTTGAAGTTGTGATGTTCTAACTTTTTTCAGAGAGGCTAAAAAACTACACCATTATGTGAATTATCCTAATTTTTAAAGTTGGACACTAATTAGAAAGTTTAAAAACACACAAACCTTTTTTGGAATGATACATGCACTTGTTTATATTATCTAGATCCATGACTCTTCCTCTCTATCTCTCTTCATTTGTATAGTATAATTGTCAAATGATGTTATAAATATGATCTAGAGTGATATTGTGATTTGTAATAAGGAATACGTATTTGGTCTTCATTGCTTTTCCTGGTGCACAGCTTCTAATATCCATAATTTATTAAGGAGCATCTTTTTTCCATAATATTGGTCTTTTGCCCTTGGTTCCTGAAATAGCTTCAAAGCCATAAAGTTGAAAAGAATGTCTCTTGCTATATATAAAAAGCCCCTTTTAATCACACCTGAGTTTATGTTAATGAGATGATTTTTGGAAAGCCTTTAGACCACCACAGGATGTGGGCTGATTGCCAGGGGAATTAAGCATGTGATTAGAGAATTGAAACGTTCAGTACCACCCTGACCTTGGGGAAGGGGTTAGGTTGAGAGATTGAACTCAATCACCAATGGTTGATGATTTAATCAACCTTGCCTAAGTAATGAGGCCTCTGCAAAGATCCCTAAAATATGAGGTTTGGAGAGCTTCTGGGTTGGTAAACACATAGAAGTGCTGGAGGGTGATGAGCCAGGAAAGGAGATGGAAACTCTGTTTGCATCCTTCACATACCTGGCTATGCGGATCTCTTCCATGTGGTTGTCAATAAACTGAAGATCTAGTTAGTAAACTATTTGCCCGAGTTCTGTAAGCTGATCTACCAAGTCATCTGGGCTGAAAAGGAAACTTCTCATTTACACTTAATCAGTCAGGATCACAAATAATAACTTGGCCTCCTGACTGGCATTTGAGATGGCAGGAGGATGAGTCTTAACCTATGAGATCTGATGCTAACTCCAGGTAGATGGCTTGTAATTGAGTTATAGGACACCTAGTTGATGTCCACAGATAATTGCAGAATTGTGTGGTGTGTGCGTGTGTGGGGGGAAGACAAAAACACCCATTATCTGGTGTGAGAAGTATTCTGTGAGTAGTGAGTTAAGGAAACAGGTGTTTTCCTTTCATTTAGTGACCAGAGAAGTGAAGTATTGAGAGTAAAGTGATAGAATAAAGAGAAAGAAAAGTAGAGTTTTTTTCCTTTCATCTGGATACCTTATGGATGTCTCTAATTTAGTATGCCATATATTTGGTTTACTCCTTTTAGTTTTTTACAAACAGTGGCTACAGATGTGGAACCAGGCTGTTTCAGTTTAAATAATGATTGTGCCAATTACTAGTAGTGTGGATTTAGGCAAGTCAGTTAACATTCCTGTGCCACAATTTCTTCATATATAAAATGGGTATATCAGTTAGAGTCCAATCAGGAAACAGGAACCAAATGCTAATTTGAAATGGGGACCTTTAATATAAAGAGTTATGACCTATAACAGGGAGATTACCTATAAAGGAGAAAGAGAGCCCTAAAGAATACCCTAGGGATGCGGAGAGTACCTAAGGAATGCATACACTTGGAAGGGGTCTCCTTTCCCAGAATTTGTGATTCAGATCTTATTAGAAAAGGTATAGTTATAGTCAGATGGGCTGTGAAGAAGTCCTCTTGGTAGTCCCACACCAGAATTGATCCACATTCTCTGGGCAGAAGCTAAGGTGTGGAGAACTGCACTAGAATCCAGCAAATGGGAAGTAACTCTTCTAGGATGCTAGTGAAATACCCTACAAGGTATCTTTGAGTCTCACTGGGACTCCTTCCATGGAGGTGCAGCTGTAATTCAGTATGGGATGGCTCCACTCAAGGTTCACCAAAACCCCTGGAAGGCATGTGGTTTAAAGCAAGGAGAAGGGGAAGAAAATAAGATAAAATATAAAAAGAAAAAAAACAACAGAACCAGGAAGAGAAGTCCCTTCTTGTAGTGTCCTTCCAGTGCCATCTACTATCTAAGAACAATATGGTTTGAAGGAGAAATATTTAAAGGGCCCATCTCAATTTTCACAGAGCAGATAAGAAAGATTGGAGCAATAAATTGATAATTGATACATTAGCTTCCAAGGAAGTGTAACAAATTACCACTAACTGGGTGGCTTGAAACAACAGAGCTTATTCTGTCATAGCTCTGGGTCCAGAAATCTGAAATCAAGTTCAGGGCTTTACTACCTCTGGAGTCTCTCTAGGAGGGAAGGTATCCTTCTTTCCTCTTCCAGCTTCCAGTGCCTGTTACTATCCCTGTGACTACGTCATTTGAATCTCTGTCTCTGTCTTCCTGTGGCCTTCTCTTCTGCTCTCTCTCATAAGCGCACAGGAAGGGATAACCTCTGTAATTCAGGATGATCTCATCTCAAGATATTTAACTTACCTACATCTGAAAATATTCCTTTACAATAAAATAACATTGAAGTTCCCTGAGATTAGGACATTGCCACATCTGTTTCAGGGCTACCATTCAAATCTTTCTGTATCGGGGATGATAATAACAGTGTTTAACTTCCAGCCTTCTTAATGGTCATAAAGGGATTAATACACATAAAATACTAGAACAATGTCTTACTCATAGGCAGCACTCAAAAAGTTTTTTTTATTGTCATCGTCATTGTGTTTTTATTGAGGCCACCATCCTCATCACCAGGTTATTGTTCTATTTATCTGTATCTGTGATTCCTCCCTACTCACTGCCCTTCTCTTTTACTTGTAGATAAGATAAATTGGAAGTGGTACCCTGACTCTATATTTACTTGAACTTGTACTGTATTTACTTGAACTCTGTATTTGTCTGAACTTATTTCCCAATTTCTAACATGGAGATATTTTATTTCATTTGAATTGAATGCTAGGTAGGCTTATCCTGACTGCAGATAAAGAAATTAAATTTCATCAAAATTATATAACATAATCAGTATCACTTAATAAATGGTGGTGACATTATTTAGTTTAGTCTTTGTGATATAGTATTTCATTACTGTTTCCACTACTAGTACTCCTATTTCTGTTATTATCTTCATTAATGATATCACTATCTTTAAAAAATATACATTAGAAGATTTCTCTGTCTCATTTCCATTAGTCTCTGTTTTTAATTAATTAACAAATCTTGGAAACCTATCAATTATAAGAAACACATTTTCCTGAATTGTCTGTCTTTCTTAATTACCTCTGCAGTTATTGTTTTCTGTCTTTTTGTACCCTTATAATGCAATACCCCCTTAAATGATTTCCCTAAGTTTTGTGTCTCCCTTCCTCATTCTTTCTTCTATATAGCAAAAAAAGAAAAAAGAAAAAATGTTTGTGAAATATAGATCTATTATCACTCTACTGTTTTAAAATTCCTTTATAGTCTTTACAGTTCTTCAATATCTGGGACCAAAATATTTTTTTAGTCTTATCTTCTGATCACATAAACTCCCACAGAGTACCACTAAATGATTTCTCCCAAAATATTGTAAACATTGTATATCTGTTCATAGAAGTTCCCTTTTCATATTATTTGGAATTTAAATCCAGCTCAAATATCATCTCTTTTATAAAATCTTACTCCAAATCTGAAAAGATAAAGGAACTTTTATCTTCTATGCTCATACCAAGTGAGAGATCTTTGATTTCACCACTAGGAACACCCAATTAATGAGATTATGCAACTAGGAACCTAGGTTCTCTCCCCTGGAGAGTATCTGGAGAGTTCTATCTACTCTTTAATGAATTAGGAACATAAAAGAATGCTCTCTATTATCAAATGGCTACATGATAATGACTAAACAAAGTTTTTGTTTTTTTTTCCACCAAGAGTCTGCATTTTATAAATTTTTATATGATTTACTATATAAGAATAAGAGCACACATAAGAAAAAGACAAAAGCTAATATGAGTTAAAATTTAATTTTGGCTATGCAGATACTAGAGCCCAAGTTATAGGGTCTAAAAATAGACATATTGAACCATTAAACAATTCAATTCAATTAAATAATTAAACCCATTAAATGGATATTAAAATAATGAAAAATGACAAGCATTACAGGATATAATGCTCAGATATATTCATAACTCTGAACTCCCTGTTACTAAATCATACTTCTATTCTGGTGTAGGAAAAAAGAGAGACTCAAAACACTAGAAGTGGAGTTTAGGTGTAATAATTAGTTTCTGAGGCATGATGCCCTATGGTTACGAAGATACATGTCTCTCAGATTTTGCTGCAGGGGGTTTCAGACTCATGGAAATGAATGGAAGCCCAGGAGTGTTTGGTTTTTTTGCTGAAGAGAAATAAGTGAATAGGGAAGGAGAATTGTACCTCCTACCCTCTAAGAACTGACACTCATAATTCCGTGGGAAACAGAAAAAGCCGATAAGAGACGGGCAGAGTTTGGGAGGGAAGACAACTGCCTAGCAGCAAAGCAGCAGGAAGGACATGAGTGTATGTGGGATGGGTTTCACTGAAGAAAAGTCCAATAAAATCATGTTGAACACCTGTTCTGGAAAGTCACTGGGATGGTACAGAGTGATCAGAATGAACAGCTGCACATGCGTAAGAGATGTTGATGTGAGACTTTTCAAAGCATTCTTTAAGTTCCATTGTGTTATGCAAACTGCATTATCTTGGTATGGGGAAGGCTTTCCCTAATATTGCTGATGGTATTATACACTTGCATAGAATAAGAAGTATTCTGTGATAAAATGTATTATTATAAAAATGTAAATAGTAGACATCTAGCTAATACCAAAGAACCTAGATAAAACATTGTCTTTATTACTTAACATTACAGTTTTTTTTACCAAAAGGAAAAACAGAGCAATTGAGGCACATAATAACTTTCTTCCTTCCCTGAATGGGCCATAGAAGGAAAGAAGGCAATTAGATACTGTAATTGTCATTCCTAATTCATTCTTCTTCTTCTGACATTATATGCTTCATAAAAATAAAGCTTTTTTTTTTTGCTGTCATGGCTAGAACGCAATGGCGAGAAACACTGTAAAAAGTCAGTTTTGCATTCCTTGAAGAGTATTTCCTTCTAAAATGATTTCCTGAATTCCAAATACTTCACTAACTTATCCAAGACCAAGTTAAGTCTTAGTCTAATTGAGGAAAGAATATCACATCAGCAAATCTCCTCATGCATTCTGAGGGAGGAAATTCTGATATTAAGATTATAATCCTAGAGAAAATATGAAGAGTAGTTATGTGTATTATTTCCTATCCTAAATAGAACTCTTTTACTTTTCTTAGTCTTTTGGTTTTGTGTCATTTCAGTTTACATATGTGGCTAAGTTAAAGAGATTCAAAACAGGTGAATTTTATTCCTCCAGCAAGAATACAGAGGACATTTTGTCAAAACAATAGCACTGTTGGCAGCGTTGTTATCTGGGACACAGGCTTTGCTAGCTTCTCTTACATCACACCACGCATGGATGATAAAGCTTTTGAGTGGGAAAGCTTTACCCGAAAGGCAGGAATAGCTATAGAGGGAGCAACACTCTAGGATTGCCTGGAGTAGTTCACAGGGCAGTTAACTATACATTAGTCACCCCAGTAATCCGAATGCCAGATATCTGACAAACAGAAAGAAGGTAGTTCTGGGTAGTCTCAATTTTCTAGGGTCCTTTTTTTTTTTTTTTTTTTTTTAAAGATTTATTTATTTATTTATCAGAGAGAGAGTGAGCATAGGCAGACAGAATGGCAGGCAGAGGCAGAGGGAGAAGCAGGCTCCCTGCTGAGCAAGGAGCCCGATGTGGGACTCAATCCCAGGACGCTGGGATCATGACCTGAGCCTAAGGCAGCCGCTTAACCAACTGAGCCACCCAGGCGTCCCTTTGCTAGGCTCTTTGAACCAGAAAATGAACTGTGATTCCAACAAAAAGCTCATGGGGGCAGAACCACATGGTAGTAATGTTGTGTCAAAGCTGGTATAGCCCAGAGAAATATAATTGTGATGAATTACTATGCTGCGAGTCTTAATCTTTAGTGCATTATTCTCTCATTTCCTCCGGTCTCTGTACAGGGATTATTATACAACTCAAACCAAGACAGCACAGCAAGCATAGGAAAGTATATTTATAATCAGCTGTTAGATTTTTGCTTTTGTATGTTTTCTTTGTTTTTAACATCTCTCTCCTTTTTCTTTTTTTTCTCTCTACCCCCCCTGCCCCCACCTTTGGAGGAGATAAAAGGTTGTTTTTATGGGAATCTACAATACTAGTAAAAATCAAAATTTGACATGGTATTTCTACAATGACCTAGGTATTAATGACTTTGAAAAATAAACAATCATATTTTTATGCAAGATCTTAAATTCAATAATGTGTGAACTATAAAATATAAAAGGAAATGGAAAGCAATTAGATAAACATACTCTTTTTAATATGAATTATTAAATTCAGTGTTTGGGTGGAATGACTTTATAGGAAGTTAGATGATAATTTAAGTAAAGGCTACTTAAAGTTTCTTTTAAATCCATACAGGGGGGTGGAGGAAGTGCTGTCTTGAGACAGTCTGCATACATTACATGCTAACCTTCCAATAGAAGAGGTGTCCTGAAGTTGCAGAAAGGGCTTTGAAGTCGTGACAGGAAAAACCAGTTATAGTACATGCTACACTATTAATTAGTTTTTTATGTTTGTAAAGAAAAATTGCCTTATCTAGGCCATACCTTCCTAACTTACTAAAGTGGAAATGCTGAATTAGATATTATTTGGTTCCCTCTCAAGTTTGTCGTGTTATGATTCTGAACATAACGTAGGAAATTATAATGCATAACCGGAAGAAAAATTGTGGACGTAGTAGACAAGTATTTTAAAACACTTATAAATATGCCCCATCAGGATGTATAGATAACCAAAGCAAGGAAAAAATAGAAAGAAGACAATAAAATATGAAGGCATGTGATGTAAAGTAATTGGGACATGAGAGGTGGGGGGGCACTACTGAGGGGTTTGCGAGACATGCAGTGTCATCGAAGAGTGGCCACAATGTCTGTAAAAATGAGGAAGTGAAGGAAGTATTCGGAAAAGAGCCTAAGGGCTTCGATGGTTTTGCTGCTGATTGATAGTGTGTGAGTTACAGGGGGCATCTTGGAAATGATTTGTGGGATCTACTACGACTCTGAGACTAGGCAGAATGCCTGCATGCAGAGGCTGAAAAGAATAAAAGTGATGGAATATCAGGGAGACTTGGTTTTCTGGTTGTGAATGAGATAAAAATACGTAAGACATGGAATTAGTTCTGACGGTCTATTCAGAAAAAGATGATTCATAATTTACTATTATAACCTTCTCAGAAATGGTCAGTGAGGCACTTCTCCCTGTTTACAAGGTGGCATTGTAGCGCTAGGGGTGAAAGTGAGGGATAGAGACAATGGTGCCGGTTCCCCACTGGGAGCATGTAGTTTCCTTCAGCTTATTTATCACTGGGTGCTTTTGCATCTGGGAGAAGGACAGTGTTAAGGGAAAAATGTGGAGGTGTACAGGCCTCCTTTAATTTCTCCTACAGATACTGTTGCTCATAAGAATGGGGAATTTTCATAAGAAACACTTGAAATCAATGTACAGGTGGTTGTATTTGGCTGGATGGGTTAAGTTCAGTCTTTTAATATGAATGAACTCAAATTTAATTCAGATAAGAATGATCTAGAATAGTTTTATGCATTCTCATATTAGAAAGAAGTGTTTGGATTTGAGGATTTCTAAGTTCTCCATCTCTCAGACTTTGTAGGATATATCCATTCTTCTTTCCATGTCTGGGTAAAATGTTCCCTCCAATAACATAATACTTGGGGTAATCTTCATTTGAACATAGAATGTTAACTACACTCTACATGTAGCTAACTACATGTTAACTACACCAGTGGTATGATTATTCTCAGCCCTAAAACTGGAACTGTATGTGCTCATGAATTGAGAAGATTTTAAAGTTTCAAGAAGTTTTATACATATACATAGAATTGCAATCAATTATCACTCACAAAAATGTATTGATCCATTTTCTCTTTAGTCATTTACTGTAATGTTTATTGAGCACCAACTATGTACCTGTCACTTGACTAATGCCATCAGTTAAAAATCACATTACACTTACAATAAAGAGGAAGCATGACAATAAATGACAAACTGCCTAGTAGTACTGAATATGACGTTTCAGAGAGAGTGAGTAATGAGTTTGATAACTGAATTACATTTCTAAGATGAACATGGAGGAAAGTATTTAACATGGTGGAAAATTGCTGTTAAAAGCCATTGAGATATGAAAGAGAATAGTATGTATAGGAAGGTGGAAGTCGATAGCAAAGGCCATTGTAATACAGAGCTCTTGTTGGTCTGTGAGTGGGACAGAAGGTGAAATTGGGAATGTAGGAAAGAGCCAGAAAATATAAAGATAGAATGTTGCTTTAAAAAGTTTAGACTTTATCCTAAACCAGTGAGAACTCACTGAATACTTTCCTGCTTAAGCAAGATAAAATGATATGATTAAAATTCAGTTTTAACTTAGTTCCATGTAAATGAGGGACTGAAGTGATTATACTGAAGATATGCTCATGAGTAGAGTTATAGCAATACGTCATGGAGAAATGATGGATTAAAATGAGCAGTGATTGTAGGGTACAAAGGAAGGGAAGGAAATAAATACTTATTTTAGTATGGTGTATGGAAAAGTCTTGGTGATATGATGTGGGTAAAGGCAAGGTGTACAACTAGAACAACATCCACATCTTGGACCTCTCTAGAAAAAGGACTATCTAGTAGGAGGTAGTAGATTTAAAGGTGTTGTATATAAGGAATGACTTTGTTCATATTTTCTCAAGTTTTACTTTGTTCCTGCTAGATTTCTGGAACTGTGTAAC
Source organism: Mustela nigripes (assembly GCF_022355385.1). NCBI lineage: Eukaryota > Metazoa > Chordata > Mammalia > Carnivora > Mustelidae > Mustela > Mustela nigripes. Next base: position 95,571,760 of record NC_081562.1, read on the forward strand.
CATGGTATTATACTCCAAGCCCTTGTAATGAGGGATTTTTACAGTCTTGATAGGGCTGTAGGCAAAAATATACTCAACTAAATTATTGTATGGGTCAGATTTCTTAGTTGCAAGCATTGGACACTCATTTCGGCACTTTTAATCGTGGAATGAATTTATCAGAAAGAGTACTGAATAACCTAAAAAGGGAAAGAAAGGTAAAAATACAGGTTTGAGGTTACAAACACTGAAGGAAAAAAAAAAAAAAAACCCAGTAAGTTAGAGTGGATTCTACCTGAAGTCTGGTGATACTCCCTCCATGTCTCTGCAGTAACAGGTTGCTACACTATATTGCAGTGACATCTGCAGGCTCCAGCGAGTGTTTTTGTCAGCTCCCCATTTTTTGTCACGGCCATCTGAGGGGTAGGAGGTTGCCTCTGGTCCTGAGAACCTAGGACACTCTACTTCATAGGCCTACTGGATTGCAGGAAGGGCCTGGGAATGTGAGAAACTGGAATTTCTATCTTTTCTGGTGCCGGCCGATTGCCGATTGCCTCGTACCCATATTCATGATATGGAGAATAATGCCCCTACTACCAATGAGAAAGAAAGAGAGAAAGAGATTGAGAGGAAGGAAGGAAGGAAGGAGGGAGGAAGGGAGGGAGGGAAAGAAAAAATAAAAGGAAGAGATGCTTAGATTTTGGGTGGCCAGCAATATGTGCGAAAAATAGGAGGAACTTACAGGACTGGTGTTTAATCTGGTTCTGTAGGGTCAGATATTGTTTGTGGAAGAAATGATACCTCAATTGAGGTGTGAAGGAGGAATACGTGGAAAAGACAGAATTTGAAGGCTGAAACATGTAGGAGGGGTGATTCAGCATTAGAACTGAAGATAGCAGTAAAAGTTATTTTCAAAGAAAATTTTGTGTTTGCTTGTGTTTAGACAGTTGATTCCTGGAGTGCCAGGGGAATGAGTTAAATCTTGGCAAAAGATAAAGCTGCATAGCATGAAGGGCTTTTGAACAAGAGTAAGGAGATTAGATATTTTTAGAAGACAGTATGAAGTCAATGAAATACTTTAAGTTGAAAGGGGGAGATAATACTGTTTTAATTTTATTTTAAATTAATTGTAGATTTACCAAAAGTTGCAACAATGGCAAAAAAACTATAGAGAAGCTCCATGTACTCTTCACACACCGAACTCTTGAAGATTTCCCATTTGTGTGTGTGTGTGTGTGTGTGTGTGTGTGTTTCTTGCAATTTTATCATGGTTGTAGATTTATGTGATCACCACCACAATCAAGACACAAAAACTTTATATCACAAGTCCCCCTAGTACTTGCTGTTCTTTTATAGCCACATCTGTACCCTCTCCACCCCCACCATCCCTGCAACCTGGTGACTACTAATCTATTCTCCATTTTTATAATTGTATTATTTCAAGAATGCTACATAAATGGAATTATGCAGTATATAAACTTCTAAGTTTATTTTTTTTCACTCATTGTGCTTCCCTTGAGATACATCTACATTGCAACCTTCCTTCACCTTACTCATTCCTTACAGTTTTTGATTAGTTTTCTAGTATGGTTATGTCAAAGTTTGTTTATCCTTTTAATCATTGAGGGACATTTTGGTTATTTCCAATTTGGGCTGCTATGAATAAAGCTGCTATAAACATTTGTGTACCATTTTTCTTTTTTTGCATGAATATGACTGAATTTTCATTTCATTGGGATAAATTCTGGGTCAGATGATAGTTACATGTTTAGTTTTAGCAAAACTGCCTGTCTTGCAGACTATCTGTACCATTTTGCATTCCCATCAACAATGTATGAGCTATCCAGTCTCCATATCCTTGCCAGCATTTGATGTTGTCACTGTTTTTTTTTCATTTTATTTTTTTATTTTAGCTATCCTGAGAGGTGTGTACTGGTATATCAATGTGATTTTGATTAGCATTTCTCTAGTGGGTGATGGTATTGAATATCTTTAAATGTGCTTATTTTGTATTTGTGTTTGTGAATTGTCCATTCATGTATTTTGCCCATTTTATAATTGAAATGTGATATTTTTACTGTTGAACTTTGAGAGTTCTTTATATATTCTGGATACTAGCCTTTTGTCAGATATATGGTTTTCAAATATTTTCTCCAAGTCTGTAACTTGTCTTTTCATCCTCTTTATATAAGCTTTAATAATAAGTTTAATTTTTGGTGAGGTTTAAGTTATTAGTTTTTTCCTTTTAGGGATAATGTTTTCAGTGTCAAGTCTAAGAATTGTTCACCTGAATCCAGGTCCCAAAGGTTATTTTCTATTTTTGGCTCTTAAGTCTTAGAGCTTTATGCTTTATGTTTAAGACTATGATAGATAACTGAATTAATTTTTGTAGAAGATGGGAGGTTTAGCCTGAGATTTTTTTTTTAAATCTCAGGATGTTTTAATGCTTCATGTGGATGTCCAAATGCTTCAGTATTATTTGATGAAAAGATTATGCTTCACTGTCAGCATATGAAATATCTAGATAATTAAAATTATAGTTTAGAATTAGGGGAGACAGTAAAAGTAAAGATACAGCTTTGGATATCATTGGTGCTTATAGAGCACCTGAAACTATGTGCATACTTTTGCTTGTGAAGAATACATATAGGGTGGGGGTGAGAAAAGAACTAAGAAATGTATCATCAAATATCTGTATTCAGAAAAAGGTTGTGGGAAAAAAAAAACAGTCAAGGAGATAAAACAGGAGTGGTATGAGGGAAGAAGCAGGGAAAAATGATGTCATAAAAGCCAAGGAAAGGAATTTTAAGAAGAAAAGTAGTGAAAAAAGTCAACTCTTTAGGGAGTCTAATTTGATATGCCACAGAATTTTTAGTTCTCACAATGGCAGCCTTGGTGTTTGTATTGTTCGGAAGACTGCAGATCTGGTTCTGTCATTCACTAGCTGTATGATCTTGGGCAAATTGCTTGTTCCTCTGCTAGCTCAACTTCTCCATTTGTGAAATAACATAATAGCTATATTTGTCTTATAGGTTTGTTGTTTGTTTGTTTTAAGTACTCTCCATGCCCAGTGTGTAGCCCAACCTGGAGTTTGAAGTTATGACCCTGAGATCAAGACTTGAGCTGACACTTAAACAACTGAGCCACCCAAGCACCCCTATCATGTAGATTTTTATGAAGATCAAAATAGTTAACATAGTAAGTGCTCAGAATAATGCCAGGAATATAGTACACAGTTGGAAAATTTATTAGTAATTATTGAGAAATGGTCAGGTGATAATTGAAGGACATAAACCCTTATCAGTGCAAGATATAGACAAGGTTAGTGACCTTGAAAGGAATAAGACAGGGATAAGCCCTCCATATCTATATGATAAGCTCTTCTTCTAACCAAAATGAGTGATTACTGCTTCTTTATTGATTGTAACTCTAATCCCTTTTAGTTCTCCCACCTCTTAGATAATAATTTTTAAAATACCAAATATCCAAATTGAGCCTCCTTCTTAACAGATCCAATCCAGCTCTCAAATTCCTTAGTTTCTCTTTACAATCATCAAAGAAAATTTCTAATCTTGTAAGAAGTTGCTTCAGATTCCCCTTTACTGAGAAATCCCCACACTTCCTTGCATTAAGTTCTTAATGTTAGCAAGTTAAATAAAACTGGGTTTGTTTGACTTCAGGTATGTTTCTAAAGATTTTGGCTAGTTAACATCAGTATTATCATAATTACTATCATTATCATCACCATTATTCAACAGTGTATATCCTTTACCTAGCATAGTATTTTGCATCAAAAAATGCTCCAAAACACCTGATGAATAGGTGAAAAAGAAATTGACAATTAGGAAGCACTTGGCTTCAAGTACAGCAGTTTCAGAAGTGGAAAGGCAAATCAAACTGCAGTGGACTAAGAAATGAGAGGGGAAAAGAGGAAAAGATAATGAGAACTGCCAGACCCTAGCTGTCCATCTGCTAACCTCATGTACGCCTCCACTACCCTATCTCAAAAACATGGTTGTGCTAGGTGATAGTATATAATAAAGATAGCTAATTGAGGTATACCCTGTTGAGATAAGTTAGACAATTAAGTTTCAAATAAAGGACCTCAAAATCTTATGCCTTTTGAGATTACTAACCTGTTTTTTCAAAAGTTATATTTCTTCTGTTAATGTAAGACTATTTGTAACTTTTGGGCACCCAATTATTTTGAGTCCTCCACTGTTTAATAAAATGTAGCATCTAATTTTATCTTCTCATGGAAATCAAAAAATCAAGTTTGGTTGGCATGTATGTGAACTAGAGTGCATTGTGAAGGTAACCTCCTTTGAGGAAAATGCACGAGTATTAACGCATGATTTTAATTTGATTCAAGCTCATGTTTAAACCACTGGATCTTGACAGAATTCCAAATAAAAATTCATTCTACATATCTAAGAGTTAAACGATTTAGAAAGAACAGATTGAGCAAACTTAAGGGGCTCATCAAAACTCACAATAAATGTAATAATTAAAATAGATTTAATTAATCCAAATTAATTAATCCTAATGGTTTTCTTACATTTAGAAAGTTTCTTACCCTCTCTTGTTTCTGTTTCTTTTTCTGTAAAATATGTATATGCATACCTATTGCATGGTGTTAAAGTGAGAATTAAAAGCAATAGTATACATTAAATATACTGTGTCTTGTCAGGGTTCCTGCCAGTTAGTAAGCTCTTGGTACATGTTAGCAGCATTCCATTTCCTGCCTAAAAATTTAGTTACTAAGCTATGGTTATAGAGTCAAGTTTTAGCTTATCGTGTCATACTGTACATTAAATGTTTAAGTTGGTAACTTCTTGATGCAATAAAGTCTAGAGGGTTTCCATAAGCATTTAGATAGATTGTTATTTTAAAAATTCATCTCCAAATACCAATTCACTCTATTAAAAACAATTTCTTGCTATATTTTTCTTGAGCTCCAGCAATCAGGTATAAATTGATTACATATATGTGCATTGGGAAATGTACTTTTTGTCATAGACTGTGTTAATAGAAATTTAGTGTATGTCATAATTTAAGCAAATCTCTTAAAACACTGGCCAATAAAAGTAATTTTTGTGAAAAGTGATGGTTTGTATATTTTTAATTATTTCTCTGTGACTAGTATAGCATTTCAATTTGATTCAGATATATATTTCACATTTTTTAAAAATAAAGGCAACATTTTTAAAGGCTTTTTTTTTTTTTTTTTTAAGCAAAGGCAACATAATGATCTATTTTTATTCTTTAGCTTGAAGGCAGGTTATTCTGTTTGCTTAAATTGTTCAATCACTCTTTAGAACCATCCGGCATTCTGCCTGTTTCTTCTGCCTAAAACAAGCAGTCAATTTTAATTAACTTGGTGCACAGAAGTCTTTGGCATTTGTGGAAACTGGGCACACAGCCAATCCTCAAAACACCACTGATCAATTTGCCTAGAAAGAAGTAGAGGAATGGAAGATATTGGCTTAGAAAATCTTTTGAGTGTTAGAATTGAACAGATATAAATCCAAAATTAAAATTTAAAAACAGTTTTATCTCAGGTAAAATGTAATAGCATGTTTAAAATTATAGATTTAGCAATTATTTGAAAATTTTTGATGTGAATGAATGAGAGTGGTTAAAGGCCTAATTTTATTTTTTATTTTTAACGTCTGCTTAAACAGTCTCCCATGGGTATTAAGGCAATAGTTTTGGAGGAAAGTTGATGAGATTTGGCAGTCTTCTTGGACTGACTCTGTGAGGAGTCATTAAGGTGATGAAATTATATATTGTGTTTCAAAGAATAGCAACATTTACTGTATAATTTTGTTCCTGAAAAACAAACGTGATTTTTAAAATCTTCAACTTCTGTAATAGAGCAGGAAGTATACAACTAATAAGCCTGGTGTGCTTGAATAAATGTAAATTGTTTTACTGTTATTTCCAAAATAAAACTGCACATAACTTTTTAAATATTCTCAATGAGAACATCTTAAAACAACAGGTTTTCTCAATCTTTCTAGTATTTTTTCCTTTAGTTAACAAGAATCACTCATTTTAAGGGATAAATTTTATTTTATTACATTAATAAATCTTGTGATTCTCAAATTGGTATGATATTGCATACCAACTAAGAATGAAAAAGTCAAAATTTCAACCTAAACAGTGTCTCACAAGATAAAAATAACTTTGGCTTTCTTTTCCCTCTGAATAAACCACACTGGCCTCTCATATCTTCTTTGGAGAAATGTCTGTTTGGTTCCTTTGTCCATTTTTTTATTTTTATTTTATTTTTTTTACTATTGAGTTGTAGGAGGTTTTTTTTTAAAAATCTATTTGGGGTATTAACCCTTATCAGATACATAGTTAGTTTGAAAATACTTATTTTCATTCTGTAAGTTGTCTTTTTACTTTGTTGATGTTTTCTTTTGCTGTGCAGTGTCATGTATTTTTGATAGCTTTATTAAGTAAAAAAAAAAAGCACATTAATAATAATACATTGACTACAAATGAAAAACTATACATTTTTTCCTACAGTTGTTGCATACTATGACTTGGTATTTCTCTGAGATTTCACAAGTTAGAAAATGTGTGTTATTGTGCGTTTATTCTTTCTGAACCAAGTGTCAAGTTATACTACATTGTCAGGATTGAAACAAATTAAATTTGGCCTACTTGCTATTAAAATTGGTATATAGCATGTAGAAAGATAAAGTGTCAGCATGTTATCAGAAGAATTTGAATACAACAGAAGCAAACATGGGAATTATTAAAGCATTACTCACACATACACGTACATACTTGAGGTCCCATTATGGACATCACATGATTACTCAAAGGTAGTTACAGAGTTTATAAAAAAGTCCATATTCCTTGCTCAGAGCAGCAAAATTTTAGGGTGAAAAAATATTTTGAGTAATGTATAATAATGGAGAAGATTCCTCTATAAAGCCTAAAGCAGGTTTCAAGCTTTGGATATAACTGAGTATTTTTATGAAATTGTAAAAAGCAGTCTTAAAATGCAGAAGACAGATGAGCACTCAGGTCAAAGGAGATGAGGAGGCCAGAATTTATCATCCCTCCCCACCTATTACTCTCAGCGTTGACTTTTCAAACATGTTTGATAATTGCTTAGACTTCCAAAGATTAGTTTGAAGAACAGTGGTCTCATGTGTCATACAGAATTTATATGTGCAATTTTTAAGAGAAATGAATTACTTTAGATTTAGCGGATGTTCAAATTTAAACAAATCATTAAAATTTACAGCATTTTTTCTTTATTTTTACATCAGTTATATTTCCTACTACATCCTTTCCTCCCTCTCACCACATATTTGTAAGAATTACAAGGGTGAAGTAGACCTGAACATGCTCCAGCTGGAGGATGAGGAGGGATTGACGGGATTGTAATTTTTTGTGAAAGGAGTCCCTACTGGAAAACTGAAGATACTTGGGTAAAAACCTGTGTAGGTAGAAAAATCAAGTCAACTTCAACCTTTTCTGTTGTGAGGACAGCACATCTGCAGCATTATTTTCTGATCCACCAGGATGTCCTGGTGCCAATTCTCTCCCTTATCCATATCCTGTCCATGGCCCTGAATATGGTATTATTGACTATTTAGTTTTGTGCCTTTCTTCTCCACTAGACTCTGGGATAACTCAAGACTTACATAATCCTATAGCCTAGCCCCTTCATAGCAGCTCATAACACAGAGTAACTGCCCAGTCTATGTTTGTTGAGTGACTTGCTAATTGAATGAATGAATGAATAAATGAATAAATAATAATCTAATGTGACTGTATCACTAAGAGGATCTCTAACATTGCAGAACTTGATCAGTGACTAATTAAGCAAGAAAATCTAGTCACTCAATATTTCTTTTCTGCTTGCCCTTTATGTTTATATTTTCTCTCAACAAGTTGAATAGTGAAATTATTCTCATTCTTATTATCATTAATGAATGCTTATTAATAATTAATATTAATAAAATTATTAATGAGTCCTTATTTAAGCCATAATTGAAAAATATTAAAATTATTAAGATTTTAAATTTTATTGTAGGGTTATATTAAGCTTGTTAACCTTGGAGGTTATAGAAAACAACTGCTTACTAGTTCTCTCTGTTTAACATCCTTACTGTCAATAGAATATTCTTTCCATTGCTCATATTTTATCTGGTAATTTACTTTTTTGATTCTTTTATGTACTTCACTTGTCATTAATCACTAATTATTAATTTATTAAACATTTATTTAGCCACCAAATTATGAAAATCACTGAAATAAGGTCTGGGAAAATAGAAATGAATAAGACATTGACCTCATCCTTAAAAGACAGGAAACTGTGGAGAAGACATGAAAAATCTATGGAGAAGACAGGAAAAATCAGACATGTACTCCTTGTTTCTCTAAATCCCACAACTGAGTACTAAAACTACATTCATAGGGGCTCCTGGGTGGCTCAGTGGTTAAAACTACAGTCATAATAAGAATTGGAGAATATAGGAAAAACCGGACATGTGACTCCTTGTTTCCCTAACTTCCACAACTGAGTACTAAAACTACAGTCATAATAATAGAGAAATTCTATCTCTGCTTTTTTTTTTAAATTTTTATTTAAATTCAATTTAGTTAACATATAGTATATTATTAGTTTCAGGGGTAGAATTTAGTGATTCATCAATTGCATTTAACACCTAGTACTCATTACATCAAGTACCCTTCTTAATGTCCATCACCAAATTACCCCATCCCCACCCACTACCCCTCCAGCAACCCTCAGTTTATTTCTTATAGAGTCTCTTATGGTTTACCTCCCTCTCTGTTTTTCTTATTTTTCCTTCCCTTCCCCTATGCTTACCTGTTTTGTTTCTTAAATTCCTCATATGTGTGAAATCATATAGTATTTGTCTTTCTCTGCCTTATTTCACTTAGCATAATACCCTCTGGTTCCATCCACATCATTGCAAATGGCAAGATTTTATTCTTTTTGATGGCTGAGTAATATTCCAATGTGTATATATACCACATCTCCTTTATCTTTTCATCTGTTGATGGACATATGGACTCTTTCCATATTTTGGCTATTGTGGATATTGCTGCTAAAAACATTGGGGTGCAGTTGCCTCTTCAAATCACTATTTTGTATTCTTTGGATAAATATCTAGTAGTGCAATTGTTGGGTCCTAAGACATTTCTACTTTTTAACTTTTGGGGGAACCTCTATATTGTTCTTCAGAGTGGCTGCTCCAGTTTGCATTCCCACCAACAGTGTAAAAGAGTTCCTTTCTCTCCACAACCTCACCAACAACTCTTGTTTCCTGATAATTTTAGCCATTCTGACTAGTATGAAGTGATATCTCATCTGGTTTTGATTTTGTATTCCCTGATCCCGAGTAATGTTGAGCATTTTTTCATGTGTCTGTTAGCCATTTGTATGTCATCTTTGGAAAAATGTCTGTTTGTCTTCTTCCTATTTCTTTTGTTCTTTGGGTGTTGAATTTGGTAAGTTCTACAGATTTTGGATACTAGCCCTTTATCTGATATGTAATTTGCAAATATCTTCTTCCATTCTGTAGGTTGTCTTTTAGTTTTACTGATTGTTTCCTTTGCTGTGAAAAAGCTTTTTATCCTGATGAAATCCCAATGGCTCTTTTTGCTTTTGTTTTCCTTACTTTTGGAGATGTATTTAGCTAGAAGTTGCTGCATCCAAGGTCAAAGAAGTTGCTGCTCGTGTTCTTCTCTAGGGTTTTGATGGATTCCTGTCTCACACATAGGTCTTTTATCCATTTTGAGTTTATTTGTGTATATGGTGTAAGAAAGTGGTCCAGTTTCATTCTTCACTCTGTGATTGTCCAATTTTCCCAGCACCATTTGTTGAAGAACTGTCTCTGCTTTTTCTTTATCTAGCAATTATAGAAAGGTCAGGCCCTCATAGAAGTATTTAGGGAATCTCTAGAAAGTTGCTTATGTGTTCTTAGGAGCTCCATTCTTTATCCTGCAATACTGAAGTGGATATTTTGCTCCTTGGTATATGTTTTTTTGTAGAGGAGCCCAATGTCCACATGTAGGACACTGCTTATGTTGATATTGAATATACTTGTGAGGCTGTGATGCCACTGCTGTTGCCACTGAAGGCTGCCTTGAATCTAGCAGAAAGGCTCTGAATCAACTAGTGCTGCCCTCTTCTTATAGGAAGGAGTGTTCAATAGTGGCCAAGCACAGAAATGACGTCCAACTGAACTGAGGCCACACCTTGTCCCCTTCTTGAGAAAAATAAACAAAGCCTTAAGAATGTCTCCTTAAACTGTCTGAGTCTCAACTTGGTCATTAATGAAATTGGAATTTCTAATTTTCTATATTAATATGCAGACTTGATATATTTGTATAATTACAAATATTTCATTGTAAATTTTCTAAACTCCAGGATCACAAAAGTATAATTTTCCCTTTAGGTCAGATACAGAAATTGTGTAATACCTCAGTGAATAAGTCTGATAAATCTTAATGAACTGAAATAAATAAATAGACAAATAAATAAAAATTTAAAAATTAAAAAAAAATTCTTAATGGACTGCTACTGACTCACCACCTGCTTTTCCTTATATATCTTCCCTTAAAAAAGGGACAGCAGGTTTCTCTTTTATAACTTTTTTCTTATTATCATTTTTCCTAATTCTAAAAAGTTAAAGAGCTAAAAAAAAAAAAAGTGAACTTACACTGGTTATATCTTGGCTACTAGAGAACATGAAATTACTCTGGTAGGGAATTAACATGGAAAAAGGTAAAATGCAGTAAAAATATATTTGTGAGAATCACTACCATACATATATTTTCTTGTGAAAAAGTATGATTTAGCTAGAAATAGCTTGCCCATCTTAAGGAGGCTAATAATATCTCTATGGTGCCCCCCAAATCCCAAATGTGATACTATTATACTTCCTCTTTGTAAGCCTAATCATAAACCTTCTCTTCTTCTGGACCTTGACTGCTAAAAACTATGAAGTTCTGAGATGTTAGCCTGTTTACAAGCTGCCAAGTCAGCCTGCCACATTTTCATAGAATGCTGGTGGAAGACACAAGACCCTTGGATCAAAGATGAAGTCACGTTTATTATTTACAGAAATAACAGGGACAGAATATCAGCAATTTTGTTTTGATTCTCTAAAACCCACCTCTTACAGAATGACCTAGAAGGACCATATGATGCCTGGGCACTATACGGTGTTTCATTATAGAAGAGGAACACTAAGCTTAAGGAACCCAGAAATTATAATGGGCAATAAGATAGTGTACCCTGTGAACCTGAGGAGAAACAGTGTCTGTATTACACTGTACAGTAAGTAGCCTGCTCTTGGCTTGGAAGGAGACACCACCTCTGTGTCGCAATGCTGTTTGCTATATAAATATTCTTAAAGAGATGGTGAAGAACACAGTGTTTTCCTACAAGATGGAGAAAAACATAGGAGACCTGTGAAAACTGACCCAGTCCTTGAATCTCATCTATCCCTTTAACTTCTTCAATAATTACAATAATTGTAATAATACATTTGTATATCAGTGCATTAGTACAAAATCCATCAAGCAGCATGTTTTCTAGAGTCTATGGGAAACTAATTTTAAAAATGTTCTACTGAAGTCAAAACAACTTTTATGTACATGGTAAACAATTCATTTTATGTTCTTTCTCCCTACATCTCCCTCCTTCTGGAATTTAAAAAAAAAAAATGGAATTTTCTCTCCTCTCTGAGAAAGTATATACTTTATTTCTTTTATTTTCATTTTATCATGATTCAACATAAACTATCCCATAATCATGAGGCAATATTTTCCATGTCTCAAGTAATCTTTTGGTAGTTGATTCATGTTTGTTTACACACCTCTGGTATCTTTTTACTAGATGCTTCTATATAATAGTGTATTGATTTTATTTCTAAACCATGATGCAACTGCAAACAAGCATCAACAATTTAAATATCTGGTCATTTTCTTGTTTTAACCAAGCAATATTTTCAGGAGATTGAATCGTAAAATATAACTAGAGTGAATAGCATAACCAGTTGCTGGAGGGAATGGACATAGTGTTCCTGTTAGGGAACGGAATGCCCATACTTATAACCAGAACAGATTGCTTACAGTAGCAGAATCTGCACAATGCCTCATTGGTAATAATAGATCAGGAGTTGTGGGGAGGCAGAGGTATCGTCCAAGGTTGGTATTTCTTTCTTACATGTGTGGTGCTTCTAATAAGTGAGAACAGCTGTGGAATAACACCCCTGCCCTTGCTTATTATAAACCATTCTCGCTTTGGCATTAGAGATATGAATAGGGCCTATAGGAAAGAATGGACTCCAGTACAACAATAGAAAGAGACCATTGACCAATGAAAAAAAAAAATGCATGAAGCTTTATTTCCAGGATTGGACAGCCTAACCAGTTGGAAGTAAGGAACACAGCTGCTACTGATTTGTTTGGAAATTTTTATTTTCCAAGGCTTTCAGAAAGAAAAAAAAAAGATTAAAATTCTCTGGTGTCATTCAAAAGGTAGAGACATTTTCCTTAATATAATGGAGGATGTAAATATAGCTGTTTCTTAATCAGATCCATAGGTGCTGCAATATGAACATCCCAGTTAATCCATGACAGTCATTTAATGTCATGTTTAACATTAATTACAAGGTATAGCATAGTGCACCACACCTGATTTCAACTAAAAATATTATAGTATTTGAGAAATTATTTGAAAATAAAATGGATTTCAAGCCCAACCTAAACTTCCATGTCATCCTGGATGTGTGTGTATGTGTGCACTAGAGAAAAGGCAACTGAATTCTTTTCAAATTCTTACATAATAAGATATGCTTGCCTCCTTCACATTTATGTGAATTAAGATCTTTCCTTTAAAATGATATGTAGCAGAATATCAGTGTAAGAATTTAAGATCATTGCTGGGCTATTTAGAAAGCCCACAGGATCTGTTTACATGACAGATAAAGAAAATTTTAGAGAAGTGTGTTTTGTTTTTGTTTTTGTATATAATATACTTTAACTCCAATGCTGTTCTCATATGAGACCATGGCAGATTCCAACAGAGGCCATAAAAAATATGTAAAGAGAAAATTTTCCTAAAAGCCCTCCTACCTTAGAAATACAAAGAAATATATTTTGATCCATGCATGATAAGAAGCTTTCTGACTGCAGCAGGGAAGTCAGTAGCTTCATCAATTGGTCCTGTGTGTCACTGTGGAAGCGTCAGCAAACATTGAAGGATATTCATGGTTTTCATCTACAAACTTAGTCCTAATCCTTGTCTGTCTGGCTTTACCCAACGAGACTGACCTATATTGACTGACTTATATAGGTTCCCTAGCCTCATACAGGCATGCACATACACACACACATTTTTTTACTTTTTGATGTACTTTGGGTAATAAGAGTTTCATATTGATAGACTACAGTGGTAGCTAGAAATGTAGGGCCCATAATCACGAGAATCTGGAAAAAAAAAAGACAAATCCATATATATTTATAAAAGAGTTTGGTTAAGTTTTAAGTTTGGAGTAAAAAGTAGAATATTTGAATTAGTACTTACCAAGTAAAATAGAGTTTCAGCTGATCTTTCTGGGTTGGGCATGACTTTTCATTTGAAGAACTATAGAAATAGAGCAATTCTGATTTTTTTTCCTTGCTTCAAGAAAATAGCTTAACTATGATATGTCTATTTTAAACAACAGCAAAAATGCAAATTACAAATGCTTATATATTTTTTTCCTTACATCCAAAGTTCCATTTCAAAGCGGAATTGAAAAAATAATACTACCCTACTGTGTAGTGGAAATGGGAAATGCAGGGGCCGTTAAGGAGGATTGTGAATTTATACAGTGCATTAGCACCAAAGAATATAAGCATGGATATTTCTTAAAAATTCAGGATTTAATGGCACTTGGATTTACACTGCTATCTGTCTGAGTTGCTAAATCCATGATGGGATCCAAATGTACCTTGCCAAAGAATTTTGAGATGGTTTTGATGAGGGAGCAGGAGGCTGGCTGAGGACAAAGCAAAAGCTGGCGCCTTGCACCCTTTCCCCTCCATAAGTGTAGCATCCCTCAGGCAGCCCTGACTGCCATGAACAATAAGCAAATAGTTAACTTGCAGAGCTCACAATCCTGCTAGACAGGAGTCTCCCTTGGCTTACAAATGTCCTAAATCTCACTAACAAAGACGATTGATAGCAGGATTGTGACACCCCACCAAAAAGTCTCCCAACTATCTTAATGTTAATGGCTGGTCTAAAGACAACACTGATCCAGCAGCAAGGGCAAGGCCTCCGGCAGGCCTGGAACATCCTGGCACCTTGTAGGCCCTCTTTAGCATATGAAAACTCCACTGAAACCTCCCTTCCCCTCACCTTCCCCCAACAGCAGGGTACATAACCTGCCATCCCTCACAACCTGGGGCAGCAGCTCTTCCTGCCCACGGGTCCTGTCCCCGTGCTTTAATAAACCACCATTTTGCACCAAAGATGTCTCAAGAATTCTTTCTTGGTCGTCGGCTCCGGACCTCAGCCCACCAAACCTCACCTAGGTTCTAGAACTTCATCAATATCACCTATCCACCTCCCCATGCCCAAAATAGAGTGAATTGGTGCAAAATGAAAAATATATGCATATTTAAATGTATATATTATATATATATCTCTGTTATATTACATATAATATACGTTCAAATGTGGATTTTTTTTAAAGATTTTATTTATTTATTTGACAAACAGAGATCACAAGTAGGCAGAGAGGCAAGCAAAGAAAGTGGGGAAGCAGGCTTCCTGCTGGGCAAAGAGCCCTATGTAGGGCTCCATCCCAGGACCGAGCCCTGAGCAGAGGCAGAGCTGAAGGCAGAGGCTTAACCCACAGAGCCACCCAGGCGCCCCTCAAATGTGGATTTTTTTTTTAAGATTTTATTTATTTATTTGACAGAGATTACAAGTAGGCAGAGAGAGAAAGTGGGGAAGCAGGCTTCCTGCTGGGCAGAGTCCCATGGGGGCTCAATCCCAGGACCCTGAGATCATGACCTGAGCCTAAGACAGAGGCTTCAACCACTGAGCCACCCAGGCACCCCAAATGTGGATTTTAAGCATATATATTCAAATGCGAGTTTTAAGTCTTTTCAGGCTCTATTATGTATATGTGCTGCCGAAGGGAGCACTTCAGGCTCTATTACGAGCAGGATGGTTTCTTTTGGGTGTGTTTGTATTCAAAGCTTTCAGTATTCAGTTATTAGGATTTCAAAAATTCGTAAAACATTATTTTAAATAAATTTTAATAGTAAATGATATTCAATTTGAGATTAATAACTTCAAAATCAAATAAAGAATATTGTCAGATCTTATTCATACATTTATTTTTCTTAATGTGGTGAAACTGTTTTCTGCTGTATGTGAGAGGACTAGTGCTCAGGATTTTTCCATTTCTGCTTTTTTTGTTTTTAATGAAGCATTTGGTATTTATATCTAGTATAAAAAAGGGAGTTACCTATTTCCAAAAGTTTTTGCTAAAGTGCTTATTTCAAGCTAGTACTTTGTGCCACATGCATGTTTACCCCTCGAATAATTAATGGAAATTTGACCAGGGTTCATGGCAAAAATCAATAAATATCCCCTTGGAGCTCTGGCAAGAGAAGGAAAAAAGTAAATTTTGTTGAAACCTGGACAGGATACATAAGGTAGTAGGAACTGAGGTAAATAGGCATTTACTATTTGGTTTTACGTAATCAGGCCAGGATTTGGCTGTGTTTAATTTTTGTGGTTTTTGTAGCTGCTGGAGGCTTGAAATTCCTCTTTTTGTCTTCTCTTTTGACCTTGGGATTTCCTAATAACTCCTCTGCAGATGTAATCTTGAACTTCATACTAGACTTCTGTTAATGTGGTGATAAAGTGTGTAGAGAAAAGTGTTCTCTAATCTTTTGATATCAGCTGTTTTGTGGGCCTCACTATATGCACAGTGCCCTTGCAAATGTTTCTTAGCTTTCTTCTCTTCCCTTCCTTAGGTGAGATTGGGAAGTGAGAGTGGTTAGCATATGAGAAATGACTTCTCCTATGGGATAAAAGTCTGAACTATTTTTCCTGGAGTGTAGCCCTCTGTTATAGAGGACAGTCTGGATATATTTCATAATGAAATAATCAATGTGATTCATAATAAGAAATGAGATCTCTAAGAAGACATAACTATCTCAAATGCATATGAGTGCTTTTTGTTTTAAATTATTTTTATCTTTTATTATGATAGTAGTTTATTACAAATAATAATAGCCTATAGAGTATATAACATAATCCAGGAATTTGAGATTGCTTAAGTGATCAAAAACCTCTTGACAAAGAGAAGCTTCAAGTGCTGCTGGGGATGTAGAGAAACTGGAATCCTTATAACATTCCTGGTGGGAATTTAAAATAGTGTAGGTACTTTGGAAAATAGTTTGTCAGTTCCTCTATAAGTTAAACATAGACTTTCCATTGACCCATTAATTCTACTCCTAGATATATACTCAAAATACATGAAAACAACTGTTCAATGAAAATGTTTATAAGAATGTTCATAGCAACACTATTTGCAATAATCAAAAGATGGAATCAACCCAAATTCCATCAATTGATGAATAGGTCAACAAAAGATGGTATATCCATATAATAGAACATTATTCAACCATAAAAATGAGTGAAATATTGATATATGTACAATGTGTAAATCTTGAAAACATCATGGCACATGAAAGAAGGCAGTCACAAAAGTTTATTACAGAATTTTACTTATATGTAATATGTAAAATAGACAAATTCATAAAGCAAAAAAAAATTAGGAGTTGTCAGATGCTGGGGGACAGGGGAAAAGGGAGTGACTAATAAGTATAGGTTTCTTTTTAGAGTGAAGAAAAATTTTTAATGAAATAGTGGTGAAGTTTTCATTACATAGTGAATGTACTAAATACCATTGAATTGAACTCTTTAAAAAGATTAATTTTGCAAATATGTGCATTTATTACTATGTAAAACACTTGCATACATGGAAAAAATACAGTTCAGTATGGAATATTTTACAGGTCTTCATTCTACATATGTTCCAATAGTTTGTTTTCAAGTCCTGTTTAGATTCTATATTAAATAAGTAATTGACCCATATAGACTAATTCACCTGAATTATTATCTTTTTTCTTGCCATCCCATTATATGTGAACACACAGTGCTTACAATACATACAATATTCCTTTCAAAGTAGACCTAATTAGCATAGGCTTATAACAGGTGTCAAACACAGTTACGTATTCTGTTTTGTTTAGAAACTTACACACACACACACACACACACACACACATGCATTTGGATTCATAGTTGATAGGAATTCATGTTTAAATGGGCAAGTGAAAATATCAACAGCCTTGCTCCTACTCTCTTAATTAATGACCAAAATTTTTTGCAGTATAGTGTTTTTTAGAAGAATTGTTTTTTTTTTTTTTAGAAGAATTGTCATTTGGCTGGTTGTCTGATTATCAGGATCAGTTTGTTTTTTGTGTTTTTTTAAAGATTTTATTTATTTATTGGACAGACAGAGATCACAAGTAGGCAGAGAGTCAGGCAACCAGAGAGGAGGAAGCAGGCTCCCCACTGTGCAGAAAGCCAGATGTGGCTGGATCCTGGGATCCTAAGACCATGACCTGAGCCGAAGGCAGAGGCTTTAACCCACTGAGTGACCCAGGCACCCCTACGATCAGTTCTTTAACTTACTCTTTGACTCCAGCTTTCTACAGTGATCATAATGGGAAGACCAATCACTACTATCAGATGACCTCTTAAAATAGGGCACATGGAACAAATGAATAGCCTATAATGAAATGAAAAGCTGGATTCATTCTGGCTCCAAAGAGAGTTTAGTTTAATTATGTTTAACCCAGGAGCGTGTGGGTGGCTCATTGGGTTAAGCAGCTGCCTTTGGCTCAGGTCATGATCTCAGGGTCCTGGGATTGAGCCAGGCTTGATCTCTGCTCGGCAGGGATCCTGCTTTTCCCTCTCTCTCTGCCTACTTGTGATCTCTTTGTCAAATAAATAAATAAAATATTTTTAAAAAACTCTATTCAACCCAGTTTGTAATTATTCAGTGTCTAATGCTAGCTCTAACCCTCTGCTCAGTACTTATCAAAGAAAAACTGCAAAGGTAAATAAAGTACATTTTGATTAGGAATTGTATTCCTCTGGAAAATTGGTTTTCCTTATAAATATTCACATTTGTTAAGTATTTCCATATATTTTTTATGGCATGTTGGTCATTTCAGTTCAGGTAATTCATATTTACATTCTTCTCTTAACTCTCTCTTTTTAAACTTCGCTTCTATTTCTGGTACAATTTCCAATTGTTTCCCTAGTTCTAGCCTTAAAGTCAGGAATATTTACCTCAGTATTCATTTGCCCTAGGCCCTTTCCAAACCATTTGAATGTTCCTCAGGCCAAAATGGCATATGTCCCTGGCTCCACCTTAGAAGTGAGGGATTGGAACACCACATCCAGTCAAAATAGATTCTAAGTGTCTTCCAAGATAACACCATTTCCTTTTTTCTAACACCATACCATATATGGTTATCACCGCTTTCTTCAGAATATTGTGATAGAGTCTTTACTGACATCTGTCTCTTATGGAAACAATATCCTGCATTCATTCTCCTTACCTCCAAATGATGAAAAATTTGATAGTACCACTCTCCTGACAACATTTCTATAATGGCTCTACCAAGCCTACCTAAATTCCAAGTCATTAGGCCTGGCATCGATCCTTCAAAATCTGTACCTACCTATATTCTAGGAGTCTCAGCCTCTCTTTTCCATCATTGGATCACCAGCTATATGAGGCAGATGTCAGACTGCTCTGCATTTTTTACTCTTCTCCCCTTCCATTTGGAAATTAGGAAAATAAGAAATTAGATTCTTTCTGCCTAGGTTATTCTGCCTAATCTTGTCTGCCTGGCAAACATTTATTCAGACTTCAGTACACTTCGGTTTTGACTATGAGAAATTTTCTCTACTCTTTAAAGGCAAAAATAAGACCTTCCTTTTTCTTTTATTCCAGAGCACTTTGTAAGTGTCTGTGTTGTCAATATGCTGTCATAATTTCTTAACTGATTACACGTCTGTCTCACCAAGTAGACATGGTTCTCCTCTGTGTCTTTGTCCTCTATGTTCTATTTATAGTCTCCAGGGTCTGATATCTGTTCCTTTGCATGTCATGAATATTTGTTTTTAAAATATGATATCACTGATGCTGATAAAACTTATGAAGAAAATCATACTATACTGAGTATGTACTATTTGATATGCTCTGGGATAAATGCTTTATGTGCTTTAATTACCATAACTTCTTGGAAATTTCTTATTTTCTTTCAACTCTACAAGGTTGCTTTAATTCCCTTTTTTATTTTCTTGTTTTTTTTTTTTTTAATTCCCATCTTTATATAAATCATATATCAGAGACCATATCTAACTCTTTAAGATCACACAACTTATAAATTGGTTCAGGTTTTCTCCTTAATTAGGCAAAGTGACAAATGGTCAAGATCAGACTTCTGGATTTGAGGCCTAGCATTGCCTCTTGGTTGTGTGATATGGACATGCTATATTTTTTTTCTCTGTTTCAGTTTCCCCATTTATAAAATGGACCAATACTAGTAAATACCCATTAAGTTATAGCAAGTATTCAATGAGTCAGCAGTTCTAGAAAATATTTAGAACAGTGTTTAGTGTGAAGTAAGGTAAAACACATCTTGTCTTTATCACTTCCCAGAATTCTCTGACCTGTTTTTTCTTTCTTAATTGTCACTTCTTATGGTTTCAGAATTCTCATCTCTCCATATCCAGTTGCCTCATAGGCCTTCCTTACTAGATATACAATAACATACAAACAGTGAAGATCATTTTTTATTATACCTTGACTTGCATATACAGGCAGAGTGTAGCTCCAAAGCCTATCAAACACATTTTCATGATATATGGTAGTGAATTGAGAATATACTTGGCACAATTAAAGGAGAGAGTGTATGTGAAGAGTTTACACCACAAGCTGACCAACTTTTTCTGTAAAGGTCCAGGTAGTAAATATTTTAGGCTTGCAAGGCAAGTTTGTGTTGTAAAAGCAGCCATAGACACTCTATAAATGAATGTACATGGCTACATTCCAATGAAACTTTGGTTTAGTTTTTTTTTTTTTTAAGATTTTATTTATTTATTTGACAGACAGAGATCACAAGTAGGCAGAGAGGCAGGCAGAGAGAGAGGAGGAAGCAGGATCCCCGTGGAGCAGAGAGCCCGATGCGGGGCTTGATCCCAGGATCCTGGGATCATGACCTAAGCTGAAGGCAGAGGCTTTAACCCACTGAGCTACCCAGGAGTCCCTGAAACTTTGTTTTTAAACAGTGAAACTTGAGTTCACATAATTTTTTGTGTCAAAAAAACTGAACCTTTTTCATCCTTCAAAAATATATATAGCTATATATATGACTATATATATCTATATATCTACATATATAGATATGTATATTTCAGCTCATGAGCTGTGCAAAAGCAGTTGTTAGGCTGGATTTGTTCTGTGGCCATAGTTTGCTGACTATGATTTAGATAAAGAAGCTCCTTCCAGGGATTTTTACGTTTACTCTCTTCCCCTAGGCTGCTGTGTTTGTTGCTATTCCAACATTGTTCTAAAGTTGTTTTTGTAAACGACCAATCAGCAGAAGTTCTTCTCTTATGAGGCATGGTTAGCCAAGGTCTGTTTCTAAAATATCTGTAGAAGGAAGGAGGGAGCTAAGACGGTGTAAATAATACGATGGCAGGCACATTAATGCACTTATATTAAAACTGCAAAACACTTTCTTACCATATGTGGATCAGTGAAGAAATCTGACAAACGGGAACTCTGACGTGGAAGAAGTCAGATTTCTGTAAGAATTGAATAGAAGGAGCGTGCAGACAGTGGTTCTTTTACTTCTTCCAGCCAATCTGGTCATTTACCACTGATGGTGAGTGTGAAATATAAGATGTTACTTGAAACTTAAAGTTCTTGAGATCTCCCTTTAGAAACTCCTAGCACAAATTACTCCCTTTAGAAAATCTTGCAGTTGAGAGGTCAAGCAAGAAAGGACCCTCTGATATAATGTGTTGCCTTTGGAGATGTCCTGACAAAGAGAAAACAAATGTAGAAAGTAAATATCTGACAAAAGCAGAAAAATTAGACAGGTTCAGTTTTTCATTTTACTCCCTACCTTGCAGTTCAGTTCCTTTGAAATCAATGAGAATCTTTAATGCAGAGGAGATCTGTACAAGGCCAAAAGAAATGAAAGTCTGATCCACAAAGACCGGTATTCAATAAAAGATTAAATAAAGTGCTGCTGGGTTTTTTTTTTTTCTTTTCTGTTTTTTCCTCCTGACTATCAAAGCAAATGATTTTAGAGAGAGATGGTCATTTACATAATAGTAATAATCTGGTTAATTGTTACAAGGTACTAGGTTTTCATTCAGTTTTTCTCTGGTTTAAAATATATTAGAGATTTTAACAAGAATAAAGAATTTGATCATTGTAAAGTTAAGCATGATACAATTAATAAGGAGAAGTTTTATGATTTAGCCAGTAAAGGAGACTGAAGCATATACTTTTTTTTCGGTCGATCAATAGAATAGTTTATTAGTTGTAACAAAATATTTTTGTGAAAAACAATACTTAATGGTCTTGCACATCCCGATTTGCCTACTTTGTTTTTCCAGTTACTCTATTTCAGCTCACTCCCTTGCTCATGATTCAGGGTTAGGCCAAGCCTCTGTCTTTTTTTAAAACCTGATAGAATTAAAATCTCAAAAAATCAAAATCTAACCATAATTTTTTTAAAGATTATTACACTTTAACAAACATTAATTTTTTGATTACCTATTAAATATTCATTTAAGTGAAGAGAAACTGTAGTTGAGTCTATTAATTCTAGGGCAAGTAATAAAAAATTAGGAATTCTTCCTACATGCCAGATTTTATTGTCTATCATTTTCTGTAGTTTTTATTAAGGAAGAGGAAATGTACGTTTATTAAACCCATGGAAAGTGTATTTTTGTGTCTCACACTCATTTAACGCTTCATGTTACTTAGGCTTTTTATCAAGTAAACTGACTCTTTAGTGAAATGTCATATACATATTTTTTAGATTTTGAACAGTGTCTAGAATAAAAAAAGAAGAGGAACAAAGAACCATCCACCATGATTGTTGTCCACCTTCTGAAAGCTTTGCCTGAAGACAGTGCATTTGAAAGTCTAGAAGGAAATGAATTCTTGATAACCATATATTTTCGTGATTCAGTTATTACACAGGAGGAACCATATAGTACTCTTTTTCTATTATAATGGGAGAAGAGGTTGCTTTTATCATCCACAATAGCTGGTAGCTTTCTCATTTCTCATTTTATAAATATTAATTGGTCAACTTACTCTTTATATAGACTGTGCTACTACTAGGACAAGGTCTAAATATAATGACCTCAAGGAACTTACAGTCCAGGTGAGAAAGTATACTTTCTTCTTAAAAAGTACCTTTTATACAGAAGAATTTAAGTCAATTATATAGATGTGTTTCCCTCTTTAAAGTATTGGAACTTAGGGGCACTTGGGTGGCACAGTTGGCTTAACCTCTGCCTTCCTCAGGTCATGATCCCAGGTTCCTGGGGATTAAACCCCACCTCTGGCTCTGTGCTCAGTGGGGAGCCTGCTTCTCCCTCTCCTCCCCTCTCATGCTCTCCATGTTCTCTCTCACTATCTCTGTCGCTATCTCTGTCTCTGTCAAATAAAAACTTTTTTTCTTTTTTAATGTATTGGAACATAATTCCATATCCATTAAGCATAGTCTACTTTTAATGACCTGCTTTCAAAGGGTTAAGTAATAAAAGGAAGAAAAAAGTAACTTTACAGTGGAGAAGCCTGGCAAAATGTACAGTGGAAAAACCTGGCATGTATTTGCTGTGTGATAAAAGTAAACATTTTCAGTGAAAAGTTGTATTGATAACATGTACTCTTGATATGATGTGTTGAGAATTCTCCTCTATCTCTCTCATCTTTCTCCAACATGCATAACTTCAGTCTAATCATAAAGAAATTTCAGACAAATCCCAGTAGAATGGCATTCTGTAAAATCTCTGATCAGTACTTCTGAAAACTATCAAGATCATGAAAAATAAGGAAATTCTGAGAAACTATCTCAGCCAAGAGAAACCAAAGGAGACGTGACCACTAAATGTAATGTGGTATCCTAGATGGTATCCTGGACCAGAAACAGGATATTGGGTAAAAACTAATGAAATTTGAAGAAAGTACTGACTTTAGTTAATGATAAGGTATTACTATTGGTTCAGTTATTTTGATTAATATACCATACTAATATTAGAGGAAACCAAATATAGGCTATATAGGAACTCTCTGAACTCTCTTTCAATTTTGTAACTCTAAAGCTATTCTAAAATAAAAAGTTGATCAAAATGTTTTTTAAATCATCAATTTTAGGAATAAAATCAACGGGAGTGCCTGGATGGCTCAGTGACTTAAGCATCAGACTCTTAATTTCAGCTCAGGTCTTGATCTCAGGGTTATGAGTTAAGATGAAATGAAATGAAATAAAGTAAGTAAAAATACTCAAAAGAAAAATAAAAGAGATCATGTATTTAATAAACATTTGGGGAAAAATTATGGGGAGCCTAAGAAACCCAGAATCAATGGATGTATTTTTGACCATTTAGAAACATCTTTTAAATTATTTGCATGTGAAGTTTTGGTGCTATTATCATCTGTGATAAAGTAATACAGGCATGTTATACAATAAATAAATTTGTTTACATATTTATGTTGGCATAGTTAAAGAGAATATAAGAATATAAGTATTCATCAGTATCATGACATCCCTTCCAAAGAGAATTGTGGGTGGAGAAGTTCTATTTTAAACCATCTGGCTTAAAAATTCTGTTTTAAACTGTTCCATAGCTCAGTACATTTAGGTAGTGACTCACATTGGGTAAATAGTTATAAACACACATATATAATTTTATTGCTGGTGCTCACCACAATAAATCCCAGAGTTTTAAGTGGGGCTGTGGTAGTTACAATATCTATAAATTACTTAAAATATTTCTGTAGAGACAGTAGTATATGCACACATGTGTTACTTTAAGCTGTACTTGAGGAGCCTGAGTTCTGCTCATCAGAAATTCTGATTCCAGAGGTTGTCAGCCAGCATTTCACAGAAAGATCACATACCAAAGGTAGATGCTATCAGTATTTCCCACCCATACTTTACCATACTGATCTCATTCAGCACCTGTCTTTGGTAATCAAAATAAATGTTAGATGTGAATTTTCATTGGTGAAATGAATACCTTGTGAATTACCACATTGGCCGTGCAATATAGGCTATCATGGGGACTACAGTTTGTTTTTAAAATATATACATGGGTCAAAATGTTTCAGAAACACTCCTCCTTCTTTCATGAACCAACAAATTCATCTAGAGCAGTGGTGTTCAGTAGAAATACAATGAA
This sequence comes from Mustela nigripes, assembly GCF_022355385.1. Classification (NCBI taxonomy): domain Eukaryota; kingdom Metazoa; phylum Chordata; class Mammalia; order Carnivora; family Mustelidae; genus Mustela; species Mustela nigripes. The sequence goes on from NC_081562.1 coordinate 95,596,328, forward strand.
AACCACATGCATATTTAACAGTTTTTTGTTTTTTTTTTCCCGGTAGTTTCATCACCAAAACTAAAAAAAAAAAGTGAAATTAATGTTAATGATACATTTTATTTAAACCAATAAATCCAAAATATTGACATTCCAACTTGTAATCAATATAAAAACACCAATGAGATATTTTATAGTCCTTTTTATACTTAAAAGAAATGGATATATTTGAAACTTACAACACGTATCAATTCAGAAGCTCTACTTAAATTAGAAAAAAATGATCTATATTTAGATTTAATGCATATGGTTGAAAAAGTAGATTCACAGACTCACATATTTTCAAACTTACCTACAGTTTGACCAAAAATTGAATAGAACATAAAAATAATTTTTCTTTAAAATTTGTTTTTATAAAACCTAGTTTTTTAAGAATTTAGCTTTAAAGCAAACTGTACCAGTTTCAAAATTACATCCATGTTAAATAAATTCACCAACTCATGTCAACTCTGTTACTAAATTTGAATTCTAATGGGTGCTATATAAATTTGAAAGCATCTTTGAATATATCAGTATCAACAAAATGTTCATTGAAAAATGTTAGTTTTTGCAGCTCCCCATCATAAAATACTAGCAGTTACAATTAAAGTCTTCTTCATATAGAGTCATATTAGGAAAAAATATGCAAAATTATTATTGATCTATATTATGAAAAGTTTAAATTTTAATATAAACTCTTGCATTGTTTAGCTAAGTAACAAACTTTTTTCCCTTTGCATTCTTCAAATTCAATCTTTTATGTGCAGCAGAATATTGGAGAGAAAAAATAAGCAACATGACAGTATTTTTTGACAATTTTTTTTGATTCTTAAATATTTTACAAACATTCCTTTTAAGAAAATCTTGAATTAGAATTGACAGTTAGTAGGAGTGTCATCACCAAGAGGGCAGAATAGGAGGACCTAGCCTCCTTAACCTACAAAAGATCTAGAACTATACAGCTGTTGGTGAACAAAACCACTCTCTGAGAGAGGTTTGGAGTCCACTTAAGAAACCTCAGTAACACAGTGGAACACAAACTTGATAGTAAACTACAACAAAGGGAAGGAAGAACAGCTTCATTTGCCTGAATCATCCAAAGCCAGCATAGCTCAGCACCAACAGGGAACTCCAGCTAGGAAGAATTCCTTTCACCAGGAAAAGCAGGACGGGGTAAGTTACCAGCTTTCCTAGCCTTTTGGAACACCACAGGCAGGGCAATTCAGCTTTAGCTAACGCCGAGATTAGAGAAGCTGAGATGTATACAAATGACTTAGAACAAGAATGAAAAGCAGGGGTTATCAGTATCAGCTACACGATGGGAGGGATAAGTTTGCCAGTGACCTGCTTTGTAGATGACCTCAACAGCTTTTGCCACTGAAGAAACCAAGGGCCAGCACTGCTGCTGTGGATCCTCTGCAAATGTCATAGTCTTTTCAGGTATTCTCATCAGCAGCTGCCTGAGACCCTCCCTGCTTCCTCTGTCACATAACTCCCCTACTCTCTTCTCCCCACTGAGAGCCCAGAGTCTGGGACTAATACTGGACCCAGGAGGCCTCTGTGATTGTGCAAGTACAAGATTGCAGCATATGGCCCCCACAGCAGATCCCACCACTGTATGCACCCTTGGGGCTAGCCATACACCCCTCACCCCATGCCCAGTGGCCCATATCAACTGCCACTACCAGGCACATGCCAGTGGGAACACCATGCAGCAGCCACAGGAGTGAGAACACACCAACAGGCAGGATCTTGAATCCATTTTGGGCTCAGACCTGCAACTAGCCCCTCTAACCTTGAACCCCTCACCCCCAGACTGATTCACCAACATTGGCCTTTACTGCTACAAATAATGGTGAGAATCAACAGCTACAACTCTAGATTAATTCTAGGAGGTATAGCAAGGTAATTTATGATCTTTCCTGTTGGAATAACCTTTTTCTTATTATGAAGTGTTCCTCTTCGTTTGCACTAAAGATCCCGTACTTATAATTGACCTTGTATAATATAAATACACCAGTTTTTTTGATTAACATTTGCACATATGTTGCTTCAAGTCATTCTGAGTCCTCTTGTAGAAGTGTCTGACAAAGCTATTGAAATTGGGATAACTTTTTATCTGATTTTGGCATTCTTAAACTTTTTTTTTTAAGATTTTATTTATTTATTTGACAGACAGAGATCACAAGTAGGCAGAGAAGCGGACAGAGAGAGAGAGAGGAGGAAGCAGGCTCCCTGCTGAGCAAAGAGCCCGATGTGGGGCTCGATCCCAGGACTCTGGGATCATGACCTGAGCTGAAAGCAGAGGCTTTAACCCACTGAGCCACCCAGGTGCCCGTTCATTCTTTTTGATTTGGTGTAATTAATGATATATATATTTTTAGATCTACCATCTTACTATTCATTTTCTATTTGTCTCGTGTTTTTTTAAGTTGTATTATCTTTTTCCCTGTCTTGTTGACTTTTAAATCATATAAATAGTATCATTTTCTTTTTTTTTAATCTCCAATTATAAGTGACATATTTAGTCATATTTTAGTGATTACCTTAGAGGTTATGATAAGTATCATTGTCATCAATGTAAAAAAAAAAAAACAAAACCTAATAACCAATTAGTGAAGTGAACCTTTTTAAGAAGTCATAGTTTAAATCATTAATTGAATTTACTACTTTTAAGGGCCCTCTTATTAAGAAAAATAATCATAATAGAAAGTAATTATCATGATAGTATCTTAGTAAACATTTTGCTTTTTAAAATTTGCAACCAGAGGAAAATTGATTCAAAATGGCAAAGTCTTTTTTTCCCAGTAACTAGAACTGTAATTGAGAATGAACACTAAAATTAAATAGCTGTCAGAGTTTTCTTGGCTACTGTTTTGAAAATTTTGAGATATAGGTTATAATTTATCTGATACCTCTTGCTATTATACTGAAAAAATGCTTGGCTTTTGTGAATGATTCAGCTTGCCAATTAGCCCTACTGCTCTGTTGAGGGAACAAAGATATTAAACAAAGGGTGATCTTTAATCTATGAGATTCCCCATAGTGATTTCATGTACTGCCAAATTTCACAGATTGATATCTTATTGTAATCCTACATAGCAAAGCAGTAATATTCACAAGAGGTAAATATTTTGACCAGGAAAATAAATGAAAGCATAAATACAATCTCTCTACTCTAGTGAATATTGATATTTTTTGACCTATGGCAAAAATAAATACATGGTAGATAATCTTTTCCACCTGCAGCTTTATGCCAAAATTAGTACAGAAACAGAACAAAACAAAAATCCTCCCCCAATTTTGAAATAATAAATGGAAATAGATGTAAATGACAGAATATCTTTTTGTTTATTTCAGATAAGTGTATGAGACTAATTTGGAGGCCATTAATTGGTATATAATATTTAGAACTGGGATAGTTATTTGATATACTCAAACAATTCATTTTACAAATGAGGAAATTGAGACTGAAGATCAAATATTTGGGAAGTTCAAGCTTGGACTCAAACCCACTACCTTGACTACATCTACAACATAGTAATGTTCATATCCTAACGCAAATGGTATTTTCTTCTCTGAAAGCCATTTTACAATTTCAGTTCTTTAAGAATAGATAAAATGATTCATTAATGTTTTTGAATTCCCAATACCTTATATCATTTTTGGTACACTGTAATTGTTAAAAATTTATTACTAAGTAGAAAAGAATATTACATAAATTCCAAAATATACTTTATTTACTTAAGAAGAAACATATTAATTTAAAAATTTACATATCATTTTATTTTTACAAAATATAGTACAATAATAAAATAAAATAATAAATAAAAATATAGTATATATAAAATAATATATATAAAATAATTAAAAATATAGTATGATAACAAACTAGTAATTAATGCAAATTCCAATGACACTATGGCCATTAACTAAACAGTTATACACTACTTAACTATTTGTGTGATGATTTACATGGTTTAGCTCACTGAATATCTAGAGTTTTTATAATAGGTACATAGGAGAAGTTACAATTAATTTATTCACTCACCCACCAAATAGTAAGAATCTATTATATATTAGATATTGTTTTAGGTTTTGGAGGATTTATCACATGTAAAAGACAGTTTCTTCCTTCATGTGTTTCCTATGTTCTGGTGGGGCAAGATATTGCCACAAATGTAAATAAAGATGAAATTAATATTCCAGATACTGAGAAATTAAAAACAAAAACAGGGGAATGCCATAGGGAGTCATAGTAAGTAGGTGAATGGAAATGAATCTATCTAGCACAGTCAGAGAGAGTGTTTTTTAATGGTTCACATTTGAGATAGACCGTGGTTGATGAGAACAGAAACTCTCTGGGATACAGTAAGGAGAGACAGAATGGCCAGAGGTAACATAATATGGCATATGGTTGAATGTAGACACACAAGTGAGATAATATAAAATTATATTATCACATTAAGTGTACGAGGTGCATTTTAATGTTTTGTAGGACTGAGTAAGGGATTTATGTTATACTCTATAAACAATGGAAAGTCTTAAAAAGGGTTTAAGCACAAAGAGGACAATCTGATACCTACTTTAGAAAAAAGAATGTGGGCTTTAGGTGAAAAATAAACCATTGGGAGAAAAAAATGAAACAAAGAAAGCTAGAGAGACTACTGAAATAGCTAAAGTGAGAGATGATAAGTTGGTCCAGGAGTGAAACAGGAAATGGTGAGAAGTGACTAGATTATGAATTTATTTTGGAGGTAAAACCAGTGGCAGTGCTAACGGATTGAATTCTGAGCTGAAACAATCCAAACCAATCAGGAAGGACACCTGGAGTTTTGGTCTGAGCAGTGGGGTAGATGATGCTATCAAGGGCTGAGATATGCAAAACAAGAGAGGGAATCAGCTTGTGAAGGGGGTGCTGGAGGAGTGATGTAGCTTTCAAGCTCTTTTCTGTTCTTCCTCACTCTGGTGGGCTTGAATGAATTCACTGGAAGCCTGGAAGAGCCATTTTACTTTGCACAGAAAGGATTGTATGGTAGAGAGGGGCATGGGGATAAAGGAGGTATTTTAAAGATGGTATTTTAATGGGAAGATTGATCAGATTGATCATGTTCAACAAAGGAAAGAAAAGAACTGGAAGTGACAGAAGGAATGATGGAGAGGAAATGACTGACGAGCAAAATCCCAGAAAAGGCAAGATGATAGGCCATTACTGCACGTAGGTCAAAACCATTTTTTAACAAGGTATTCCATGTTAAAATACTTGAGGAGGAACAGTAAGGATTAGATTGGTAAGCTTTAGTTCCTGAATATAAGAAAGGATCTGGGAGGAGATTTAGTCTAAAATCACTGTTAAAGGAAATGTCAATGAAAAGATGGAGAAAGCTGAGGACTAAAACTAAAATGAAAGATCCAAAGTTTAAAATGATGCACATTTGTTATGGAAGATAAATTTCTGTAGTAGTTTCAGCTACCTCAGTGCATGATATAGATGTTACAGTAAGAAACCACTGTTCACATTGGCTTGGACTGCACACAGCTAAATCACAGAAGCCTTTAGAATCAGGGGCGCCTGGGTGGCTCAGTCAGTTAAGTGCTGGACTCTTGATTTTGGCTCAGGTCATGATGTCAGGATTGTGAGACTGAGCTCCACCTTGGGTCTCCATATCTGGGCCCCATTTATGTTCTTTCTCTCCCTCTCCCTCTGGTACTCCCTTTCTTGCTCTTTCTTTAAGAAAATTAAAAAAAAAAAAATCAAATCTGAGTTAAAATCATGGCACTTACAGTTGTAAGTTTTGTAAGCCCGGGAATGTTACTTAAACTCTGTAAATTCTCAGTGTTCTCGTGTATAAGATGGACTAGAAATACACACTTCATAAGACTACTCACCTTGTTCCCCATATTAAAGTAAAAGCATCCAGTCTTGATCATCATTACCTATGATGTTGGCCTGGATTTTTCATTGGTACCATAATCAAGTTAAAGAAATTTGCTTCTATTCCTAGTATGTTGAGACTTTTTATCAAAAATAGATGTTGGGTTTTGTCAAATGAGTGGTTTCTTTTTTTTCTTTTTTTTTTTCCATCTATTAAAATGTTCATGTAGCTTATGTCCTCTATTTTATTAAAGTAATGTATGATACTAATCGGTTTCTAGGTATCAGATCAACTTGGGAACAGATACCACTTGGGGGTAATGTATTATTTTTTTCTATGTGACTGGTTATAGTCAACTAATGTTTTGTTAAAGATTTTGAGATTTATGTTCATGAGTGATACTGATCCATAGCTTTCTTTTCTGTAATGTCTTTATCTTGCTTTGATGTCAGAGTAATATTGGCCTCATACAATGAGTTGGAACAAATTCCCTTCTACTCTGTTTTCTTGGAGTTTCACTAGTCTTTGAGGTTCACTAGTCTTTTATTCTCTCCTTCTTTTCTGTGATTTTAAGATTGTACAATTTCTCTTAATATCTTTCTAAGTTCACGTGTTCTTTTTTCTCCTATCCCAATCTGATATTGAGTCTATCTAGTGAAATTTTTTCACTTCACTTATGCTTTTTGTTTGTTTTTATAGTTTCAGTGTACTAACTACCTTTTCATGTCATCATAATCTTATATTGCTTCAATTATTTAAATATGGTTTAATTCCTTAAACATATTTATAATAGCTTCTTTGAGGTTTGAGGTCTTTGCATGACAAATTTTATATCTGGGCCCACTTATGATTGGTTCTATTGACTAATATTATATATATATATATATATATATATATATATATATATATATATATATATATAAAGATTTTTTTTTTTTATTTGAGAGAGACAGTGAGAGAGAGCATGAGCAGGGAGAAGGTCAGAGAGAGAAGCAGACTCCCCATGGAACTGGGAGGAGCCTGATGCGGGACTCGATCCCGGGACTCCAGGATCATGACCTGAGCTGAAGGCAGTCCTCCAACCAACTAAGTCAACCAGGCGTCCCTTGACTAATATATTTTTAAACTGAGAATGAATCATACTTTTTTGTTTCTTTGCATGTCTCATATATATTTGTTGAAATCTGGACATTTTAAATAATATATTTCAGCAATCTTTTTGTTAAAGAGTTATTTATTTGAGAAAGAGAGCACTTTGGGGTAGGGGCAGAAGGAAAGGGAGAGAGAATCTCAAGCAGACTCCCTGCTGAGCACGGAGCTTGACCTGGGGTTCAGTCACATGATCCTGAGATAGAACCTGAGTGGAAAATAAAAGCTGGAGGCTTAACCAACTAGACCACCCAGGTGCCCCTATGTTTCAGCAATTTTATGGTATTATTTTTCAAATCTTAACCTGTCTGGACGTAAATAGTTGTTTAAAGCATATTGTCCAATATTTTACTTCTTTCTTAGGGAGAGAGTAGCTTATTTCTTTGCATTGTGAAGGCTAGGACTCCTGTTTAGCAGTGCAGATGTTTTAAAAAAGATACCTTTTATGTGTTTCTTATTTTCTTTGCAATAAAATTGAGATAATGAGAGTATCTTTATCTAAGAGAGGTAATAGGAAGATTAAGATAATATCATAAAACACTTAAAAAATCACACATTGGAAGTGTAAGTATTGGATTTTATTATCTGCATTCTTTTTTGCTAAGTACCATAAAACTGATACAGGGAATTATTCATATTTAATATAGTCATGCCTCAATTAATAACATGTTTATTTCCTAGAAATGACTCAGTGATTATTTCTGCAAAACGTAAAACTTATTAAAAACCTTTTTCTTTACTAGAATTAAGTTCCAGTAGTCCTAGAGATAAAAATCAACCTTAAAGTCTAATAAATGTTCCTCTAAAGAATAGTGTGGGTTTTGCAAAATTGAAAATAAGTAAAAGAAACACTACCAAAAAATTCAAATGCTATAATGAAATAAAACTAGGCTCTAAAAACTAAAAAGTAAATTGGCAGGGTTAGGAAAATGCTTTTTGAATTATTTGAATATTTAAATTCATTATAAGGTTTAGTTCTGTTTAAAAATAAGTGTGGAAAAATAAACTTTTACTTTTTTAAATGTTTATATATCTTTAAAAATTAACCTGATACCTTTGATAATATGTTGCATCTAATTGTTCAGATTTATGATTTTCTGAAAGAAAAATTAGTTAGTAGCCACAGATAAAGAGCAGTTTGATGGGCCATGTACTACTTGTTCCCTAAGAACTTCCTCTATTAAGCTAGGATGTTATTAAAAACTTTCCCAATCAACTGGCTCTTCCTATAGTTGAATGCAACAAAATCTAACTCAATCTTAATCAGTAAATATTTATTCAGGAACTATACTGTGCAAAGCACACTGCTGGAGTTTGAAGAGACATACACACACAAGGTGATAGGTGTTAGATAGATAGATGATATTTAAGAATTATTCCCTCTAAAAGGTAAAAGATAAAATTCATTTTTGTGTTTGATAAGCCCTCTCTTAGGATTTGGATGAAATAAGGGTAAGATGAATGCGTAAAAATGTAGAATAACAGGGAGGAAAAAAGGAAGCACGTGATTCTCGTCTGAGTGAGATAACCAGAAGGAAATGGGTGGATTATCGCAGGAAAACACTAGTGCCCAGTGAGTACTGGTGGAAACAACATAGTTTCATGATCAGCATTAGAAACCATTTTGCCTCTTACTGATGGCTTGACTATGAAAAAGTTCATCAAATCCTTTGAACCTTAGTTACCTAATTTTTATAAGAGAAATACTTTATTACTCTTCTCATGATGTTGTGAAATTTAAATAACATAACATATATAAAAGGAATCAACACATTATTTGGTGAGTAGAAGATGCTGAAAATGTTAGTTGAATATGGATTTCCTTCAGTCTTTTGGCTAATTTCATGTTATTATCGCTATCACCACCATCATTATTATCATCATCATTGTCATCATCATCATAACCTTTATCATAAAAGCTCACACTTGTGGAAGTTATATATACTGTCCTTTGTCTATTTATTTATTCCATCATTTATTCACTCTTTTGGCAAATATATATCAAAGACTTGTTGTGCATCAAGCACAATGATGAAAACCACCATATTTCTTTCTTCTGAACTTTTAAATTATTATTTCTACACAACAGTCCTATGAAGTGGGAGTTATTCTGTATATATATTTTTTCACACATAAAAAAGTAGTGAGCACAAGTTAAGTAACATGCATAAGATAAGAAAGCCAGTAAGATGAAATTTTTATTATAGTCTTGCTCTAAAATCTAAAATCTGCGTTACTGCTAGTGGTTCTCAAATTAATATGGATTTAACAACAAAGAAGTAATTGTTAAAAATCCACACATCAGAAATTGTATTTCTTTGACTGGTATCCCAGCCATCTGAATTTTTAATAACTTAATAATAATTTATATTATTATTTATGTAGTCATATATCTTACTATTGGCATTATTATATAATTATATACAATTATTATACAATAATATAATTAATTATTAAACAATGTTCTATAATTATATAATATTATATAATAATAATAATCTAATAATTACTCCAGGTAATTCTGATCCAGGTTGTTTTGGGCCACATTTGAAGAAGCATTTGCATAGACATTCTAATTACCCCCATCAAGGAAGACTATGGAAACATTTTTGAAAGGCTTAGTGTAAATAAATGATTTTAGTGCTCTGCCTAAGTGGTTTTGTGTAATTCTGTGTTGTTGTATAGATATAGCTTGTGATGTTCTTTCTTCTGACCTTAAAAGAGAGAACTGGAAATAGAACAAATGACGGCATACATATTTCATTTGTGCAAAAACTGCTACGGAGATATACCACCACTTCCTATCTGTGCTGTAGATTCACATTTTGTATTGATTTCCTTTGCCTAGATATTTAGTATTTCTGAAGGTGAACCATAAATATTTTACTTTATATGTTTATATTTCATTTAACACCTACTGAATCAGTCTAAGACATTTTACACTCTTCATTTTTGCTCACCCTCCATTTCCAAAGTTTCCATGGCCTAGTCAATCTTCATCTGCTGTCTCACATATCTCTTTTTCTAGTTACCTGATACTATCTTTTTTTAAATTTTTTTTTAATTTATTTTCAGCATAACAGTATTCATTGTTTTTGCACCACACCCAGTGCTCCATGCAATACGCGCCCTCTCCAATACCCACCACCTGGTTCCCCCAACCTCCCACCCCCAGCCCCTTCAGACCCCTCAGATTGTTACTATCTTAATTCAGGCTCTCATTACATTTTACTGGATATTGGCCATGTTTTCATATATTTCCTTCTTGCTTCCAATTTCTGCTATTTCTTATATAACCTAAATAGCTTCTGAATGTTTTCCCACAACACATACCTTACATACTGTCATTTCTCCCACCACTAAATCATCAGTGTTTCATAAACTCTCTTTGACCTTAGTAAAAAATGTTTAACTTTTTGTTCAGTGTTTTCCATAATCTGACTCTGCAATTTATTTTTTCTAACCTGTACTACTTATTGCTTCCTAACATAATATCTAACATAATTTTTATCACAGTATTGTATTCTATTTTGTATTTTATTATTTTTTAAATTTATTTTTAATGTAAGTTCAATTAATTAACATAGATTGTATTATTAGTTTCATGGGTAGAGTTCGGTGATTCATCAGTCTTATATAATACCCAGTGCTCATTACGTCATGTGCACTCCTTAGTATCCATCATCTAGTTACCCCATTCCCTCCAGCAACCCTCAGTTTGTTTCCTATGATTAAGAGTCTCTTAAGGTTTGTCTCCCTCTCTGATTTCATCTTATTTTATTTTTCCCTCTCTTTCTCTATGATCATCTGTTTTGTTTCTTAAATTCCATATATGAGTGAAATCATATGATAATTGTCCTTCTCTGATTGACATATTTTGCTTTGTATAATATTAGATAACATCCTCTAGTTCCATCCATGTTGTTGCAAATGGCAAGACTTCTTTTCTTTTCTTTTTTTTTTTTTTTTTTTTTTTTTGGTGACTGAGTTGTATTCTGTTCTATGTGTATACATTTTCCTTATCCATTCATCTGTTGATAGACATCTGGGCTCTTTCCATAGTTTTGCTATTGTGCATTTCTGCTATAAACTTTGGGGTGCAGGTGCTCCTTCAAATCACAGTGTTTGTATCCTTTGGAGTAAATACCTAGTAGTGCAGTTGCTAGGTCCTTGGGTACCTCTGTTGATCCAAAACAACCTGGATCAACTTCTTCAGGAACTTAAATATTGTTTTCAAGAGTGGCTGCACCAGTTTGCATTCCCACCAATAGTGCAGGAGGGTTCCTCTTTCTCCACATCCTCGCCAACACCTGTTGTTTCCTGACTGGCTAATTTCAGCCATTCTGACTGGTATGAGGCGGTATCTCATTGTGGTTTTGATTTGTAGTCCCCTGAAGCTCAGTGATGTTGAGCATTTTTTCATGTGTCTGTTGGTCATTTGGATGTCTTCTTTGGAGAAATGTCTATTCATGCCTTCTGCCCATTTATTGATTGGATTATTTGATCTTTGGGTGTTGTCTATTCTTTGTTTTAGCTACTATAGTCTAAGATGGTTTAGGGAAGAAACATTTTATTTTTTGTTTGAAAATCTACTGAATGGTGCTTTATTTATAGAACACAGTCAATTAGTACTATTTGGTTGAATGGTATTGCAATTCATTAGTTTAAAACTTAATTTTTAAGGTAAAGGAGAATTTGTTTTCAATATGGATTTTCTTGAAGTCTTTAAGAAATATGTAATATAGTTGACCTTCATCTCAAGAATGTTGGCAAAATATCTCCCTCTAGGTATACTTTCTCTGCAGGCACTTATTCAGTGCTTTTAACCTTTTGCACAAAATGCATGTATTGAAAGCCTTCTTTTCACTGTATATTTTTCTGGATTATTTTAAATTTAAATATATCCTTTGAAATAGAATGCCTTAAAATAAATGTACCTTATTCAGCTATGGCCTCCTTAGTATAGTATTAAAGCAAATACATTTCAAGCCAGTTCAAAACAAACAGCAATTTTAAACCTTTTATTCATAAACTAATCATCTCTATGTGAAACACTGAAATATTTAAGAAAGAAAAATCATGGGTTTAAAAAACAAAAGTTTGAATTTCAAGTTGTATATTCAAATGACTAAACTCCTGTGGTTCAATTGCTATAAATTAAGATGCTTTTAATATTTTATTTCATCTTAAATATTCTGTCTAGGCCTAGAGAATTTTAAAAAGGCATTCACTTCAAAGTTTGCATTCAAATTCAAAAGGATTTTAATATTTATTATTAACATTTATATGCAAATATTTACTTTATAAATTATAAGATTATAATCCCTGCTTGTAATTTAAATTTCTCCTAAGTAGGTTCTTTGTCTACAAGAGTGATATGTACAGCTTAGACAGCTGGTAAGATTGCCCTCTCTTCCTTTTAGCTAGCCAGTCAGTGGAACAAAGTGTAGAGACTGCAGTATTTTCTAGGAAAAGGGTAGGAAAAGAGACGCTACTTAGTGACTCTGACCATTGATCTTGATGAAAAGACTATCACTCTTAATTTATATGAGAAGGCTTTGCTTGATACAGCCCTAGGAAAAAACTACACATGTTTTGTTTATTTGTTTGTTTGTTTTAAAGATGCTATTGAAGAGAGAGAGAGCAGGAGGTGGTAGAAGGACAGGTGTTTGAAAGAAAAGTCAGGAGCAAAACGAAAGAGATATTGTAAAGGGAACCTGATATAGTGACAAAGAGCACAGGTTTAGTAAAGATCGACTAAATCAAATTCATTTGAAGTTAAGACTCTCAGTTTCCAAACACATACAGTGGCTCTGGTTTCCTTATTTCATAAAATCAAAGGCAAATCTTATGAATCAGGTCTCAGAAAATACAGAGACCAAAGAAATTTAGAGAATTTAGGTGTTTAAGACTTAATGGGCAAAGAATTATTTTAAGTTACTAATTTTTATCTGTCCTCCAGTCAGATTTCAAAATTTCAAAAGCATTTAAATTTCAATAGCATAATTATATAAGCAAGGTTTCTGACACATTTGGAACAGTTAAATCATTTAAAAGGTCTTAAGGAAATAAGTCTCTTCGTTAAAGCGAGATTCTTGCATTTTTTATTTTTTGTTTCAGAAGCCTGACAACCAAAGATTCATTAAAAGCAAATTGTATTTACTTCCTGTTTGTGTTTCCTCTCTTCTAATAGATCTGTGCTTGACCTAAAAGCTTATCAACCAATGCACATTTCTAAAAACCCTAACATAGGGAATACCCTCCACAGAAAGCAAGCCATTATTTCTCATTGGGATCTCTATTTCAATGCTGAGTTGTTTTGTTTTGTTGTTGTGTTGTATTGTAGGTGTTTTGGGTTTTTTGTTTTTTTTTTTTAATAAACTAAGCTAGCAAATATAAATGGAACTTCATCTCTACTAGCCAAACCTGCTTAAAGCCTGGAGCTAAAGACTATCCTAATCTGCTGGTATCTTTCCTTCTTCAGCCTGGACACCAGCGTGTCTGGGCTAGGTCCTGCTGAGTGTGCAATAGGTCCAAATCCAGACTGAGTTGGGAACATTGGGTCAGCCTGAACACAATACTCCCAAGGCATGCATCATACTCTCTCTGTGACATACATCTGCCTCTGACTGTGAAGAAGCAGCATAGAAGGGAGCAACAGTCCTTTTTGTGTAAGAAGATACAGATTCTCACATGTATACCAAGAGATTTCAGCATCAGCTTTTAAACTATATTTATGTACAATTCCTATAAATAAATTATCTGATTAAAGTTGGAAATAAGCTCACATTCAAAACAAGCCAAATGGGGGGGAAAACCCCTAAACACAAGCCCATATATCATTGGCATAAAAAAGATAATGTATCATTCATTAGGAGGTGTTTTACATCAATACATATGCCCCAGGTCTAATGTGAGAACATTTGGTAGAGAAAGTCTTGGTGAAAAGGAAGAATGTATTTTTTTCTTTCCCCCTGATGCTGCCTACTAAGGCAAATGTGGGTAAGCAGGGCCACTCATGGCTGAGAAAATTCTCCAAATATCTGCATTACAGGCAATATGTTCATGTGTATATAGGAGGTTAAGTTCATTAGTACTTTGTTAAAAATATTCAGTTATTTATTTTTCCTAAAAATACTATCCAACCTAAAATAGTTCAGAGTTTGCTTACTTTGCAAATGCATTGGGCAAAAAGGGTAGTTGCAGATTTACCTGAGACATTTACCAGGATACTTGTAATTCTTCAAATTTGCAACGACCCTGTGTATATCCTATTTTGGCATTATCCATACCTAAGGTGAGTCATATTCAGATCAGAAGTTTTAGAATAAGGCAGTCTTCAAAAACACATTTGACTGAAACAACAATGTGAACACAATTAGAAAGCATAGGGTATTTTCTTGGTAGTTAGATTTGTCTTAGTCACAATGAATTTTCCATATGCTCAATCTACAGAAGGAAAAATCTTATTTCTGCTACTTAATGACATATGCATTGCAATATGTGTTTTATTAATGAAATCAATACTATGACTGACATACTTACTTAGAATATTCCTGAGGTCAACATGTGCCTGAAAAAGAGAGATTATCCAACCTCCTGAAATATGTGCAAAAGGAAACTGTTCTTCCTGCATCAGTTTATCATCTGTGTCAGTAACTTTTCTCATGGAGGACTTTGAGAGATGGAACAGAGAAGTAAGTTGGGGGAAATTGGAGTGGGAGACAGACCATGAGAGACTGTGGACTCTGAGCAACAAACTGAGGGTTTTGGAGGGGAAGGTGGTGGCCGGCTGGGTGAGCCTGGTGGTGGGTATTATGGAGGGCACATATTGCATGGAGCACTGGGTGTGGTGCATAAACAATGAATTTTGGAACACTGAAAGGACATAAAATAAAATAAAATGGGGAAAAAAAGAGTGATCCATATTTAAAAACAACTCTCCATAAAGACATAGCCACTTGTAGAAAGGAGTGAGGCCCTGAACAAGGGAATTGTGTTAGACAGTTGATGAGTTATGGATGATAATCATTGCATCTAATGAGAAACAAAAAAGAAACTATACCATTTAATTTATAATACCAACTCCTTGAGAGTTTCAGCATAACTGTATTCCCTATGAGGTGTATGACATAGCTCTGAGTATAAAATGTGATCATTTGTCTTCATACCATGGTCATTGGTTTTTTATTGTCTGTAGATGACCATCTACATGGGTATAGGCACCTTTCCCTCCAGAGTAACAGAGTGACGTTTCTGCTTTCTGGGTAAAATGCCTGTGCTAGAAGCTTCAGTGTTTACATAGGTAGAGAAAAAAGGTAAAGGATAGAAATAATAGTTAAGTAGAGGACTCTTCAATATGTTGTAATATGCATAGCATTTGGGGGGTGGGGAGGGGAAGGATTATTTGACCAAAATAATGTCATTAAAACTTTAGCCCCTTGGTGGTAATACTTTAATTCTCACAGTCTTGTCTCTTGGAGGTCAGTCTATGAAAGTTTACAGGTATGGAACAGCTGAGAAACTTCTTATTCATTAAGAAATTATCTAGTCAAACAAAAGAATGGATACTGAGATAGCTGTAAACCAACATATTGAGCGAAGGCAGCTATCCATTAGCTCATTCTTTCAACCACTGCTCCTGGAGCCCACTACAAATACCTTCTATGGGACTGGCCTTGACACTCCTCATAATAATACTGTGAAAAATATTTAAAATAACCTAAAATCAGGTGTGAAACCTAGACTCTATCATCTTTGTTGACATTTATCTGTTGTTGATTTGTATGCTTTCAATGATGTGGAAGTGCAATAGGATAGTTACTTTAGAGTCTCTCTGAACAGAAAGGCAGCCATCAGCAGCAATTGGTCAGGTAGTGACTTGACTTTATCATCATCTTTGTCAAAAGGGAAATTCAAGAAGGTTGAATCCTGTTACAATATCATTCTAGGTTTTAACTGGTAAGAGGAATTATAAATTTATACAATATAACATTTTGTTGAAAACATGAGTAGAAATCAATTTTGAGTAACTGAGTTATATGTAAAATACAGAAATTGCTTCTACGAGAGTGTCAGAAATGCAAATTTCAGGCGTTTACTCTTATTCAGTAGCTTATATAAGTCATATATGTTTTTCTAGGAGTAGATTAATTGAGTGAGAACAGCTGTATCTTACTGCAATTATAGAGAAATGAAATAGACAAACAAAAATATTGAGAGAAACCAATTAAATTTCTTGTTCTTGCAAGTAAAATTAGAAGCGTTTTAATTAAAATGAGATGTTATAAATACACATTTAAAAAGTTCTTGATAGATATTTAGTATTTAGTCAATATATTTTAAATGGATTATTAAAGACGCAGGTCCATTTAAAAAGTAAATCCAGCAACTATCTAATAAGATATATTTCCCTGTCAGCATATTTAAAAAGCAATCAATATCTCACCTGACACTGCTCATTTTGTCTCAATTAAAATGAAATATAAATCCACAAAAGCAATTTCAGAAATTGCTTGAGCAAAATAAATTCAGACAAACCAATATGATCACTGGTATTTGTCTTAAATCTTGCTGCTGTGTAAACCTTTTTGCTGTAGAAAATGTAAAAGTACGTAGAGCACTACTTACAGAAGAAAAAAGCCCTTTCAAAATTAACACTAAAGCAGTTTTTATTAAAAATTCCACTAAACTTTTTTTTCTTTTTAGTAGTGATTTTAATTCAAGAACCTCACATTAAAGGGTGTCTGAATGGTTCAGTAGGTCAAGCAGCTGCCTTCAGCTTAGGTCATGATCCCAGAGTCCAGGAGTCCTGGGATTGAGCCCTGCAATGGGCTCCCTGCTCAGTAGGTAGTCTGCTTCTCCTTCTCCCTCTGCCCTTCCCCCACCCCTGCTGACGCTTATTCTCTCTCTTTCTCTCTCAAATAAATAGATAATATCTTAAAAAAAAGAAACTGACAAAAAAAAGAGAAAGAAACTGACATTAAAATCAGGGAAATAGGAAGAAAGATATCAGGTTATCATTTCACAAAATGGGATTCCTTTCCCTTTCCCTTTTCAAATTGACACATTTATTCAAGTGTAAAGCTAAAAATCTTTAACTATAAGATAAAATGACCTATTAATTTCAATGTTTATTTTTAAAAAATTTTTATACTTTCACTTTATTTTTTTAAAATCCTTTATCTAAATTCCAGTTAAGATACAGTACAATATGGGTTTCGGGAGTAGAATTCATTGATTCATCACTTATATACAACACCCAGTGCTCATCATCACAAGTGCCCTCTTTAATATCCATCACCCATCTAGCCCATCCTCCATCCACCTCCCCTCCATCAACCCTCAGTTTGTTCTCTATCAGGCTTCTATCAGAAGTCTCTTAGGGTTTGTTTTCCTCCTTTTTTAAAATTCCCCCCCTTTCCATATGTTCACCTGTTTTGTTTCTTAAATTACACATATGAGTGAAATTATATGGTATTTGACTTTCTCTGACTGGATTATTTCACTTAGCATGATACACTCCAGCTCCTTTCAGGTCTTTGCAAATGGCAAACTTTCATTCTTTTTGATGATGGATAGCCTTTTCTGTTCTTAAATTTGTTCATAAATGTTCTGTTGCTTAGTTCATATGTCCAAACTTCTTCTGTAACTCCAAAACTTACTTGGCAGTGGGAAATGGGTTATTGATAGAGTTTCTTTGTCATTCAACAAAATAAAATGAAAATGAAAATTTATTCTTTTTGAATGGAAATATGTGTATATGTTTGTTATATTTAACTGGAAATACCATGTATTAGATTTTATATATATTTTTTGGTTTTTGGATAATGACAACTAAACATCTGTAATCATCTGTACTCTTTGTTTTTACCTCATTTTGGTTTTAGACATACATAAATATCTTCAAAAATTGTTAATTAAGGTTCTGGCCAGAAGTGTTTTTAAAAGAAAATGTAAAAAAGGGGAAACACAACAGGAGAGAGAGAATGAAGAGCTGAGAAGCCATCATTTATTGAACTCATATGCATTAACATATGCTAATTTATAGAGCTACAAAATAGTCCTGTAACAAGTCCTATTTCCATAGAAGATTTCATGAAGTTAAATAACTGCTGCATGTGGTAAGTAATTAGCAATATCTAGAGTGGCTCAAATACAGACTAAATCCCAAGGTATCCTACTGCTGATTTTATTGTTTTAACAAACCATCCAATTTCTCTAAGTTTTATTCTCATTATCCTCATTAGATATACACTCAGATAAATAATATTTGCTTTAAAATGTATGATGAAGATAAAATACAGCATGTATAGAATATATAGAATGTTTAACCCAATACCTACCATGTAGTAAATATTCAAAACATAAATTCACCTCCTTTTACACGGCCCCAGAGCTAATATATGGAACACAAAATAAGTTCAAAGTTCAGAGCTGTTCCAGTCCCTTACCTATGCTTAGGTTATCTATAAACATGGAATAGTTCAGGGAGGTGTGGAACACTCCTAACTGCCTTGGGTTTCTGAATTAAGACTATGGCAACTTTAAGAAAACAAAATCAAGTAGTACTGTAAATATATAGATATTGAGGAAGCATTAAAAATGGACAAGCTTATAATCAGTCCTCTGTGAATTAAAAAATTAGCTTAACTTTAATTATAAAATGAGACTCAATGGACCTATTATTCCCCTAGGAATTATATAATATGTGTTTGAATATAAGATATTTGAAAATTCTAGGAATAGCACCTCTCTAAACCTATTGACCAAAGCAACTCTTTTCTCATCTGTTTCACAAATTGGCAGATACCCCCTTGAAACTCATTTCAGACAAAGAGTTCCACCGGTAAATGTGAATAATAGCACATTCATAGGATACAAGGTTAATAGGTAAAAGTTAGTTGCTTTCCTACATACCAACAGTAAATAGTGGAATTTGAAATTAAAGACACAATACCATTTCTATTAGCGTATCCAAAATGAAATGATTTGGTATAAATCTGACAAAATATGTGCAAAATCTATATGGGAAATACTACAAAACTTTGATGAAAGACATCAACAAAGAACTAAATAAATGGAGAGAAATTCTGTGTTCACAGATAGGAATACTCAGTATTATCAAATGTCCGTTGTTTCCAACTTGATCTACAGATTCAATGCAATGTCAATCAAAATCCCAGCAAGTTATTTATAAGCTGATTCTAAAGTTTATAAAGAGAGGCAAAAGACCCTAAGTAGCCAACATAATATTGAAAGAGAAGAACTTAAAGGACTTAAAGGACTGACACTGTCCTACTTTAAGACTTACTATAAAGCTACAATAATGAAGACAGTGTGGTATTAAGAAAGAATAGGCAAATACAACAGTGGAAGAGACTAGAAAGCCCAGAAAGTAACCCCCATAAATGTAATCAATTGATCTTTGACAAAGGAGCAAAGGCAATACAGTGGAGCAAAAGTAGTCTCTTCAACAAATGGTGCTGAAGCAACTGGATATTCTCATGCAAAAAAATGTACTTAGACAAACCTTGTAACTTTCACAAAAATTAATTCAATATGGATCATAGATCTATATGCAAATATAAAACTCCTAGAAGATAAATAGGAGAAAACCTACATGATCTTAGGTATGGTGATGTCTTTTATTCATTCATTCATTCATTTGACAGAGCACAAAGAGGGAGAGTGATAGGCAGAGGGAGAGGGAGAAGTGGACTCCCCATCGAGCAGGCAGCCTGACATGGGGCTCAATCCCAGGACCCTGGGATCATGACCTGACCCGAAGGCAGACATTTAACCAACTGAGCCACCCAGACTTCCCAGTGATGTCTTTTAAATACAACGCAAAAGACCAAACCATGAAAGAAGTAATTGATAAGGTCAATGTTATCAAAATTCAAAACTCTGTAATAGAGCTTGAAGTCCGGAATTGTGATGCCACCAACGTTGGCTTTCTTTTTCAATATCCCTTTGGCTATTCGAGGTCTTTTCTGGTTCCATATAAATTTTAGCATTATTTGTTCCATTTCTTTGAAAAAGATGGATGGTACTTTACAAAAGAAAATATCAAGACATTGAGCAGACAAGCTAGAGAGTGCAGAAAAAATGTTGACAAATATCTAATAGAACTGTTTTTCAAATTATACAAATAGCTCTTCAAATTTAATCATTAGAAAACAAACAACCTGCATAAAAAATAGGTCATAATACCAAGATTGAACCACAAGGTAAACTGTGGACTTCGATGATTATGATGTGTCACTGTAGGTTTCCTTGTTAGAAAGGACTGTGCTGGTTGGTGATGTTGATAAGGGGAAGAGGTTACACTTGTGTGAGACCATGCATGTGTGAGAAATCTCTATCTTGCTCCTAACTTTGTTGTAAACCTGAAACTGCTGTTAGAAAATGGTCTTTTTTAGGGGCACCTGGATGGCTCATCTGGTGAAGTGTCTGTCTTCAGCTGAGTTCATGGTCTCGGGCTCCTGGGATCAAGCCCTGTGAGAGACTCCTATACTTTCTCTCTGCCTCCCTTCCCCACCTGTGTGCTCTGTCAAATAAATACAAATCTTGTTTGTTTTTTTAAAATAGTCTTTTTAGAAAAAAATTAACTAATACAGGCAAAGAGTCAGGCACTTTATTAGTGCTCAGTTCATTAATTAGTGGTATGCTAGTTTTCACGTAACATATTCTTATTTACTGTTCATTTGTTCTCCAAAGTGAACCTCAATAAATTATTGTTAGACATCTTTTATACATCATTTTTTAAAATACATAGTTATTTCCCTGAAGGTACTGATC
The DNA here is from genome assembly GCF_022355385.1 of Mustela nigripes. Lineage (NCBI taxonomy): Eukaryota > Metazoa > Chordata > Mammalia > Carnivora > Mustelidae > Mustela > Mustela nigripes. The sequence continues at coordinate 95,617,174 of NC_081562.1, forward strand.
CTTTATAATTCATTTTGTACACTCACTACTAGCTCATGGGGTACTTTACATTGTACATGTTCAATAAATGTTGAAAAGATAAGTTAATATGCTCCATTGGCCTCAATGACAGCAACATTAGAGTAAAAATAACATCAGAGTTAAGCCTTTATGTTCTTTAGATGTTTAACTTGTACACAGATTTGGCTTTTGTTAAATTATTTTTTATATTAGAGGTATAAAACTAAATTCCTCATCTAGCTAACTCAATTCTCTATTCCTGTCTCAGATCTAAAGAAGCGGGATTGCAAAAAGATACATTTTAATATGCAGTGGACATATGGGAAAGGAAGTTAAAATCTTCAGTTTACCCTTTTTAGAGCAATGATGTGAATCTCCAAAAAATAAAATGAAAAATGGTACTATATATGTTGGCCACCAATAGAATTTTTTAAAAATGATGTTCCCAATTTATGCTTACCAGCTTTTAAATGAGCATAGCTGTTACTTTATCTTTTATTGTAATCCATTGGAATATCAAACCAGGATATGATCTAAATCATCCTTTCAGTTCTTTAGTTCCAATATTGTGGAAATTGTGTTTGAATTCCTACATAGAAACACAGATCCTATGATAACAATGATAAATGAAGTAATCTGAGAAAAGCAGATATCAATATGTTGTAATATTTTCATTTGTCTGAATAAAATGAGAATGTGTTAAAAATCATGTCTAGACAAAGACAGGAAGCAGGGAGATTTAAGATTATTCATTGAATTCAAGTTTTCTTATTAGCCAATTCAGATTGTCCAGGCAAAACAAATCCCAATATATGGTTTGGAGATAATATCGTGGAGCTAACAGGTACAGATGATCTTTACAGTAATCTGAATGCAAGATGAATGCTTTTATGCTTCAAAATGCAGGTGTTAGGGGTTCTGAAACACTGATTGAGGCAAAAAATATTTAGAAAAATCTCTTTAGCTATATTTTCTAATTGTACTTTAAAAAGATGTTTACAGTGTAGGCAAATGACATGTAGGAAAGGAGCAATGGAGTGGAATGAGGTTCCTTGTTCTCTTAGAAACAACCCTGTTATAAATCATGGTGGGCACATTCACCTTCTGAGCCTCAATTTTTTAAATAGTAAAATTAAGAGTTTAGAGTAGATTAGGTAAAGTTCTGATTGTTTATTTAATTGAGACATGTGGAATGAATCAGAAACTTCCTGTCACTTAAAACAGTACCTCCAGTCGACATACTCCATTAGTTACCAGTATAGAGAGTAAAACCCAGGGAAACAAAATTATTTCTATTATAGATAAAGGTATATTAACAGAATTTTGACCTTAGGACCTTTATGATAGAAAGCAGTTTGTTAAAAATAAATTATCTTAGAACTGGTGTCTTTCTAATACATTTCCAGAAAGAATTGTTATCTTTATTACGGGGAGGGATTTTATTATTTTATTTTTAAAAATTTTTTCCATTTTACTTTATTTCCTTTCAGTGTTCCAAAATTCATTGTTTATGCACCACACCCAGGGCTCCATGCAATACATGCCCTCCATAATACCCACCACAGGCTCACCCAATCCCCCACCTCCCTCCCTTCCAAAACACTCAGTTTGTTTCTCAGAGTCCGCAGTCTCTCATGATTTGTCTCCCCCTCTGATGTCCCCCCTTTCACTTCTCATATTTTTAAAAAAATCACATTACAGATATGAACCATGCAAGAATATATATTAGAATTACGATCTTATATAAATTTTAAAAATGAAATGGTTTGCTATCACAGAACAGAGTATTTTCTAATTGAAGATTTTCAATCAGAGTTGCAAAGCTATGGATGACTTAGCAGAGTTCTTTTGTCTCCTCCATCATCCAGTTTTCATGGGATTTGTGTGTACTTCTCTGGAAGTCATTATTAATAGTTTTGCTAATTATTGTCAAAGAAAGTATTCTAAAGGGAGGTAGAAGGAGTAGTATAATTTAGAAACCTATAAGACTAAATCTGAGACTGCTATGATAACCTTTTTCACTAAAGAATACAAAACAAGTTATGTTTAAAATTAATTATATTTTTATTAGATTCCAAAAGACAATTGCTTGTGGAAGGTCAATCTAATGATATGGTATACAGAAGGGAAAGCTGAGAAAATAAGTCCAATAGAAATACAGTAGTGAGTCTGTTGATTAGGGATGATTCCCGCTGATTCTTGCCTTAAAAATTATGAGGAAATGTTTTATTAGAAGTAAAATTTCAATACATCAAATTACTTGAATAGACTACTACTTAGAGTTTCCCAATTTAAAATAAAGTGTTAAGGACTATAAAAATTAATATAAATTATTTGATTTTAAGGCAACAAACTTACAAACAAGGTAGTTTTAAAGCTTAAGATGAAAACAACTAATCTGATTTATGTCTCATTTTAAGTATTTTGACTAGCATTACTTTCATATTTATTTGATTTACTTAAAATATAAATATTTCCTTGATTTTACAAATTATCAGGAAATGTAAATACTATCTCGGTTTTTGTGTTATATAGTTGAGGATGAGAGAAGATAAAATATCAAAAAAGAAACAGCAAAAATCTTTATCTATAATTTTCACAGGTTAATTCAATGACTCTTCTAAACATCCCATTCTAATAACTCGTCTGTATACTCTTAGGTATTGAGATAAATATTCTCAAAATATGTTATGACCTAGAACTTTTTATATATTTCTTTCACAATTGTTACATTGCTAAAAAATTATAATTGAAAATTTCAACACCATAGTTAGCTTATAAATACAGAACATAAAATTTAAGTTCTTTGTGTATTTGAAAGACACATAGAATAAGAGATGTACCATATACTTTATGCTATTGTTAAATGACTTTATGTGAAACTCAAATATCAGTTTATTCCATTTTCTTTTTGATGGATTGCTTTCCTTCAGTTGAGTTTCCATATAATTTGTAGTTAAGAAAAAGAAACTTGTGGTGCCTGGGTGGCTCAGTTGGCTAAGAGTTCAACTCTTGGTTTCAATTCATGTCATGATCTCAGGGTCCTGAGCCTCAAGGTCCCTGTCAGGCTCCCCACTCAACAGAGAGCCTGCTAGAGAATTCTCTCCCTCTCCTTCTGCCCCTCCCCCTGCTTGCACATGCTCTCTTTCTCTCTGTCTCTCACAGATAAACAAATCTTAAGACAAAACAAAACAAAAAAACAAGGAACTTGACTTTTGAATTGACAGTATGACAAACTCCACAGACCTGTCCCCTGACAAAACAGTGAAAACTGATGAACATTACATTTTTTAAAAGTAACATTTAAACAGTGAATTGTCGAGAGAGCATAGAGTACATGGAAATTAAGTATATTTAATAAAATTTATAAAGTTCTTCTAAGAACACTGAAGAACATGTGGCATTTAAGCCACAATTCTTTCCCTTTCTCCTCAGATCAGTATGATGGAAGTTCTGCTCCAGGTGTGTGTGCTGAGAATATGGGCTCCTTCTCATCCAGCTTCAAATCTTGGGTGATAGGTTCTTTGTGGACTAAGCAGCCCAATGACATGCTAATTCTCTCAGTTCCACTTTCTGTTTCTATGGATTAAATATTTTTAGTTTCCACATAGTGAGATTACATAGTATTTGTCTTTCTCTGATGTATTTCACTTATATAATGCCCCCATGATCCATTCTATGTCACAAGTGACAGAATTTCCTTTTTTTTTTTTTTTTTTTGGCTGAATAATATACTATTGTATATCTATATATACCACATTTTATTTATTCACCCATCAGTCAACACTTAGGTTGTTTCTGTATCTTGGCTACTGTGGAAAATGCTATAACAAACATGGGAATCTCTTCAATATAGTGTATCCAGTGAGATTGCTGGGTCATATGGTAGCTTTATTTTAAATTTTTTGAAAACTTCAGACTGGTTTTTGCAGTGGCTGTACCGGTTTATATTCCTTCCAGTAACAAGTGTTCTTTTTCTCTTTGTCTTCAGCATTGTTACCTCTTTTGTCCCCCCCATAATAACCATTCTAACAGGTGTGAGGTCATTATTGTTTTGATTTGCATTTCTCTGATGATTAGTGATGTTGAGCACTTTTTCATGTATTTGTTGGCCATTTGTATGTCTTCTTTGAAAAATATCTGTTCATGTGTTCTGCTCATTTTTAAGTTGGATTGTTTGTTTCTTTGCCATTAACAAATTTTTTTCATTATTTTTATGAGTTTTTAAAAAATATATTTGGATATTACCTTATCAGATACATGGTTTACAAATATTTTATAGCATTCTATAGGTTGCCCTTGATTTTGTCAGTTTAGTTTTATGTTGATTTTTGTTGTTGATTTTTGCTCTTCATTGCTTATTGAAAAGCTCATTTTGCTTTCATTGTCATATACAAAAAGTCGTTGCCAGGACTGATCTCAGGGAGGTTTTCACCTCTGTTTTCTTTTAGGAATGTACATTTTCAGGTCTTATGTTTAAGTCCTTAATCCATTTGTGTTCATTTTTGTGAGTGATGTGAGATATGGGTTCAATTTTATTCTTTAGCATATGGATATCCAGTTTTCCCATTTGCGGAAGAGACTATGCCTTCCCCACAGAGTATTCTTGGCTTCTCTGACAAATAGCAGTTGACCATATATGTGTGAGTAAATTTCTAGGATCCTAATTCTCATTCAGATTATGTATCTGCTTTTATGCCAGTACTGCATTGTTTTGATTATTGTAGCTTTGTAATATAGTTTAAAATCAGGAAGCATGGGAGGAGACGCGGGGGCCATTTTGTGAAGAGACGAAGACTAAGCGGTGCGGCTGAGTCGTCGCCCTCGAGCAGCAGTTGGCTTCTCCACGTAGAACCCGGGAGTAGGAGATTCAGAATCGAATCTCTTCTTTCTTCCCCCTCCTGTTTTTCAGCTTTGTGAAGAACCTTAACATCAAAGAAAATGGCCAGCAATGTCACCAACAAGACAGATCCTCGCTCCATGAACTCCCGTGTATTCATTGGAAATCTCAATACTCTTGTGGTCAAGAAATCTGATGTGGAGGCGATCTTTTCAAAATACGGCAAAATTGTGGGTTGCTCTGTTCATAAGGGCTTTGCCTTTGTTCAGTACGTTAATGAGAGAAATGCCCAGGCTGCTGTGGCAGGAGAGGATGGCAGAATGATTGCTGGCCAGGTTTTAGATATTAATCTGGCTGCAGAGCCGAAAGTGAACCGAGGAAAAGCAGGTGTGAAACGATCTGCAGCGGAGATGTATGAGTCAGTACCAGAACACCCTTCTCCGTCCCCTCTACTCAGCTCCTCTTTTGACTTGGACTATGACTTTCAACGAGATTATTATGACAGGATGTATAGTTACCCAGCACGTGTTCCTCCTCCTCCTCCTATTGCTCGGGCTGTAGTTCCTTCAAAACGCCAACGTGTATCAGGAAACACCTCACGAAGAGGCAAAAGTGGCTTCAATTCTAAGAGTGGACAGCGAGGATCTTCTTCCAAGTCTGGAAAGTTGAAAGGTAATGACCTTCAGACCATTAAGAAGGAGTTGACCCAGATAAAACAAAAAGTGGATTCTCTACTGGAAAGCCTGGAAAAAATTGAGAAAGAACAGAGCAAAGGAGGAGTAGAGATGAAGAATGATAAGTCAGAAGAGGAGCAGAGCAGCAGCTCCCTGAAGAAAGATGAGACTAATGTGAAGATGGAGTCTGAGGGGGGTGCAGATGACTCTGCTGAGGAGGGGGACCTACTGGATGATGATGATAATGAAGATGGGGGGATGACCAGCTGGAGTTGATCAGGATGATGAAAAAGAGGCTGAGGAAGGAGAGGATGACAGAGACAGCGCCAATGGTGAGGATGACTCTTAAGCACATAGTGGGGTTTAGAAATCTTGTCCCATTATTCCTTTACCTAGGCGCTTGTCTAAGATCAAAATTTTCACCAGATCCTCTCCCCTAGTATCTTCTTCAGCACATGCTCACTGTTCTCCCCATCCTTGTCCTTCCCATGTTCATTAATTCATATTGCCCTGCGCCTAGTCCCATTTTCACTTCCTTTGATGCTCCTACTAGTTATGTTAAGTCTTACCCTGTAATTTTTGCTTTTAATTTTGATACCTCTTTATGACTTAACAATAAAAAGGATGTGTGGTTTTTATCAACTGTCTCCAAAATAATCTCTTGGTATGCAGGGAGTACAGTTTTTTCCATTCATACATGAGCTCAGTAGTTGCTTCCCTAACTGCAAAGGCAATCGCATTAGTTGAGTAGCACCTGAGAGCAGCTTTGAGTTAGAGGTATGTGTGTTATACCCCACATAAGAGTGCTATGTGGGGCTGTTCAACACAAATGTAACAATGTATTTTTGTGAATGAGAGTTGGCATGTCATATGCATCTTCTAGAAAAATAATTAGTGTAATAGTCTTAAGATTTGTTTTCTAAAGTTGATACTGTGGGTTATTTTTGTGAACAGCCTGATGTTTGGGACCCTTTTTTCTCAAAATAAACAAGTCCTTATTAAACCAGGAAAAAAAAAAATCAGGAAGCATGATTCTGCCATGTTTGTTTCTTCTCTAAAATTGTAGTGGCTATTCAGAGTCTTTGTGGTTTCATGGGAGTTTTACAATTGTTTTTTCTATTCTTTGAAAAATGCCATTGAGGTTTTGGTAGCAATTGTATTGAATCTATAAATGACTTTGGATAATATGGCTATTTTAATACTATTATTTGTTCTAATCCATGAACATGGAATATCTTTCCATGTATTTATGTCCTCAGTTTCTTTCATCAAAATCTTATAGTTATCAGTCTATAGATTTTCACTCCCTTGGTTAAATTTATTCCTAAGTATTTTACTATTTGTGATGCTAATGTGAATAGGATAGTTTTCTTAATTTCTTCTTAATGTAGCTTATTGTTAGTGTATATGAATGCAACTAATTTTTGTATGTTGATTTTGTATTCTTAAACTTTACCAAATTCATTGATTAGATCAAAAATATTTTGATGGAATCTTTAGAGGATATTTCCATAGAAGACTATGACAGCAGCAAATAGAGACAGTTTTACTTTTTTCTTTCTGCTTTGGATTCCTTTCATTTCTTTTTCTTGCCTAACTTCTTTTTTTTTTTTAATTAATTAATTTATTTTCAGAATAACAGTATTCATTATTTTTGCACCACACCCAGTGCTCCATGCAATCCGTGCCCTAACTTCTAATACTATGTTGAATAGGAGTTACGAGAGTGAGTGCTTTTATCCTGTGTTCCTTATCTTAAATGGAAAGCTTTCAGCTCTTTACCATTGAGTCTGATGTTAGTTGTGGGTTTCTCATATATACCTTTATTATGTTGAGGTATATTTCTTTTACACATAATTTATTGAAAGTTTCTATCAGAGGGTTGAGATGTTGAATTTTATCAAATTTTTTATCGGCATCTATTGAGATGCTCATATAATTTTTGTCGTTCATTCTATTTATGCAGTGTGTCACATTTATTGATTGTTCTAAGTTGAAACATCCCTGCATCTGAGGGGTAAATTCCATTTGATCATGGTATATCATCTTTTCAATGGGCTAGTGAGTTTAGTTTGCTAGTATTTTGTTGAGAATGTTTATATCTCTATACATCTCTGTAAGGATATTGTCCTGAAATTTTCTTTACTTGTGGCTTTGGTATCTGCATAATTCTGGCCTTTTAAAATGAGTTTGAGGGGCTCCCTCTTCAATTTTTTGGAAGTGAAAGTAGAGAAGATATTAGTTTGCGACTGCGGTTAGCTGAAAATATGCACATTAGTGCAGTCCAGTGATAAGAGTCAAGGCTGGCTTGGGAGCCCAAGCAACTGCAAGGTCCAGGCTGTCTGCATGTACCTGGGTGGGTATAGGTGCTATTCTTCAGAGTTCACACAGAATTTGATGCTGGTAATAGAGACAAGGGCCAGTGGCTTGCATGTACAGAGCTTTAGAGACTAGCTGCAGACACACACATTGGTGCTGGCCAGTGACAGGAATCAGGGCTGGTACCAGGACCAAAAGCAGCTGTGCAGAGTGGGGACCAGGACCACAAGCAGCTGTGCAGAGTGGGGAGGCTCTCAGGTAGCTGGTGTCCCCAAACAGGAAAGCCTGTGGTGCTTTGAGGTTTTTTATTCAAAGCAAAATCTGCAAAGGATATGTGGTGGCTGTGTTGGCTATTGGTTTCCTCAGTGGAGAAAGCCACTGGGGTCCTCTGTGGATCAGTCAGGTCTGTGAAGATGTTCTCAGTGATGAAACCTGGGGGTGTTTCAAGTGTCTAAAAGGGCTGTTGAACTCCTAAAGTAGCACAAGTTGCTGAGATCCACTCTAGCACAGGCTGTTGGGTGCAATTGTCATTGCCATGTGGTAAATACTGTTTGCCCCACGTTTATTTCTTGTTTCCAGCTGTCTCAGTTTTACTGGTATCTGGGAGGGTTGGGACTAAAGAAGATACTTTGTTGAAAGCACTGAAAAGTTGGCAAAACTGATTATTCATTTTGTTCTCCTTTTCCTGGTGAGAGAGGCTCTCTTAGTCTAGGAAGTTTTCTTTGGTAAGAAAGAGAGCTGCCCTAAGCCATGAGAGGATTCAGGAAAATGAAACTGTTCTTCCTACCTTTGTGAACTTATTTTTAGGTGTTTTGCTTTACTATATTGTTAAACTTTTTAAGTGGACTCCTGAGCTCTCTCAGACCTATTTTTGTTCATGGACAATTTTTCTCTAATTGTCTAATTTTTCTCTATAGGAGCATGGTGGCTGGTATCTTCTACTCTACTATTTGGTGATATCACTCTTCATCATTGAGTTATATTTTAAAGAATCAGGTTCTCTGGTGAAATTGCCCATACTTTCACCTATTTAGACCATCTGTTTCTCATTTAACACATTAATCACTAATTACAACCTTTCCTACATTATACTCAGAAGCTACACATAGGAAAACTGAAAAATTTAATAAATATTTTATAATTCACATAATATATATAAAGTATGGGGGAAAAACAAGCAAAAAATATGGGACCTCTCAGAAATAGCAACTATAACATCAGGGGGCTAGCTAGAGAATACTGGTCATATTCTAAAATTTTACTAAGGTAAATTTTAATAGAAAAATGTATGGTGCCCTTACTGCATAGCATGAGTACTATAAAGAAAGATTATTCATGAAGATTGATAACTCTCAAAAATAAAATTCTGATATATGATCAAGCTGAGATAAACAGAATCTATTTAATTGAATATGTTTATACATATGGCAATCTAATTCCAATGAAATATATTTAAATTATATATAAAATATGAATTTATTGAGAAAACCAAGTATCAATATTTTTTAAATGTCATATATATAAGCAAAGAGATATATAATATGTCCCTTGATTAAAATAGCAGCAAAACAGACTCGCTTGATATAATCTGTGATAACTTCCTATTAAAGTAACTACTGAAGGCATAAGAAAAGATGAGAATACTATCTCAGTGTTAGATAAATCTTTTTTTTTAATAAACATATATTTTTATCCCCAGGGGTACAGGTCTGTGAATCACCAGGTTTACACACTTCACAGCACTCACCAAAGCACATACCCTCCCCAATGTCCATAACCCCACCCCCCTTCTCCCAACCCCCCTCCCCCCCAGCAACCCTCAGTTTGTTTTGTGAGATTAAGAGTCACTTATGGTTTGTCTCCCTCCCAATCCCATCTTGTTTCATTGATTCTTCTCCTACCCACTTAAGCCCCCATGTTGCATCACCACTTCCTCATATCAGGGAGATCATATGATAGTTGTCTTTCTCTGCTTGACTTATTTCGCTAAGCATGATACACTCTAGTTCCATCCATGTTGTCGCAAATGGCAAGATTTCATTTCTTTTGATGGCTGCAATGTTAGATAAATCTTAGCCATGTATTATCATATGAGGGTACCTAGTTGGTAAAAACAAGACTGATGTATAAGAAAAAGAAATGATAACTGATGCAAGTGTAGTTTACAGGGGACATTTGAGGTCCTTGCCTTTAGAGTAGTAGCCTTGAGTTTTCTATAGTAATCTGAATTAAAAGAATATAGAATGGGTATAAAAATCAAGAATGTTTCAAGTTTTTTAAATTAGTAATATGAAAGTATATGTATATCTAAGATTTTCTATATTCCTAGAAAGTAGAATATAAGGTCATCTATTGAGCATGAAAGGAGAAACAAGATATCATAAGAGGATAAAGAAAAATATTTTTAATATCCTTACACTCTTTCCCCACTCGATTTCCAGAGAGCTAAAACTTCTACCCAGGAGATTAGAAGTCATTACTCTGTAATCTGGCCCAAGAAGCAGCATGAGCTTCAAGAAAAGAAGTTAATAATGTTGTAAGAGAGAGAGACATGCAGGAAAGAAACAAAAGAAACCTCTAAAAACTAATTTTGATTAAAACGTGTGCCAAATGAGAATTGTCATCACCACATGGTTTTGGTCTATACAATTATGATCTTTTAAACATAAAAACTTTGTGAGTCTGATCCAGAATATTTTTAACCTAAAAATAACTTCATAAGTCTGGTTCAGAATGTGATGTGTAGTTAGCTTGCATTGTCATTAAGTTAATGTAATTTTTCCTCTCTTTTCTATTATCTGTAGTCAGGACCCATGTTTTCATCTAAGTTTGAAAGCTAGAGATGGGCTGTAAAAAACATGAAAGTAGAAAATATAAAGAAGCCTGCTTTTCTGACCATGTTTCTGCTGGATACATAAATAATAACACTAAATGTATCAGTATTCCCTATTATGATGAACACAGTGTTTATTATGGGATAAGATGCTTATACATATCTTCATGGATTATGTAATCTTAAATTCTTATTATGTGATTAGTTTTATAACAACTAGACTTATACTTGCTACTTTATTTTTAAATAAATCGCCTCTCCCATACTATTATAAGTAAAGGGGTATTTATTTAAAAAAATAGCACCCATAATTGAAAAAGAAATAACCAAAGAGAATACTTTGGTTAAATTTGACAGCTGATTGTTCTTTCTTTTTTTTCTTTTTCCTTTTTATAAACATATATTTTTTATCCCTAGGGGTACAGGTCTATGAATCACCAGGTTTACACACTTCACAGCACTCACCTTAGCACATACCCTCCCCAATGTCCATAATCACACACCCCTTTCCTCAAGCCCCTCCCCCCAGCAACCCTCAGTTTATTTTGTGAGATTAAGAGTCACTTATGGTTTGTCTCCTTCCCAATCCCATCTTGTTTCATTTATTCTTCTCCTACCCCCTTAACACCCCATGTTACATCTCCACTTCCTCATATCAGGGAGATCATATGATAGTTGTCTTTCTCTGATTGACTTGTTTTGCTAAGCATGATACCCTCTAGTTCTATCCACATCATCACAAATGGCAAGATTTCGTTTCTTTTGATGGCTGCATAGTATTCCATTGTGTATATATACCACATCTTCTTGATCCATTCATCTGCTGATGGACATCTAGGTTCTTTCCATAGTTTGTCTATTGTAGACATTGCTGCTATAAACATTCGGGGACACGTGCCCCTTTGGATCACTACGTTTGTATCTTTAGGGTAAATACCCAGTAGTGCAATTGCTGGGTCATAGGGTAGCTCTATTTTCAACATTTTGAGGAACCTAATGCTGTTTTACGGAGTAGTTGCACCAGATTGCATTCCCACCAACAGTGAAGGAGGGTTCCCCTTTCTCCACATCCTTGCCAGCATCTGTCATTTTCTGACTTGTTAATTTTAGCCATTTTGACTGGTGTGAGGTGATATCTCATTGTGATTTTGATTTGTATTTCCCTGATGTCGAGTGATGTGGAGCACTTTTTCATGTGTCTGTCAGCCATCTGGAATTCTTCTTTGCAGAAATGTCTGTTCATGTCTTCTGCCCATTTCTTGATTGGATTATTTGTTCTTTGGATGTTGAGTTTGCTAAGTTCTTTATAGATTCTGGACACTAGTCCTTTATCTGATATGTCGTTTGCAAATATCTTCTCCCATTCTGTCACTTGTCTTTTGTTTTTGTTAACTGTTTCCTTTGATGTGCAAAACCTTTTGATCTTGATAAAATCCCAGTAGTTCATTTTTGCCCCTGCTTCCCTTGCCTTTGGCGATGTTGCTGCTGACGAGGTCGAAAAGGTTGCTGCCTGTGTTCTCCTCAAGGATTTTGATGGATTCCTTTCTCACATTGAGGTCCTTCAACCATTTTGAGTCTATTTTTGTGTGTGGTGTAAGTAACTAGTCCAATTTCATTTTTCTGCATATGCCTGTCCAATTTTCCCAGCACCATGTGTTGAAGAGGCTGTCTTTTTTCCATTGGACATTCTTTCCTGCTTTGTCAAAATTAGTTGACCATAGAGTTGAGAGTCTATTTCTGGGCTCCCTATTCTGTTCCATTGATCTATGTGTCTGTTTTTGTGCCAGTACCATGCTGTCTTGATGATGACAGCTTTGTAATAGAGCCTGAAGTCCGGAATTCTGATGCCACCAATGTTGGCTTTCTTTTTCAATATCCCTTTGGCTACTCGAGGCCTTTTCTGGTTCCATATAAATTTTAGAATTATTTGTTCCATTTCTTTGAAAAAGATGGATGGTACTTTGATAGGAATTGCATTAAATGTGTAGATTGCTTTAGGTAGCATAGACATTTTCACAATATTTATTCTTCCAATCCAGGAGCATGGAACATTTTTCCATTTCTTTGTGTCTTCCTTTCATGAGTACTTTAAAGTTTTCTGAGTATAGATTCTTAGCCTTTTTGGTTAGGTTTATTCCTAGGTATCTTATGGTTTGGGGTGCAATTGCATATGGGATTGACTCCTTAATTTCTCTTTCTTCCGTCTTTTTATTAGTGTAGAGAAATACAACTGATTTCTGTGCATTGATTTTATATCCTGACACTTTACTGAATTCCTGTACAAGTTCTAGCACTTTTGGAGTGGAGTCTTTTGGGTTTTCCACATATAGTATCATATCATCTGAGAAAGTGATAGTTTGACTTCTTCTTTGCCAATTTGGATGCCTTTAATTTCCTTTTGTTGTCTGATTGCTGAGTCTTGGACTTCTAGTACTATGTTGAATAGCAGTGGTGATAATGGACATTCCTGCCATGTTCCTGACCTTAGCGGAAAAGCTTTCAGTTTTCCTCCATTGAGAATGATATTTGCGGTGGGTTTTTCATAGATGGCTTTGATACTAGTGAGGTATGTGCCCTCTATCCATACACTTTGAAGAGTTTTGATCAGGAAGGGATGCTGTACTTTGTCAAATGCTTTTTCAGCATCTATTGAGAGTATCATATGCTTCTTGTTCTTTCTTTTAATAATGTGTTGTATCACATTGATTGATTTGCAAATGTTGAACCAAGCTTGCAGCCCTGGAATAAATCCCACTTGGTCATGGTGAATAATCCTTTTAATGTACTGTTGATTCCTATTGGTTAGTATTTTGGTGAGAATTTTCGCATCTGTGTTCATCAAGGGTATTGGTCTATAGCTCTCTTTTTTAATGGGATCCTTGTCTGGTTTGGGGATCAAGGAGATGCTGGCCTCATAAAATGAGTTTGGAGGTTTTCCGTCCATTCCTATTTTTTGGAACAGTTTCAGGATAATAAGAATTAGTACTTCTTTAAATGTTTGGTAGAATTTCCCTGGGAAGCCATCTGGCCCTGGGCTTTTGTTTGTTTGGAGATTTTTGATGACTGTTTCAATCTCCTTACTGGTTATGGGTCTGTTCAGGTTTTTTATTTCTTCCTGGTTAAGTTGTGGTAGTTTATATGTCCCTAGGAATGCATCCATTTCTTCCAGATTGTCAAATTTGTTGGTGTAGAGTTGCCCATAGTATGTTCTTATAATTGTCTGCATTTCTTTGGTGTTAGTTGTGATCTCTCCTCTTTCATTCAAGATTCTATTTATTTGGGTCCTTTCTCTTTTCTTTTTGATAAGTCTGGCTAGGGGTTTATCAATCTTATTAATTCTTTCAAAGAACCAGCTCCTAGTTTCGTTGATTTGTTCTATTGTTTTTTTTGTTTGTTTGTTTCTATTTCATTGATTTCTGCTCTGATCTTTATGATTTCTCTTCTCCTGCTGGGTTTTGGGTTTCTTTCTTGTTCTTTCTCCAGCTCCTTTAGGTGTAGGGTTAGGTTCTGTATTTGAGACCTTTCTTGTTTATTAAGAAAGGTTGGTACTGGTATATATTTTCCTCTCAGGACTGACTTTGTTGTGTCCCACATATTTTGAACCATTGCGTTTTCATTATCATTTGTTTCTATTAATTTTTTCAATTATTTTTTAATTTCCTGGTTGACCCATTCATTCTTTAGAAGGATGCTGTTTAGTCCCCACATATTTAGATTCTTTCCAACTTCCCTCTTGTGGTTGAGTTCTAGCTTCAGAGCATTGTGTTCTGAAAATATGCAGGGAATGATCCCAATCTTTTGATACTGGTTGAGACCTGATTTAGGACCAAGGATGTGATCTATTCTGGAGAATGTTCCATGTGCACTAGAGAAGAATGTGTATTCTGTTGCTTTAGGATGGAATATTCTGAATATATCAGTGATGTCCATCTGGTCCAGTGTGTCATTTAAGGCCTTTATTTCCTTGTTGATCTTTTGCGTGGATGATCTGTCCATTTCAGTGAGGGGAGTGTTAAAGTCCCCTACTATTATTGTATTATTGTTGATGTGTTTCTTTGATTTTGTTATTAATTGGTTTATATAGTTGGCTGCTCCCACATTAGGGGCATAGATATTTAAAATTGTTAGATCTTCTTGTTGGACATATCCTTTGAGTATGATATAGTGTCCTTCCTCATCTCTTATTATAGTCTTTAGTTTAAAATCTAATTGATCTGATATAAGGATTGCCACCCCAGCTTTTTTCTGATGTCCATTAGCATGGTAAATTGTTTTCCACCCCCTCACTTTAAATCTGGAGTTGTCTACGGGTCTACAATGAGTTTCTTGTAGGCAACATATAGATAGGCTTTGTATTTTTATCCATTCTGATACCCTGTGTCTTTTGACAGGGGCATTTAGCCCATTAACATTCAGGGTAACTATTGAGAGATATGAATTTAGTGCCATTGTATTGCCTGTAAGGTGACTGTTACTGTATATGGTCTCTGTTCCTTTCTGATCTACTACTTTTAGGCTCTCTCTTTGCTTAGAGGACCCCTTTCAATATTTTCTGTAAAGCTCGTTTGGTGTTTTCAAATTCTTTCAATTTTTGTTTGTCCTGGAAGCTTTTAATCTCTCCTTCTATTTTCAATGATAGCCTAGCTGGATATAGTATTCTTGGCTGCACGTTTTTCTCTTTTATTGCTCTGAATATATCATGCCAGCTCTTTCTAGCCTGCCAGGTCTCTGTGGATAAGTCTGCTGCCAATCTAATATTTTTACCATTGTATGTTACAGCCTTCTTTTCCCGGGCTGCTTTCAGGATTTTCCCTTTGTCACTAAGACTTGTAAATTTTACTATTAAGTGATGGGGTGTGGACCTATTCTTATTGATTTTGAAGGGGGTTCTCTGCACCTCCTGGATTTTGATTCTTGTTCCCTTTGCCATACTAGGGAAAATCTCTCCAATAATTCTCTCCAGTATACCTTCTGCTCCCCTCTTTCTTTCTTCTTCTTCTGGAATCCCAATTATTCTAATGTTATTTTGTCTTATGGTGTCACTTATCTCTCGAATTCTCCCCTCATGGTCCAGTAGCTGTTTGTCCCTCTTTTGCTTAGCTTCTTGATTCTCTGTCATTTGGTCTTCTATATCCCTAATTCTTTTTTCTGCCTTATTTATCCTAGAAGTGAGAGCCTCCATTTTTTATTCCACCTCATTAATAGCTTTTTTAAAATTTCAACTTGGTTAGATTTTATTTCTTTTATTTCTCCAGAAAGGACTTTTATATCTCCCCAGGAAAATATGCTTTAACCAAAATCAGAGGATATCCTTTCAGAAAGTGGTTGATTTTCTGTTTCTAGAATTGCTGTTCTTCTTCTCTTTGATCTCCTGTTGGATTTGTGGGTGTTTGCAATCTTTAGATAAGCTAGCTATCTGATTTCCTGCTACCTGAAGTAGTTTCAGCCTGCTACTTCTTCACCATCTTGACTCCTCCCTCACAGCTGATTGTTCAGTAGTAACACTGAAAGAGAAGTTGTTATATGATTAAATGAAAAGGAGGTATAACCTGTAATTCTATAAAACACAAAGATGTAAAGACTTAAGTTAACTTTTATCATGGAATAGCCTGAGACATTAATTAATTGTTTCTTGATGAAAACAGTATTATGTAGGGACACTATAATTCTTTATTTAAAATGTCTATTTTTCAATATAGAATTAACAGATATGTCCCTAGACAAGCCCAAATGAGAGGGAAAGAATGAAAAGGCAAGAAGAAAAGCATACAAGAGAAACAGACCATTGTTGTGGCAGATTATAACATTAGTAGACATAGACCTTCAAATTATTGTGATTAATAGTTCAGAAGAATAGATAACAACTTGAAGAATTGTAACAGAGAATGATTTACTCTAAGATAAACTCATTTGTTTCTTTCCTGTATTAGAGTTCCTGTTTCTAGAACAACAACAAAATTCAATAGCA
This sequence comes from Mustela nigripes, assembly GCF_022355385.1. Classification (NCBI taxonomy): domain Eukaryota; kingdom Metazoa; phylum Chordata; class Mammalia; order Carnivora; family Mustelidae; genus Mustela; species Mustela nigripes. Next base: position 95,633,808 of record NC_081562.1, read on the forward strand.
GGAATTAAAAATTCTCATTTTGGTTTAACAATTGATTAGATAAAGCAGAAAAAAAATGTAGACTGTGTGTAGGTGAGTAAGAAGAAATATTCAGATTGACATACAGAAGGGAAAAAAAATGAAAAATATATACATGAAAATAAGATAGTAGATATTTCTGTCAAACTTCAATGAATCCAGAATGCCTATTGTAGTCTCTAAAATAATAGCAAACAAACAAAGAAAATCCAAAATAAGAAGTGTATATCTAACAAGATCCCGAGATCATGACCTTAACCTAAATCAAGAGGTGGACACTTAATCAACTAAGCCACCCAGGCATCCCCCCAAAATTGCCCAACTTTTTTAAAAAATAAACTAGATTGCTCATAAGAGGCACCCTTTATTTTTTTTTTTATTTCATTGTATTTTTTTCCCTGTATTGCCCCATTGACTGCCACAATCAGACAGACAGAAAGCATAAGAACACATTTTTCTTACATCTCGAATTGGAAACCTTAGCATCAGACAGTTACTGCCACACATCTGTCAAATACACACGTAGGAGGCAGTAAACATAAGAACTCTGGAAGGAGGAAAATTTTTAAAAAGAATATAGCATGGAAATATGAGTAATAAAGGTGTAACTATACTAAAACTAAATACGAATCAAATTATTAATTGGACCAGAGAACATAAATCTGTTAATACATAATGAATATGTATAACAATTCTAAGTGTGCATGTGTCTAATACCATAGCCAATAGGATACATAAGATGTAATTTAGATATAACTAAAAGAACAAATTTACAAACTTAATGGATGTTTCCAACACTTGCTCTCTGTCACTATTAGAAAAATCAGAACCTCAGTAAAGATAAAGATTTGGAAAACACAAAATCTTTAGACATAACAACTTAAGGAAATGTGAAAACTGAATTAAGGAATGGCATAATACAGTTTTATTTAAATGCACGTGGAATATTTATCAAAATTAGCCATATATTGGGCTCTTAAGCAGATATCAAGATAACTAAATCATGAGAACATTCTCTGACCACAGTGAGATTAAAACATCCTTAAATTTTTATAAATTAAATGACATGCTTTTAATTCTTTTTTTTTTTTTTTTTGAAGAGAGAGCACATACCTATGCAAGTGTGGGTGGGGGGAGATAGGGGAAAGGGCAGAGAGAATCCTAAGCAGGCTCCATGCCCAGTGCAGAACCTTATGTGAGACTTGATCTCACAACCCTGAGATCATGACCCAACCTAAAAATCAGAAGTTGGATGCTTAACCAACTGAGCCACACAATAATCAACACACTTTGAAATAACCAGAGGGTCAAAAAAAAAAAAAAAAGAAAATTTTCAAATTGATAATCCAACTTTACATCTTAAGGAACTAAAAAAGACAAACTTAACCCAAAGCTAACAGAAGAAAGGAAATAAGATTAGAACATAGATAAACAAAACAAAGAAAAACAAAAAAGAATAACACCAAGAGTTGATTCCTTGAAAAGTTAAAAAAGAGAAACAAACCTTTAGCTAGACTAAGAAAAAAGAAGACACAAATAACTAAAATCAGAATATGAGTTTGGGGGCACCTGGGTGGCTCAGTGGGTTAAAGCCTCTGCCTTCGGCTCAGGTCATGATCCCAGGGTCCTGGGATCCAGCCCCACATTGGGCTCTCTGCAGGAAGCCTGCTTCCTCCTCTCTCTCTTTCTCTGCCTCCCTCTCTGCCTACTTGTGATCTCTGTCAAATAAATAAATAAAATCTTTTTTTAAAAAAGTATATGAGTTTGGGGAATTACCATCAATGTTACAAATATAAAAACAATTTTAACAGAACAATCATATGAACAATTATATACCAAAAATTAGATTCCCTATATGAAATGGGAAAATTTTCAGACACATGTGAATTACCAAACAGACTCAAAAAAACAGACAAATCAGAACATAACTATAACAATAAAGAGATTAAATCCACAACAAAATACTAGACAAAATGCATAAAATAGTATATTAAAAGAATTATATACTATAACAGTGGAATTTATCCCAAGAATGCGGGGTTTTTCAACATAAAATCAATGATTAATAGACTAAAGAATTTTTAAAAAGCTACATGGAATTGCAATTGATGCAGAAAAAGCATTTCACAAAATCTGACACTGCCTTGGTAAAGGAAAACTCAGGAAATTCGGGGAAAAAAATCACAGCTAACACCATATTCAGTAAACTGAATGCTTTTCCTCTAATATCATGAACAAGATGAGGATGTCTGCATCCACTGCTTCTATTTAACCTTCTAATGAGTCTAGGCAGAGTAATCAGCCATGAAAAATATATAAAAGACACTCAAATTAGAAAGGGAGAACTAAAACTGTATTCATGTACAGATGACATAATTCTATATGTAGAGAATCCCCCAAATAATCCACCAAAACCCTTATTAGAACTAACAAATGAATTCAGAAAAGTTGCAGAATATAAGATTAATACATTAAAAGAATGTTTTGTTTCTTTGTGCAGCAAATAATAACCTGAAAGGGAAATTTAAAAATCATTTCCATTTGTAAAGGAAATCTGAAGAGTAAATATCTATAATAAATTTAACCAAGAAGGTGAAGGCATGCACACTCTAAAGTGTACATTTTTGAAAGAAATTAAGAAAGAGCTTAATGAATAAAAAAGCTTTTCATGTTCATGGATTGGAAGAATTATTATTGTTAGAAAGGCAGTATTCCCCCAAAGCAATCTACAGTTGCAGTATAACATCTGTCAACCATTCAACAACCTTTCTTACTGTCCTGGAAAAGCTGACTCTCAAATTCGTATGGAATTACATGAACCAAGACAATATTGAAAAAGAAGAACAAAGTTGCAGGACTGACACTTTCTGATTTTAAATTACTACTAAGATACAATAACTGAAACAGTGTAGTACCAAAATAAGGATGGATATATTCCCTAATGGAATAGAAATGAGAGTCCAAAATAAAGCCATATATCTACAGCCAATTATTTTCAAAAAGAGTGCCACAACCATGCAATGGGGAAAGTATACTCTCTTCAAGAAGTAGTGTGAGGACAACTTGTATCACATGCAAGATGATGAAAATGGACCACTCACACCACATACAAAATTTTTTCTTTAAAAAAGGTCAATGACCTAAATATAAGCACTAAACCTGTTCAACTATTAGAAGAAAAAGTAGAAGTAAATCTTCATGACTATGGATTTAACTATGGATTCTTAGATATAACACTAAAAGCACAAGGAACAAAAGAAAAAAATAGATATATTGAACTTCATCAAAATTATACATTTTTGTGCATCAAAGCATATTAAGGTATTTGAAATGAAAACTGATAGAACAGAAGAAAGTATTTACAAATAATATATTTAATAAGGGTGTAGTTGTAACATATGTAAAGAATACTTACAACTCAACACTACAAACATCTCAATTTTAAAAAATGATCCAAGGACTTGAATAGACATTTCTCCCAAGAAGATAAATAAATGGTTGATGAGCACATTAGGCTTTGTTTAGCATAATTCTTCATATGGAAACGAAAATCTAAACAACAAAGAAATAACCCTTCACATCTACTAGGAATGGCTGTCTAACAACATCACCACCAATAACAATAATGAAACAGAAAAGCCTAGGCGTTGGGAAGGATGTGGAGAAGAGTGTAAATGTAATAATTTCCTCGCGTGAAGGTAGAATAGTTCAGCCCCAGAGGAAAAAGTCTGATGGTTCCTCAAGAAGGTAATTATAGAATTAGCATATAATGCAGAATTTCCACTTCTATTTGAATACCCAAAGAAATTGAAAATAGGTACTCAAACAAATATATGTACATGCATATCACAGAAGCACTACTCACAATAGCCTAGAGGTGCAGACAACCCAAATGGTTTTCAACATTGAATAGATAAACAAATGGGATATGTCCATAAAATGAAGGATATTCAGTGATAAAAAGAATGAAGTCCTGATAAATATTACATCAGGGAATCTGAAAACCTGAGCTAAGTGAAATAAACTACCTATAACAGTTCACATATTATATAATTCTGTTAATAGGAAATATTCTGACAATGTGAATCCATAGAGACAAAAAGCAAGTTGGTGGTTGCCAGGTCATACCATGGAAGATGGGTAGAATATGGTAGAATGTGGGAAGATGGAAGACTATGGAGTAAGTGCTTACTGTGTATGGTGATTTCTTCTGGCATGAAGAAAATGTTTAGATAAAGATGGTGGTTGCACAACATTGTGATTATGCGTAATGCCACTGAATTGTTCATTTAGAAAAGATTAATATGGTAAAATAATGGTTTACATAATATGAATTTCAACTCAATAAAAGGAGTGACAGCTCCTAGAAACAAATCATATGTAACTCAGATGACTTGGCAAATCAGTGGTGGGAAATTGTACTGTGTTTAAAGTACTAATAGTGAGAAGAAGCTAGATTAGCCAAATAAAAAAGAAAAAAAAAATAGCCTTAAGGACAAGAGCACAGCTGTCATAAGCCACCTACCATGAGGTGTTGGGGGTTTGGGTGTCCTCCCACCAAAATGGAACTACCTAAGCTTGTGTTACTACACCAACTACATATGAAGAAAATAAATCATACCTTATAGCTGTCATAGTCACTACAAACATGTTTATGGACTGAATTGTGTCCCCCCAAAATTCGTATGTTGAAGTTCTACCCCCTGTACCTAACCAGTTATTGGGTTTGGAGGTAGAGCTTTTATTTATTTATTTTTTTAATTTTATTTAATTCATTTGAGAGAGCACACAGTTAGGGGTATGGGCAGAAGCAGACTCACTACTGAGCAGGGAGCCTTATGAAAAAGGTCTTGCTTGATGCAGAGCTCAGTCACAGAACCCTGAGATCATGACCTGAGCTGAAGGCAGATGCTTAACTGACTGAATCACACCAGTACCTTGGAGATAATGGCTTTAAAGAGATAATTAAAGATAAATGAGGTCATGTCGATGGGTTCTAATCTGATGTGACTGGTGTCTTTATAAGAGGAAGAGATACCAGGAATGTTCACCCACAGAAAAAAGGCCATGTATATGGGTGGCTATCTGTGAGCTAAGAAAAGAGAGACTAGAGGAAAGCCAATCTGCTGACACTTTGATCCTGCCCTTCCAGTCTCCAGAACTGTGAGAAAATAAATTCTTGTTATTTAAGCTACTCTGTCTGATATTATGTTATGGCAGCCCTAGCAAACTAATACAAAACATGTAAATCTACATTTTATCTTGTATAGAATGTCTGTGCGGAATTATTTTGAAATGTCTCATGCACACTGATTTTAACATAAAATTCTGCATAAGAGGGTGTTTTGTAAACTATAATGTTTTCGCAAATGCAAAGCAATATCATGAATATTTAGGGTATTCCATGAGTACATTGTTTGCAATGCACTGATTTGTATGTGGTTCATAGGAATATTCTGGGAACACAAGAAAATATAATCTGACTGTGTCTATGTCATAAACAAATGTAACTTCACACATAGTGTTTAATGTGTCCTATAAAATCTAATATACAGTATTGGCAGGACTTCATGTGTGTGCAATTATGCATGAGAATATAATGGCTTCTATACATACACTAACTTCACTCAGATTAGCCAGATAAGAAGTAAGGGAAATCTGATGTGTCTTTTTCCATACTTAAAAGAATATTGGAGAAATTTCCTGAACCTAAATGCATGAAATTTTAAGAGAAGAGATTATTTTACTCAGATTATTTTGCATCAAGGAGAAAAAAACTAGAGCAAATATGATCATTGAGATTGTTTGTGACTTTCAAAAGGTTACTTTGAAAACTATTTAGCTATTCAGTTGTGTGATTTACTTTTCCTATGGGCACTGTACAAATAATTGTATCTAAATAATTGTAGATATGCATAAATCAATGAAAAAAGAAAGTATTCACACTTTAATTTCAGTAGAAATTTATTTACATTAACTTAAATAATATTTCATTGACATCTAGTTTCAGTAATGGATAAAAGTAGTACCTTCAAGAAGGTAAGTGTTAAAGAGGAAAGATTATTTTATGGCCAAAGTAATTTGCTGTTGTCTCTGTGAAGAATGAGAGTGATTAAACTCTACAATATGAAGTAATTTCTAAATCTCATGGATGCTAGGGAAAAAAAAATGTTTTCTACAGTGTTTTGCAGAATTTCTCAAATGACTTATTCACCCTAATGGCTATTCATTCCTTTAATATGGAAGGCAAACACAGTGCTCTAAACCTAGTATATTTGCGCAGGCTATAGGTAGGCTTTGCTTAGAATTTAACCCACTGTTAAAACATGAAACCCTTCAGAAATTGCTGTCTATATTTACTGCTGAGTGTAATTTACATCCAAAGACGTTTAATGAAAGTTTTCCCAATTAACAAAACTTGAAAATGTATTCCTGTTAAAGAAGAATTTTAAGGAAGGCAATCCAGGAAGAAAGTTACATAAATTCTTTGTAACAGTATTTCTTAGTATTAATATAAGTAACTTTGTAGCTGTGTTAGATATAAATACAATAATGTTAGAACCCTTGGTAGAACTATCTGACTATTCAATTTATCAATTAACCAATTATCAAATTAGAGATAATTACTGCTGTATAGCCACACCTAAAATATTGATTTCAAGAAGGGAAAAAGAAAATGTCTCTTATTTTATGTATGTGACATTTAAATGTTTAACAATAGAAAACCCACAATCAAGTGTAAAATTTTATAATAAAAATAGAACAAGTTCAAAGGAGAAAATCATAAATAAAGACAAGCAGTATTTCACTTGATAGTAACAAAATTAAACATACTATGTAGCCAAATCCTGATTGGATATCCAAGAATATAATGTTTAAACAACAAAAACAGCAAAGTAACAAAAATACTGACTTGCAATAGGATAATTTTAAGGAATGAAAATGGAATTCTAGCACATTATTCTGTAAACCACTGTGGAACTTATTAATAAATTTTGATATCAAGAAGTCTTAAAGTTTCATTTGGTGTACCCTCATGCTCTTTTTTATATATCTATTTTATCATCTCAGGTTTTTCAAAAAAGTAGTTATTACCTTTAATCTCATTCATATGCATGAATTTATTTAACTGCACTAAGCTTTCATCTTCTCAGTTGAGGTGTTAGCTTAACCAGGAAAGAGAAAATCAACTCAAAGTAACAGATGAGTGAGGATAGTGGTTTTCTTGTATTTATCAATAAAATGAAAGTATTACATGAAATAAAATCATATATCTTTTGAATTGAAAAGGCCCTTACATGTTGTCTAAAAAGTCAACTTCCTAGTTTTAGAGGTGGGGAAATTAAGAATAAAATCCATCATAGAATGTAATTGGTCAAGTAATTTATTTGCCTATACCTTCTTCCATTGTTTCTAAAAGCTAAATCAAATCTAATTTTTCACATTTTGGCTTCTCTTACCACAGTACTACATTTTATCTTTTGGTACACCCTAGCCTTATGTATTAAAATTTACATAAAACCATATGGTCCTTCATCCCTTTAAGTAGAGGAGATACTCTGAACCAAACTGTGATTTCGTATTATAGCATATAATAATAAAAAAAAATTATTAACTGATAGATGGAAATTAATTTAAATCTACATCAAAAACTAATGATGTACTGTATGGTGAAAACTTAACACAATAAAAACAAATTTGCAATCTTACATACTGTTCAAGTCCTCTAATCTTCACAAAAGAAGGAGAACTTTAGGGACTCCTGGGTGGCTCAGTCAGTAAGCATCTGCCTTTGGCTCAGATCATGATCCTAGGGTCCTAGGAACAAGCCCTGCATTGGGCTCCTTGTTCAGTTGGCACCCTGCTTTTCTGTCTCCCTTTGCCCTTTCCCCTTTGTGTATTCTCTCACATAATTTCTGTCTCTCAAATAAATAAAATATAAAAAAAGAGAGAAAGAGAGTGAAGAAAAAGAGCTTAATTTATTTCCTGCAAAGTCACTATGACAGGGCTAACTTGAGTAATAGTGTTGTCCAAGGCAAAGAATATTATGTGAAAATAACAAAGGGAGAAATAAATGACTAGGCAAAGAGAGTATATGAGATGTCATCTTGAGAATAAAAGGTTGTTGAGTCAAACTAAGAATATATAAGATAATTTCAGGAGACCTAAGGAGAAAACAAGCTCAAAATCTGCTATAGCATTAGTATCAAACTTGCATTATTGCCTTTAACTATCCTTTCTAACTGATTAATTTCTGTGATAACCACAACTACTTATCATGCCAGCCTACATAAAGTGTTCTTGCTTTTATGACAGAAGTATTAGGCAGTATGTGCTATTTTCATATTATTTGACTGTTGAGAAAAATATTTCTACTGGAAGCAAACGTTTACCTTCTCCCATTGTCCCTCAATTTTTTTCAAACCCAGGATCTTTTGCTTAATATTTGTCTGAATTTAGCACAAGCAGGCTTGTGAGAAACTATTTTTTAATCCATTAAAACAATACTTAAGTTGCTCTAGACGTCAAGTAAGATATAAGAATGAACATGTTTTTGTAAATTACAGAACATGATGATGTTATGTAAGTTTTGCTTGTCATAGCTCAGCAGTTCATGTCTCTGGTAAGAGTCTAATAGGTGTGTGTGGCAAGGTGTGGTAGGAGAGGTGAGGAAAAGGGAGTATTAGCAGGTCAGAAAAGTATAAGGCGCTTTCATGGAAATTGAATATTAAGTCTTCTTTAAAAAAAAAAAAGATGCTGTGAAAGGAGAGGAGAGGACAGGAAGATAACGAAGAGATCTCAAGTGTGATGACGCAGAAGTGAGAGTAATAGTTGACATAATTAATACTGGGGGAAAATGACACAAAAGCATGAATATAGATGTAAAATTCAATGGTCCCTTCCTCTTACCTCAGCAAGGGCTGGGGAGCTGAAAGGAGGACCATTCCGAGCAAGAAGTAGCATCCTACATCACCCCCAAGAAACAAGGAGGCAGAGGGTGGGTCCAGCCCCAGCATTCTGCAAGACAAATGTTTCCAAATCCAGAGGAGAAATGAAATTACTCCTGCTTTCCTAGAAGTCCCTGTCTCCCACAGGAATTAATATCATTTCCAGTGTTTTCCATGTTTAAAAAATGAAATATAATTAAAAATAATTAAATGCATAGGTCTTATATTTAAGCTCAAAAGGGTTTGGACAAATGCAATACCAGTAGAACCTATACCCCTGTTAACAGATATGTGGTAAAGACAAGCCCTTTATGATACTCACCTGGAAGCCCTCTTTCTTCTCACTCAAAGGGAACACTTTTTTTTTTTTTCTCAAAATAAATTTGTGTGGGGGTGCCTGGGTGGCTCAGTGGGTTGGGCCGCTGCCTTCGGCTCAGGTCATGATCTCAGGGTCCTGGGATCGAGTCCCGCATCGGGCTCTCTGCTCGGCAGGGAGCCTGCTTCCTCCTCTCTCTCTCTGCCTGCCTCTCTGCCTACTTGTGATCTCTCTCTGTCAAATAAATAAATAAAATCTTAAAAAAAAAATAAAAAAAAAATAAATTTGTGTGTGTGTGTATATGTGTGTGTGTGTGTGTGTATGCACACATGAATGCACTTGACTTCTTTCTCTATGTGTGTCTTTGAGATTCATTCGTGATGTTTTATGTATCTGTAGTTTATTCCTTTTCACTGACAAATAATATTTCATTTAAAAAAATCTCAATTTGTTTATCCATGCTCCCTAATACATGGTTAAGATGTGCTGTTGCCAAATTGTGACTATTGTAAATAGAAATGGTATTTAATTTTTGTACATTAGAACCATGTGCTCAAATCTTATTGGGTAAATACCTAGAAACGAATGGTTGTGTTATAGAGTGTATATATTATTTTTAACTTGCAAAAATCTGCCAAATTTTCTCTTAACTGGAAAAATGTGCAAACATTTTAATGTTCCCTTCTGCAGTATATGAGAATTCTATATGTTCTGTATCCTCACCTACATTTGGTGTTGTCAGTTATTTTAAAAGAATTTTAACCATTCTACAGGGTATAAAACAATATCTCACTGTGTTTTTATTTTTGTTTTTTATTTTTTTTAGGGCTTTGCCTTTTTTAAAAAATTCATTTGAGAGAGACAGAGAGAGTGAGCAAGAGCATGAGCAGGGAGCAAGGTCAGAGTGAGAGGGAGAGGAGGAAGCACGCTCCTTGTGGAGCAGGATGCCTGACACGGGGCTCAATATCAGGACCTCAGAATCATGACCTGAGCCAAAGGCAACCCTTTAACTGACTGAAGCACACAGGCACCCCCTCATTGTGTTTTTAATTTGCCCTTCCCTGATGATGTACACACTATTGAGAACCATTTCCTGTGCTTATTCAAAATTCATATATCTGCCTTTAGGTAGTATCTATCACATTCTTTGCTAACAGTCTGATAGGATGTACAATATCATCTCCCAAGGTGTGGCCTTTTTTTAAAGGTGACTTCTAAAATTTTATATAGTAAGATTTGAAATTTTTTTTGTCCTATATTATGGTTAGTGCTTTTTGTGCTCTCTGTACTGACCGTATGAATGCTGAACTATCCTTAGATTATCTACTCAGCTCCATTAGCTCCATTAATCTACTTTTTTTTTTCATACATCAATACTACACTATGTGATTACTTTAGCATTACAGTAATTTTTGAAATAAGCCAATGTAAAACCTCAGATGTTGTGCTAGGTTCATTTCATATCCATATAAACTTTAAAAGCACCTTGATAGTATCTATTTTAAAACTTGCTCATGTTTTGATTGGGATTTTGTTGGATGCACAGATTATTTAATGGAAAATAGATTATCTTAACAGTATTGAGGCTATTATTCAGAGAATATGTATACCTTTCCATTTACTTGGGTATTCTTAGTATCTCTCAGCATTATCTCGTCATTTTAATGTAGGTCTTAAGTATACTTCACTAAATATATCCCTAATTATGTCAAGTCGTGTGATATTATTGTTAATGATAATGTTACTTTCTCTTAATTACCCAGCTGCTTCTTTTATATGAAAATAAAGTTGATTTTTGTATATTGAGCTTTTCTAAATTCAGTTACTATCTCTGCTATGTCTGGTAGTTTCGGGGGAAATTCCAGAGAAATGGCTATGTACACAATCATGTCATATGAAAATGATAATGTTTCTTCTTCCTTTCCAAATACTATCCATTTTACTTCTTTCCTTTGCCTTTGGGCAATGGATATGAAATCTAGTAAAACGTTGAATAGAAATGGTAACTATGCAAATTCTTGCTTTTCTTATAACACATGCCGTAGTTTACATTTATGGATTATGAGTATAGTCATTTTCTAGTGCTGCCATAATGAGTTATCACAAATTCTCGTGGCTTAAAATGGTATAAATTTATTATCTTACAGTTCTGTAGGTTAGAAGCCCAACACAAGTCTCTCTTGGTTAAAATCAGTGTCAATAGGCTGTATTTTTTTTTTTTTAATTTACTTATTTATTACTTTAGAGAGTGTTGGGGAAGGGCAGAGGGAAAGGAGAGACAGAATCACAAACAGGCTCTCCATGAGCCTGGAACCTGAAGTGGAGCTCAATGGCACATCTCTGAGATCATGACTTGAGCTGAAATCATGAGTCAGATGCCCAACTGACTGCGCCACCCAGGCACCCATACGCTATATTCCTTTCTTGAGGCTCTAGGGGAAAGTCTGTGTCCTTTCTTTTTTCCGGTTTTCAAGGCAATCCACATTTCTTGACACTGGCCTCTTTCATTCATCTTCAAAGTTTGCTGAGTCATTTACGTGCCACCATCTCTCTGGTTCTCTTTCTGACTACAGCTAGGAAATACTCTCTACTTTTAAGGACTCATGTTCTTAGACTTACCTCACTCAATTTATCAAGGTTAATCTTCCAGTCTCGAAGTTTTTAGTTAATATTATTTATATTTATAAGCTCCGTTTTGCCATACAAGGTAACATATTCACAGGGTCCAAGGATTAGGACACAAGGCCATGTTCTTTCTACCTTAATGGTATCTATAGGTCTTTTAGTAAATGCCATTTTCCAGATCGAAGAAGCTTTCTTCTCATGCTAGTTACTCAGAGATTTTTTTTTCATAAGTGATTATTTCTATTAAATGCTGTTTCTACTCTATTGAGATGATCGTGTGACTTTTCTCCTTTACTCCATTAATGTTATGAATATACTGATTTTTAAATGTAGAGGCAACCTTACTTTCTTAGGATAAATGTCTCTTGTTCATGATGTGCTATTTGTTTTATGTCAATGGATTAATGCCAATATTTGATGAATATTATTTATGTGTTCATAAGAGACTTTAATTTTCTCTTTTTGAAATATCATTCTCATTATTATTATTATTACTCTCAGAAATGTGCTGACAAAAACAAGTTTGGGAGCTTATTTTACTGTATATATATATGAAAGAATTTTATGAGGTTAGTATTATATTTTTCTTACATATTTAATAAAACTCATAAGTAAAACCATCAGACCTGAAGTTTTCTTTGTGAGAAGCTTTTGAAATGAGAAATAAATTTTTATAGTAGACATGGTATTATTTAGGTCTTTTATTTGTGACTGTATATGTTCTGTAAGTTTTTAATTCAATGAATTTTTCAATTTTATCTACTTATGTATTTCTGAATTTTCAAATATTTTGGAGCTTAGCTAAAGACATTGTTATTGATTTTAATTTTAGTTCAGTCACAGTAAAAGATCATAGTCTGTGTAATGAAATCCTATGACGTGTTAAGACTCATTTTCTAATCAAACATATATTCTATCTTGGTTAATGCTTAACAGGCTCTTTAAAACGTGTATGTTGCAAAGTGTAGGTAGTATGTCTACACGTTTCAATTAATTAAGATGATTGATAGTATTTTTAAGTCTTATTCATCCTTACTGGCTTTTGGTCTATATATTCTATCATTTACTACAGGAAAAAATGTCAATATAGTTAACAGAAATTGTGACTGTGTTTCTTTCTCCCTTTAGTTCTTCTAGGTTTTGTTTCATATATCTGAATTTCTAGTATGTGCATACATTTCTAAACTTGCATTGTCTTCTTGATAATTGATCCTTTTTATTATTAGAGGGTATCCTTTTACCACTGGTGTCAAACTCTTGGTTGAAGTCTGTTTGGTATAAAGTCACACAGCCTTCTTATGTTTAGTGTTCTACAGTTTGAATTTTCTACTCTTTTATTATCAGCCTGATTGGGACTTCAACACTTAAAAAATGTGTCTCTTATATTTGCTTTGGTTGCCTGTGATTTTGTTGTCATTTCCAAGAATCACTGCTTAGATCAATGTCATGAAGATTTTCCTTGTTTTCTTCTAGGAGTTTTTATAGTTGTATGCCTTATCTTGAAGTCTCTAATCCATTTTATTTAATTTTTATGCATGGTATAAAAATAAGGGTCCAATTTTATTCTTTTGCATAGTAAGTGGGTTTATATCAAACTAAAAACCTTCAGCACAGGAAAAGAAACAAGTAACAGAGTGAAAAGCTGACCTGTTGGATGCAAGAAAATATTTACAAACCATATATCTGATAAAAAGGCTAATATTGAAAATACTAATGAAATCTTAAAATTCATTCCAAAACCAACAAACAAACCCAAATAACCTGATTAAAAAGTGAGCAAAGAACTTCAATACAAAATTTTTTCAAAGAAGGCCTACAAATGGCCAGCAGGTATATAAAAAGTTACCCCCTCACTCATCATCAGGGAAATACAGATCAAAACCACAATGAAATATCATCTCATACCTATTGGAATTTAAAAAATCCAAAGATGACAAGCATTGTTGAAGATATAGAGAAATTGGAACGCTTGTACACTGGTGAGAATGGTGCAACCACTATGGAAAATAGGGTGGTCACAAAGTTTTTAAAAATAACTACCATATGACCCAGCAATCTCACTTCTGGGTATATATCCAGAGAAATTAAAATCAGGATTTTTGAAGTATTTGCATTCCCATGTTCGCTGCTGCATTATTCACAGTAGCTAGGATTTGGAAACTAATTAATATCCATCAACAGGTATATGAATAAAGAAAATGTGCTATATACATATACAATATAATAATAATCCAGCCTTAAAATAATAAGGGAATTTTGTCATATGTGACACAATAAATTTTGAGGATTGTAAGTTAAGTAAGTCAGTCAGAGAAGGCCAAATGCTGCATGATTTCTCTTATATGATGTAGCTAAAATAGTTAAACTCATAAGGGCAGAGAGTAGAATAATGGTTGTCATGGGCTGGAGGGAGGGGTAAATGAGGAGCTGCTGTTCTATGAAGATAAAGTTCGTTATAAGATGAGTAGGTTCTAGAGACCAGCTCTACAATATCACATCCACACTTACACTTACACTCTTCACTTAAAAATCTGTTAAGAGGGTACATCTCTTGTTAAATGTTCTTACCACACACAAAAAGAAGTGTTTTTTTTTAAATTTATTTTAATACAAAGCTTTGGCATTAGCAATTTTATGAAAAAATAAAATGTACTAAAAATAAATGCTTGTGTGGCGTGATTGGTAAATGATGCACAAAAACAGGTTCTTTTTTCCTTCAAGGCAATCAGTCAGAAAGCAGTTTTTTTTTTTCTTCTTCAAAACCACTAGAAATAGAAGTGTTTCTATTTAAGTAGATATAGTGGCTTTAATTTGAGTGTTTAGTCAGTTTACATTTACTATCTTTATTTATATGTTTGTAGTTATGTCTACCACCTTGGTATTTGCCTTATATTTGTTTCTTATCTGTTCATGCATTCCTGTCTTATTATTAATTATTTTTAATATTCCCATTATCTTTTCTGTTGTTATTTTAGCCACACAGCTTTTGTATGTATGTATGCATGCATGTATATATATACTGCTCTGGAGACTTCAGTATATGTCATGATCTTATCATAGACAAATATTCAAATTTTATCATTTTACAAGCAACACATGAACCCTAACTGTATGTTTCCACATAGCTCTTTTTAGTCTTTTATACTGTTGAAGTTATACACTGTAATTTGGGGTCTTTATTTTTCTCAGTGATTTTTCTGCATCAGTCTCTCTCCTCTCCCATTTCCTGTGGGACTCAAATTATAGGATATTAGACATCGTGCTATAATCCCCTGGGCCACTGGGTCACCTTTATTTTATTTCTTCTTCTTTTTTTAAAGCCCTTTAAATTTTCGTGCTTCAGTTTGAATACCTTATATTAACCAGTTTTCAAATTAACTGTTTATTTCTCATGAGGTTTCTGATGTTCTACTAATTTCATCCTTCTAGGGCTATTTTATTTTCGTTATTGTACTTTTCCATCTTGGATTTTCATTCAGTCCCTTTTAATAGTTCCCATTTCTCTAATAATATTCCTTTTATTTTTATTCAAAATATTCACCTTTGCTTTAATTCATTAAACCTATTTATAATGCTAAGTTTTAATTATGTATCTGCTAATTCAAATATCTGTATCATCCCTCATTTTGTTTTTATGACTGTTTTCTTTTCCTGGAAGTTGTCACTTTATTTTTTTTTTTTAATGTAAACTTCAATTTTATGCTTGACACAGTAGATGTTATTTTGTTGAGAATCTGGATTGTGTTATAGTCCTTTAAAAAGTACTGGCTTTTACTACTGCTAGCACAGGTAGACACTTTTGACTCTTAATTATTCAGCTATCTTCTGTGCCCAAGCCAGTCCACTATTTCCTCCACCGCTGCTACTCTTTGGGTTTTATTTTCCTATGGTACTCTCTGAAAGGGTTTCTAAGGCAGAAAGCTGGCCTTGATGAGTTAGTAGTGATGTAGTTGATGTAGTGCTTCTCTGATTTATTATGCCCTGGGGAAACAGCCTCATGCCATCTCTTGTCCAAGGCCTGAGAACAGTTGCTTTATATATTTTTCTAGTTTTCTGGTTTGTTTCTTGTATATTTTTATGGTGGGAGGGTAAGTTCAGTATCCATGAATTTGTCCTGGATAAAATTGTAGGCTCTGTTTATTATGTTAGCTGGATTAAATAACTACTATTATAGCTGGGAGGAGAAATTTGGATTCAGTAAATCTAATCATGTCTGTGCTAACTGTTCATTTTATTAACTTTTAATATATATAAAGTAGCCTCTCTTTTTTCAGGATTGAATCACTAAATTTCATATATATGTATGGATTTAATGTTGTGGTAATGTAAGAAAAATTAAAATGTTCCTTTTTCTTACACATACTTAATGTATGTTCTATGTATGACATGGTAGTTTTAGTGTAAGTGAAAGAGGCCAAGTGACTATTAATCTGTCTTTTGACCTAGAAAGGGAGGAAATAAAATGCCAAGATATAGATATAATGTGACTGAAAGTAAGATTCTCTTGTCATTATGAGTGAAATGAAATATATTTAAGTATTAAAGAATTAAGTGGGTTGGAATGGCAGTTTGTCATTTTAAGTACCCATTATAGACTTAATTGTGTATATTTAAGCAAGTTTAAATAGCCTTAAATTTATAAATATATGAAGTAGAATAGATTATTAAAAATATTACTTATATACCAAATTTTCCTCAAGGAAATTATATTCCTTTGTTCATTAAATTTGAAATCCCTCCACTTTTTTCCTTCCTATCACTATATATCCGAATGTATGTATACTAATTCTGTCAGTTTCCACACATGCTCCAACATAAAGTCTCTTGAAAATATAAAGTAGGGTGCACCTGGGTGGCTCAGTGGGTTAAGCCTCTTCCTTTGGCTCAGGTCATGATCTCAGGGTCCTTGGATTGAGCCCCACATCAGGCTCTCTGCTTGGCAGGGAGCCTACTTCCCCCTCTTCCTCTGCCTGCCTCTCTGCCTACTTGTGATCTCTCTCTGTCAAATAAATAAAATCTTTAAAAAATTTAAAAAATATATAAATAAAGAGTCTCTTTCCTTTTGGAATAGGAAAACTGGGAAAATAGTATTTTATTTATTCTGGAGAAAATAACGTGCTGGGGAAAGATTTTTTACCTTGAGAATATATTGACATTTTAATCAGGAAATTCAGTATTACATCAGTGTTTGCACACTAAATGATTAATCTTTATTCTAGACACTTCAATTTTTGATAAAATTATAGAAACTACATACTTATGGCATCATTAATATTTTGATCAACATTTGATGATATAAGGCTAAAAAAATGTGGAATAGCCAACTTTTAATCTTAACATTTATATTCTTCTTTGATTTTTTGGAGCCACTTAATCAGAGAATTATTTTATTCCAACAGGTTTTCTATATCGAATTTTTTAAAAAAGGAGATTTTTGCAATGAAATTGATACCAATAGCATGAATTTCACACATTGAAGTCCTCTTTTCCTTTGAACTCAACTTTTTATCAGCCCTTTTTTCAATATCCTTGAAATTTCTATCATAGAATTTAGTAAACATGTCACCTCAATTATCCAACACCAATCAGACAATTTCTGACTGCCACATAAATCAAAATAAGAATTTTCTTCCTATTACTTTTGAAGCTTACCAGTTGACCTGCTTTTTTTTTTTTTTTTTTTTTTTTTTTTGTCTTAATCATTTTTGGTGGAGAGCTTGAATTTTTATTTGTATTATTATGGACATAGATCATGCCTACAAGAATCTTAAAAGTATAATAGCAAGACATTATTAATGCTATGAAATAATTAGAAAAAAATAAGTGATTAAAAAGTAGGTGACTTTAAAGTTAGAATAACAAAAATACCCTGGAAGTGGGACATAAGCAGTGAAGGCTTCATGAAGGAGACTGAATGTACATTAATATTTATTAACAAAAACTAATATTTAGTGATAATTTACTGGGTGTCAGGCATTTGTGTAATGTTTTTTTTTTTAATATTTTATTTATTTATTTGACAGAGACCACAAGTAGGCAGAGAGGCAGGCAGAGAGAGGAAGGGAAGCAGGCTCCCCGCTGAGCAGAGAGCCTGATGTGGGGCTCGATCCTATGATTCTGGGATCATGACCTGAGCTGAAGGCAGAGGCCTCAACCCACTGAGCTACCCAGGTGCCCCTTGTGTAATGTTTTTGCATGGGTATTTTAATTTAGTTTTTACCAGAACCTTAAAAGTAAACACTATAAATAAATTTTCTTAAAGTGCAAATGATGAATCAATTTTAAATAAGTAATAATTTGACCAGTGTAATACAGCAATACATGTTGCTTAGTTAGAATTCATCAGTTACTGTAACTAAAGGCCTGCTCTATTAACCACAGTACTTTGAAACAGAGGTTAAAATTGGCTCTGTGGAGTGAAAGAATCAATGTTGATGCAATAATATCTAGCAGAGGTTGGCAAACTTTACCTGTAAAGAGCCAGATGGTAAATATAAATATTTTAGGCTTTTCAAGCCATATAGTCTTTGTGGTAGCTATTCAGCAGTGTGGTTCTATCACAAAAACAGACTTAAACAATACACAAGTGTGCAAAGCTGTGTCCAATAATGCTTTAATTACAAAATAGACAGTGGCCCAAATTAAGCATGTGATGGTGCATAGATTGCCAACCCCTGACACATAGTCCCAGCTGGTTTTTTGTTTTATTCTGCCAAGGGAAAACAAATTATGATAATACCTTAGTTTTAAATGTACAATAGAATCGTTTATACCTTACATCACAGAAATAATATTCATAATAAGATAATGATAAGGTTACAGATCTTAAATGCATAGACATAACACCTAAAATATATAATGCATCTATGTAAAACATACATCAAATGCTCAATGCATAAAGAATTACACTAAGGATCCTTTGTGAGTCTTTCTCTTGCCTCTTGACACCATTCTTTCATTCAACAAATGTTCTAACATCATAAAAACCTATCTTTTATGCAGATGGTCATATACAGATGTCATCATTAGCTTCTACTAATTAAGTTGTTTTGGAAGCCTCCCTCTTTAAATTTTCAGCTTGGGTTACTGGCATGATGGGTATTGTTGATTTTAGCTAAGTTGAGAGATGGAAGCCAGGACTACTTACTAAGGTGAGTACAGATGTAGCACAGATCAGGGTGATCAAGCCCAATTAAGCACTACAAACATACAACAAAGGAATCAAGTAGTTTAGGTTTTAAGGTTATATTTTTTCATAATATTATTGCTACTAATTTAGTGTTCAGGAGAAATATTACCCCCTTTTAATGAGATCAGAATATTTTCAGGAGTTCTATGTGGTGTTCTTTTTGAAAAAAAATTATTTTAAATTTTTATTAACATGTAATATATTATTTGCCCCATGGGTACAGGTCTGAGAATCATCAGGCTTACACATTTAACAGCACTCACCATAGCACATACCCTCCCCAATGTCCATAACCCAGCCACCCTATCCCTACCCCCAACCCCCCAGCAACCCTCAGTTTGTTTTGTGAGATTAAGAGGCTCTTATGGTTTGTCTCCCTCCTGATCTCTTCTTATTTCATTTTGTCCTTCCCTACCCCCCAAGCTCCCCACTTTGCCTCTCAAATTCTTCATATCAGGAAGATCATATGATAATTGTCTTTCTCTGATTGACTTATTTCACTCAGCATAATACCCTCTAGTTCCATCCATATTGTTGCAAATGGCAAGATTTCATTTCTTTTCATAGCTGCATAGTATTCCATTGAATATATATACCACTTCTTCTTTATCCATTCATCTGTTGATGGACATATAGACTCTTTCCATAATTTGGCTATTATGGACGTTGCTGCTATAAACATTGGGGTCAACATGCCCCTTCGGATACAAGATTTGTATCTTTAGTGGTGCAATTGCTGGGTCATAGAGTAGCTCTATTTTCAACTTTTTTGGGAATCTCCACATTGTTTTCCAGAGTGGCTGCACCAGCTTGCATTCCTACCAACAGTGTAGGAGGATTTCCTTTTCTCCGCATCCTCACCAATATCTGGTTAATTTTAGCCATTCTGATTGACATGAGGTGGTATCTCATTGTGGTTTTCATTTTTATTTTCCTGATGCTGAGTGATGTGAAGCACTTCTTCATGTGTCTGTTGGCCATTTGGATGTCTTCTTTGCAGAAGTGTCTGCTCATGTCTTCTGCCCATTTCTTGATTGCATTATTTGTTCTTTGGGTGTTGAGTTTGTTAAGTTCCTTATAGATTTTAGATACTAGCCCTTCATCTGCTAGGTCATTTGCAAATATATTCTCCCATTCTGTTGGTTGTCTTTTGGTTTTGTTGACTGTTTCCTTTGTTGTGCATCGAGCTTTTTATCTTGATGAAGTCCAAGAGTTCATTTTTGCCCTGCTTCCCTTGCTTTTGGTGATGTTTCTAGGAAGAAATTGGTGCAGCTGAGGTCAAAGAGGTTGCTGCTTATGTTCTCCTCAAGGATTTTGATGGATTCTTATTTCAAGTTTAAAACTTTCATCCATTTTGAGTCTATTTTAGTGAATAATATAAGGAAATGGTCCACTTTTATTCCTTTGCATGTGGCAGTCCAATTTTCCCAACACCATTTGTTGAAGAGACTGTCAATTTTCCATTGGATGTTCTTTCCTGCTTTCAAAGATTAATTGACCGTAGAGCTAAGGGTCTATTTCTGGGGTCTCTATTCTGTTCTATTGATCTATGTGTCTGTTTTTGTGCCAGTAAGCTACTGTCTAGATGATGACAGCTTTGTAATAGAGCTTGAAGCCTGGAATAGTGATGCCACCAACTTTGGTTTTCTTTTGCAACATTCCTCTGGATATTCAGGGTCTTTTCTGGTTCCATATACATTTTTGGATTATTTGTTCCATTTCCTTAAAAACAAATGATGGTATTTTGATAGGGATTGCATTAAATGTGTAGATTGCTTTAGGTAGCATAGACAGTTTCACAATATTTGTTCTTCCAATCCATGAAAATGGAACATTTTTTTCCATTTCGTTCTGTCTTTCTCAATTTCTTTCATGAGTACTTCATAGTTTTCTGAGTATAGATTCTTTGCCTCTTTGGTTAGGTTTATTCCTAGGTATCTTATATTTTTGGGTGCAATTTTAAATGGGATTGACTCCTGAATTTCTCTTTCTTCTGTCTTGCTGTTGGTGTATAGAAATACAAGTGATTTCTGTGCATTGATTTTATATCCTGTCAATTTATTGAATTCCTGTATGAATTCTAGCAGTTTTGGACTGGAGTGTTTTGTGTTTTCCACCTAAAGTATCATATCATTTGTAAAGAGGAAGAGTTTGACTTCTTCTTTGCTGATTCAGATACATTTTATTTCTATTTGTTATCTGGTTGCTGAGGCTGGGACTTCTAGTCCTATGTTGAATAGCAGTGGTGGTAGTGGACATCCCTGTCGTGTTCCTGAACTTAGGGGAAAGCTCTCAATTTTTCCCCATTGAGAAAAAACTGTGGGTTTTTTATAGATAGCTTTCATGATACTGAGGTATGTAGCCTTTATCCCTATACTTTTAAGAGTTTTGATCAAGAAAGGATTCTGTGTTTTGTCAAATGCTTTTTAAACATCTATTGATAGTATCATATGGTTCTTTTTCTTTTATTAATGTATTCTATCACATTGATTTTCAGATGTTGAACCAATCTTGCATCCCTGGAATAAATCCCACCTGGTCATGGTGAATAATCTTTTTTATGTACGGTTAAATCCTATTGGCTAGTATTTTGGTGAGAATTTTTGCATTCGTGTTCATGGGGGATATTGGTCTGTAATTCTCCTTTTTGATGGGGTTTTTGTCTGGTTTGGGGATCAAAGTAATGCTGACTTTATAAAATGAGTTTGGAAGTTTTCTTTCCATTTCTATTTTTTGGAACAGTTTCAGGAGAATAGGTGTTAATTCTTCTTTAAATGTTTGATAGAATTCCTCTGGGAAGCCATCTGGCCCTGGGCTCTTGGTTATGGGTCTCCTCACTGGTTATGGGTCTGTTCAATCTCCTCACTGGTTATGGGTCTGTTCAGGTTTTCTATTTCTTCCTGGTTCAGTTGTGGTAGTTTATATGTCTCTAGGAATGCATCCATTTCTTCCAGATTGTCAAATTTTCTGGCATATAGTTGCTCATAATATGTTCTTATAATTGTATTTCTTTGATGTTGGTTGAGATCTCTCCTCTTTCATTCATGATTTTATTTATTTGGGTCCTTTCTCTTTTATTTTTGGTAAGTCTAGCCAGGGGCTTATCAATCTTATTAATTCTTTCAAAGAGCCAGCTCCTAGTTTTGTTGATTGGTTCTACAGTTTTTTTGTTTTCTATTTCATTGATTTCTGCTCTGGTCTTTATGATTTCTCTTCTCCTGCTGGGTTTAGGCTTTCTTTGTTGTTCTTTCTCCATATCCATTAGGCGTAGGGTTAGGTTGTGTATTTGAGACCTTTCTTGTTTCTTTAAAGGCTTGTATCACTATATATTTTCTTCTCAGGACTGCCATTGCTGTGTCCTACAGATTTTGAACAGTTGTGTTTTCATTTTCATTTGTTTCCATGAATTTTTAAAATTCTTCTTTAATTTCCTGGGTGACCCATTCATCTTTAAGTAGGATGCTCTTTAACCTGCATGTGTTTGAGTTCATTCCAACTTTCCTCTTCTGATTGCATTGTTGTCTCAAAATATACAGGGAATGATCCCAATGCTTTGGTACTGGTTGAGACCTGATTTGTGACCCAAGATGTGCTCTATTCTGGAGAATGTTTCACGTGCACTAGTGAAGAATGTATATTCTGTTTCTTTGGGATGGGATGTTCTGAATATATCTGTGATGTCCATTTGGCCCAGTGTGTTATTTAAAGCTTTTATTTTCTTGTTGATCTTCTGCTTATTTATGTCCATTTCAGTGAGGGGTATGTTAAAGTCCCCTGCTATTATTGTATTATTGTCAATATTTTCTTTGATTTTGTTATTAATTGGTTTATACAGTTAGTTGTTCCCATGTTAGGGGTGTGGATATTTAAAATTGTTAGATCTTCTTGTTAGACCCTTTAAGTATGATATAGTGTTCTTCCTCCTCTCTTATTATAGTCTTTGGCTTAACATCTAATTTATCTGATGTAAGAATTTCCACCCCAGATTTCCTTTGATGTCTATTAGCATGGTAAATTGTTTTCCACTCCCTCACTTTAAATCTGGAGGTGTCTTTGGGTCTAAAATGAGTTTCTTGTAGACATCATATTGATGGATCTTGTTTTTTTATCCATTCTGATACCTTGTGTTTTTTGATTGGGGCATTTAGCCCATTTACATTCAGGGTAACTATTGAAAGATATGAATTTAGTGCCATTGTATTGCCTGTAAGGTGACTTACTGTATTTTCTCTCTGTTTCTTTCTGGTCTACTACTTTTAGGGTCTCTCTTTGCTTAGAGGACCCCTTTCAATATTTCCTGTAGGGTTGGTTTGGTGTTTATAAATTCTTTTAGTTTTTATTTGTCCTGGAAGGTTTTTATCTCTTCTTCTCTTTTCAGTGACAGCCTAGCTCAATATAGTATATTGACTGCATACTTTTCTCATTTAGTGCTCTGAATATATCATGCCAGTCCTTTCCAGCCTGCCACGTCTCTGTGGATAGGTCTGCTGCCAATCTAATATTTCTACCATTTTATGTTACAGACCTCTTGACCTGAACTGCTTTCAGGATTTTCTCTTTGTCACTAATACTTGTGAGTTTTACTATTTAGATGATGGGGTGTGGACCTATTTTTATTGATTTTTGAGGGTCTCTGTGCCTCCTGGATTTTGATTCTTGTTCCCTTTGCCATATTAGGGAAATTCTCTACTATAATTTGCTTCAATATACCTTCTGACCCCTGTCTCTTACTTCTTTTTCTGGAATCCCAATCATTCTAATATTGTTTCATCTTATGGTATCAGTTATCCCTTGAATTCTCCCCTCCCGGTTCAATAGTTGTTTTTCTCTCTTTTGCTCAGCTTTTTTATTCTCCATCATTTGGTCTTCTATATCACTAATTCTCTCTTCTGCCTCATCTATCCTAGTAGTAAGAGCCTCCATTTTTTATTGAACCTCATTAATAGTTTTTTTTATTTCAACTTGGTTAGATTTTAGTTCTTTTAGTTTTCCAAAAAGGGATTTTATTTCTCCAGAAAGGGATTCTCTAGTATCTTCTATGCTTTTTTCAAGCCCAGCTAGCACCTTGATAATCACCATTCTGAACTCTAGTTCTGACATCTTACTAATGTCCATATTGATTATGACCCTAGCTGTGGTATGGCCTCTTGTTCTTTTTTTTTTTTTTTTTTTGGTGGTGAGTTTTTCTACCTTGTCATTTTATCCAGATAAGAATAGGTGAATGAGAGAACAAAATACTGAAATGGTGGCAAAGACCCCAGAAAAATATATGCCAACCAAATCAGAAGAAACCTGAAACTGAGGGTAGAAGAAAGGGAGGAAAAATGTAGAAAGAAGTAAATTATAGAAAGAACAACATATATATATATATGTATATATATATATATATACATATATATACACATACACACAAAAATAAGGGTAAACACAATGAAGGAATGGAATATGACTATAAAGATGAAAATTAAAAATGATTCTAAAATGGGAGTTGATAAGATTAGCTGGTTGGAAAAGAAAAAAAAAAAAAGATGAAAGAATGTGATCAGGCTGGAGACTCGAACAAAGCCATGCACTAGATTTAGGGTATGTTTTGATCTATTTGAAGTTATATCCCAAAATTTTAAAGAAAAAAGCCTTATATGTATACAAAAAATAAGGTTAAATACAATGAAAAGAAAAAGTATGACTGTAATAATGAAAATTTAAAAAGATATCTTTTAAAAGGTATTGATAAGATAAACTAGTTAAAAAAAGTTAAAAGAGGAAAGAAGAAAATTTTAAAAAATAAGAAAAAATAAAATTAAAAAAATTTAATTTTGAAAGACTAAATGATCATGGGAAAAAAGCCATGAATTCTATGTGTTGCTTTCCCATAGCTCTGAAGTTCCACAGTTCTCATTAATTGCTGAACTTGGTCTTGGCTGGATGTTCTTGTTCTTCTTCTGGGGGAGGGGCCTGTTGCAGTGATGCTCAAATGTTTTTTCCCAAGGCAGAAATACTTAGCCAGGGGCCAGGCTAACTAATCTGCTCAGGTTCACTCGGAGCTTTTGTTCCCTGATGCTTTCTGTACTGCTTTGGAGGACAGGAATGAAAATGGCAGCCTCCCAGCCTCTGGTTGGAGGAGCTGAGAGCTTGGGGCCCCACTTCTCAGTGCACCCTCAGAGAAAAGTGGTCAATCCCTCCCATCTCCCTGGTCTCTGGCCACACTCCATGCTCACCCAGCCTGTGACTGAGCATTTCTATCTCTGGCACACAGCCCCGTTTGGAGTCTCCAAACTCAGGAGATTCCTGCTGCACACTCCTGCACCACTCCTCCCAGAGGAGAAAGAGGGGCTCCTCTACAGATATTCCACTTGTGGGGTCCCTGCTCAAATAACAGTGGTCCAACTGTGCCTCAGATCATGGTTTAAGGTAACCCTGAACTGAGAGTGCACTCCTTAGCTCCATCTCTGTCTTCTAGCCAGCTTCCCCACTCCTTCTGCCATACTCAGACACCTGCAGTCTTTCTGTGACCCAGGGGTCCTGAGAACACACTCTCCCTGCGAGATTTCCACCCCCTCTTAGCCTCTGAAGCGATGTCCCTCAATGGAGCAGATTTCTAAAAGTTTTGATTTTGTGCTCTGCTGCTCCACCGCTTGCTGGGAGCTGGCCCCTCCCACCATGGTGTATCTTCCTGTCACTCTGGATTCACTTCTCTGCACACCCTACCTTTCAGGAAGTGGTTGATATTCTTTTCCTAGAATTGCTGCTCCTCTTCTCTTCTATCTCTTGTTGAGTTTGTAGGTGTCCAGAATGGTTTGGTAACTATCTGGCTGAACTCCTGGGACCTAATGATATTTCAGTCTCCTACTCCTCCACCATCTTGCTTCCTCCCATGAAAGATTCAGTTCTTTGAGACAGACTGACCCATCTTTTGCTACCAAGTAAATACTGGGTACATATTTGTAGTGCTCTACTTTCTACTTTAATTTTAAATATAACATTGTAGAAATATTTCATCTTTAATATGAAATATTAGGAAAAAATATAAGTCAATTCAGAGTATCTGAAAATATTCTAGAAACTGATATTTCATCCTTACCATAGAAAGCAAAAATACCATTATACCCATGATGTCTTTTAAAAGGTTAGGATTAATAATAACAGGTTATTATTTAATTTCTGTAGAAAATTAGTTTGGTTATATATATCATTTGTATATTTTTACCTGTGAAAATTTAATAAAAATCATTCTCACTAGTATTTATATACTGTGATATTTTAAAATATTTGTCTAAATTTAAACCATATTTCTTGTCCTTTAAAAACTCTTTCACATAAAACATTTATAATTTTTCATTATTACAACATTAATGATTGTGCCTCAGTTTAAAAATATTCAGTAAAGTATTTTAAAACTAAAGACAAGGTATTTTAATTTTAAAATTCTCTTTTGAGTATCATTTGCATTCAAAATGACTATCATAGACTGTAATTATACTCTCCTTGTATTATATTTTAACCTGTTTAAAACTTGTTTAGCTATTAAAATAGTCCAACAGATTTTTCTGTGTGTCAGTGACCTAATCTTACTTCTTCTTCTCAGTGTTTAAAGAGGTGATGATTACATGCATATAAATGAGCTGACCTTGTTAATTCTATTACACTAGATAGTCTGATAACACAGAAGATATATGCATTTTTTAAAAAATACAATATTGGTTTTCTCTTATACTGAATTAAAATCTTTGGCATGATTGCTATTACTGTGGCAATAGGTAAGTAGTTCGTGTTGTGATGAGATTATACTTAAAATTGCCTAGGACAAGTGTTTATTGCTTTGGTTTATTATTTTGATAATACTCTTTCTATTTATGCATGAATTTAATTATAGACTGAAACCACTTTTTTTTTTTTTGGAAGAATTTTAGATAGGCAGTAGAGTTCCTTAAATAGCACAGAGGTTTCCTGTGTACATTTTACCCAGATTTCTCTACTGTCGACATTTTATATAACAATGGTACTTTTCTCAAAACTAAGAAATTAATATTGATGAAATACTATGAAATCAGACTTTACTTGGATTTAACCAGCTTTCCACTGATGTTTTTTATATTCCAGGGTTATTTTTTTTCTATATTATATTTATTTGTCACACCTTCTCCAGTTTATGACAGCTCTGTCTTTCCTTGTTTTTCATGACACTTTGAATGAATAGGGTTAAGAAATTATGTAGAATGTCCTTCAATTTGATTTTGCTTAATGTTTTACCATGATTAAATCAAGGCTATCGATTTTGGGAGACAATGCTGCATAAGAGAAGTGCCCTTCATCCTATCAGGTGTGCATGGTATCCACATGAGTCATTACCATGACATTAATATTAACCATTTGGTTAAGTGGTCTCTGTCAGGTTTCTCTAATGAAATGTTACTATTTTACCTTTCCATTCTCTGTTCTTTGGTAGTGAGTGGCTAAGTCCAGCCTGTATCCAAAGGGATGGAGATTATGTCCCACCTGTTAGAGGGAAGTATATAAAAAATTTTGCAGACATGTATTAAAACAAGCACAATAAGCATGTTAACTCATTTCCAGACAAATGATTATATGCATTTCTGTATTTCTCTACGTGAGTTCATACTGACATCTCTATCTCTAACCCCAACTATAGTGTACATTATAGCATTTCTCCTTACTCGTTTGAAACTTCTGAGACTGAGAAAACTGGCTCTCATTATATACAGTCCTTTTACTCATTTGTTCAACCTTAATATACAACAAGTATTGCTAAATTATAGTCTTTTGAGAAACAAAAGTATCAACTACAGTATATTGTTTGTCTTTAACCTTGCATTTATGTAGATAAAACATTGTTCTAAATGTTTTTTGTCAATTACTTTCTCCTCATCTACTTCATTGAAGCTATAAGTTAGTAACTCAGTTAATCCATTTTGCAGAATCTCTATGACATCTTGTCTTCCCCTGATACCTTGTTTGATTTTTCTGTGGTTTAATTAACATACAACATCATATTAGCTTGAAGTACATGACATAATGATTCAATATTTGTACGTATTGCAAAATGATCACCACATAACTGTAGTTAACATCCTTTGTCGTACATGGTAACAAAATGTTTTTCTTGTGATGAGAACTTTTAAGATCTGTGCTCTTGGAAACTTTCAAATATGTGGTACATTATTGTTAACTATAGTTTTCATTCTGTACATGAGATTCCCTATAACTTATTTCATTTATAGCTGGAAATTTGTCCTTTTTGACTCCGTTCACCCATTTGGCCCACCCAGTCTCCACCTCTGGCAAACACTGATCCATTCTTCATATATATGAGCTTGTTTGGGGTGTTTGTTTTTTGGATTTCACATATAAGTGAGATCATATAGTATTTGTCTTTCTCTGTCTTATTTCACCTAGCATTATAGGGACTATAGTGATACCTCAGTTTTCATTCCAATATTGGCAATTTTTTGTCTTATTTTTTTCTTGGTGAGTGACTATGGTTCTTGTCCACTTTGTTCATTGTTATGTCCACTTTATTCATCTTTTCAAAGATGAATCTTCATTCAGTGTTTAAAAAAACAAGCTCTGGGATGCCTGGGTGGCTCAGTTGGTTAAGCAGCTGCCTTCGGCTCAGGTCATGATCCCAGCGTCCTGGGATTGAGTCCCACATCGGGCTCCTTGCTCAGCAGGGAGCCTGCTTCTCCCTCTGCCTCTGCCTGCCATTCTGTCTGCCTGTGCTCACTCTCTCCCGCCCTCTCTCTCTGATAAATAAATAAAATCTTTAAAAAAAAAAAATCTTCTTAAAAAAAAAAACAAGCTCTGTTTTCATTGATTTTGCTTATTGTTTTAGATTTTAAACTTAATTAAATTTAAATAATTTCATTATTTTATTTATTTTTGTTTTCTTTTAGTTTGTTACTCTTTACTTTCTTAAGGCACAAACTTAGGTAGCCAACCTAATCTCTCTCTTTTTTCTAATATAAACATTTAATGCTATAAAATTCCCTCTAAGTATGTCAGCTGCATTCAACAATTTTGAAGTGTTTTAACCTTTTAGTTAATTTTTGTTTTAAATTTTATTTCAGTGTCCCTTATCGCCCTCGGCCCGCAAGGACGACAAGAAGCCCCAGTTCGGATGCATCTTCTCTCTCCTTATTTCCGCAAGTCTACACACTTATATACGCTTACATGACCAATCAGCGAGCAGGGTACAGGAGGGAGCGAATCAGGCTGTGCACCTAAACGAACAACTTCGCTAGCAACCAATGCTGTTTACT
This sequence comes from Mustela nigripes, assembly GCF_022355385.1. NCBI lineage: Eukaryota > Metazoa > Chordata > Mammalia > Carnivora > Mustelidae > Mustela > Mustela nigripes. The sequence goes on from NC_081562.1 coordinate 95,663,181, forward strand.
TCCTCTTTGGGCGTTCTGCTTAGTCTCACGAGGCAATCCTAAACTGGCAACTAGCCAGGTGCCATATTTTAATGGTGGAGGCTGCCCTGGCCAGGGGCCTGCCTCCGACATCTCCCCCTTTTTTCTTTTATGGCAGGGATCGTGCCTGTCTTAGGTTGTCAGTGGCGGGGAATATCCTTACCCGTCATCAGACGGCTGATATCAATGATCTGCGTCCTGTCTTAGGTTGGTATATTTCCCCCAACAATCTTACCCATCGTTGACTACCGATCCAGCATACTTAGCCACACTTGGGGGGAAGTTCCAGCCTCGATGGCTAACAAGGCCTGCACCATGGCTTGCTGTTGTCTATGTTGCTGTGGCCTCCAAATTTGCAGTTTCCTTACTAGCAGAATCAAGTCCACTACGAGGATTATCATCAGACCAATTATGTTAGCCCATTGTTTTGTAAAGGTTAACACATCTTGCAATGTTTTGATTATCTCTGGGAGGGTTGCAAGCTCAACTCTGGTGTTATTTATCCTTGTTATGCCTAGTAGCAGGTGCTGAGTATAGTTCTGGAATTCTGCAGACTAATTCCCCTGCAAGTATTGGGAGAGCTGTTGGGAGACATTCTGTAAGTCACTCATATTAGTATAGGCTATGGGAGTTACACAAATTGCCAGGAAGGGTACTATACATCCCAGTCCCAATAGGGCCCCCCATATGTCCACTTGTTCTTGAACCAAATCCACTCTCTGGTTGACTATCAGGATTCCTGCTTGCAGATGTACATTGATCTGAGTCTATGTTTGAAGGGCAGCCGCCATTCCTTCTTCAAGGGTGTGCGCAGCTTCCGCAGTGGGTATAGTTACAGCAAGTGAGACTGCTGCTGCCGTGGCAGCTGCTGTAGATATAGCCAATGCTGTCACAGCGGCGGCTGTGATACCAAAATCTCTCTTCTTTCTGGATAGCACCACGGGTAACTTGTCCTCTGGAATGGAAACTGGGATAGGAACATGGGTAGGGATACGCATAATCACAGCCAGCTTGAAGGCCGTGACATTCCAGCACTGGGAAAGATAGCAATTCTTAGTGCAATTCAATGTATCATTCAGCTCGCTAGCATTTGTTACAAGGAAAAGGAACGGTGGCCAAACGCATATGGAAGTGGGCTGATAAGTAATATTACTGGGACAAGACACATTAACTGTTGTCTCAAATGTACTAGAGTCAATTTGTTTATAAGAACAGTTGAGGAATTTGCCACCATTTAACATGGACACTGCTGAGATATCAGTACATGCTCCTAGCAAATTACAGACCTGCCATGCATCAAAGGGAGAGGAGGGAATATGAGAGAAGAGTTAGTCAGTGGTAAAGGATATAGCCATGCTTTAACCACTGCTCACAGCTTCTGGCTTGAGTCTGCCACAGGAGGTGTAGCATCCCCAGAGTTATCATCAGCATCTTCAGCATCCTGACTGGTGTTCGGAGGCAAGGCTGCATGCACCAGCCTCTCTGGGATCCAAATTGGAGCCTCCTTTTCCTGTGGAAAAACACATACAGACCCCCTACTAACACTGGATCTGGTCCATTCCACTTTCCTGTGAGGATGTCCCTCCAAAGTACTAAAGGCTTAGGGGGAGCAGCAGCATCACTTGCATGTCTGTCTGCAGCTGATTTACCCGTTTTGTCCAAAGTTAAAAAATTCAAATTAAAGAGAATGGTGTTGAGCTTATCTTTAGGGGACCTGAAGGTGTCCCCTATTCCTCCTTTTTGTTTATAAAGCGCATTTTTTATTGTAAGATGTGCGCACTCCACAACACCCTGTCCTTGTGGATTATAGGGTATTCCATGTATCAAGTGAATGTCAAGTTGTTGTAGGAAGGCTTTAAAGGGTTGTGAGGTGTGGGCTGGACCATTATCTGTCTTTAATTGACGTGGTTTTCCCCATGCCTCAAAAGCCTGTAGGCAATGGGCGATAACATCTCTGGATTTTTCCCCCGTATGCACTGAGGCGAAAATTATTCCAGAGCAGGTATCTACAGAGACATGAACATATCTTAACTTTCCGAATTCTGAAACATGTGTGACATCCATATGCCATATGTGATTAGGTAACAAACCCTTAGGATTAACCCCCAAGGACGGTGCAGGTAGTAAGATCACACAATTTCTGCAGGAGACTATGTCCTGTGCCTGTGCTTTTGTTATGTTAAATTTGAGGTGAAGAGTTAAAGCATTCACGTGGAACAGCTTGTGATAATGTCTCACCTGTTGCACCCGGTCCTCAATGGCAAAGACAAATTCTCCTCTGGTTAAGGAGTCTGCTAACCGATTAGCTTTTGTCAGGGGGCCTGGTAAGGTTATATGAGCTCATATGTGGCCAATATAAAATGGAGCCTTCCTGTCCCAAACTAATGTTTGGATTTCTTGTAATGCTTCAGAGATAGTAGACCTGGCATTAATAGAACCCACACTTTCAATGATAGAGACAGCTTGCACTACGTATCTACTATCTGAAGGGTTCTTGATGAAACATTTGAAATGCTTTTATCACTGTGAGCAGCTTGGTTTCTTGGGGAGAGGAGCTTTGAAATAGGAAGGTCCAACTCTCTTCTTTGGTAACAATAGCTCCTACAGGTGTCCTGGCTTCTTGCAGTAATAGCAAACTCCAGGAGTACCCCTATGTTTCTATTGTTGAGCTCCCTGTAATCCTTGTAAACCTCGAGTGATAGCTGCAGCCATAACCTGCCCTTGAATAACACTGTCGTTGATATCCCTGCAAACTTTGATATATGTACTCAAGTCTTTGCTTTTCCAAGGTCTGATGGCTTCTCTACACCATTATTAGCCTGCTCATAAGCCAGCTGTTTTATCAATGGCATGGCTGTCTCTACCTCCCAAATATTCGACCAGCTGTTTGCATCAGCCTCGCTACAAAATCAGCATATGCTTCATTTGGTCCTTGTATTACCTTAGACAGCTGACCCTATAAATCCCCACTGCCTTGAATTGTCTTCCATGCTTTAGTGGCCACCACGGCTATTTGCAGATACACCGCAGGGTTGTATTGTATTTGGGCCTGCTTTCCCATGTACGGTCCTATTCCCATTAACATTCTAGGTCCCACTGAGGATTTCCAGCCGCTGCATTACGGCGGGCAGTGTCCTGTGAGTATTCTTGCCAGGCTGCTTTCCATACTAGATATTGCCCTCCTGACTAGGTTGCGCGGACTAGGTTACCCCAGTCTTCAGGGACTAAGTTCATTCCCGCTATGGTCCCCAACAAAGATACCGTAAAGGCTGGTTAAGGACTGCTTAACTGCTGCGGGCCATACTGCATGACTGCTTCCTTTAATTGCTTAACTGGTTTAAAATCAAGAGGCTGATGATACCGCTGGTTGTTTTGGTCCTCTAAAACTGAAAAGGCAGAGGCCAGGTCATGATCTCTCCAGCTCGAAACCCTGCGACTACCACGTGTGATGCAGCAGCTACAAGCTCCTTGGCACGCCATAGGATTATACGGCGGGGGGGCACTAGGCATCGCTGGAGTCGACAGTTTCAACTGTTCAAACTTGGAGTGCATTTTACGGTCTAACTCTTCCCCTGACATTTCTTCTTCCTCTTCACTAGAACTACCCCCCTCTGAGGCATGAGAAGACTGCTCCTCTTTCACTTCCTCCAATGCCTTTGCTCCCTCTTGTAGAGCTGATTCACATTTGGGTTTAGGCCCCACCAGGCATCCCCGGACTAAGGTCCATATTGCCAGGGTCCTGGGTGGCAAAAGCGTTTTATTGTCCCGTTTCTTCAAATCCTCCCCTAAGTGGTCCCGTTGAGGTATGTTTAGCAAGCCTTCATCTAGGAACCATGGAGCTGCCTTTTCCACTGTATTCAAAAAGGCCCGAGCAGTTTTTGCTTTTAGTGGAGTTCCATTGGCTTTTAGCAGGTCTTTTAAAGACCCTTCCAACCACACTTTAGATACTTCAGATCCCATTATGAACACACAGACAACAGACGCAGATGTTAAAGACTCGCCGCTAAATTCCGGCTCTAAGGCCGCCCCGCTTCTTATTGCGGACTTGTAAAATCCCGGCTCTAAGGCCGCCCTGCTTCTTATTGCGGACTTGTACAAGTTTCCCACCACCTTTGTCGTGGTTTTACCCCACTTACCTGCGGACTTCTGCCTTGCAAGGTTTTTCTATTTTTACTCCCCGCTTTACCGCGGAATTCCCACTTTTGTTTTTTTTTTGTTTTTTTTTTTAAGATTTTATTTATTTATTTGACAGAGGGAGATCACAAGTAGGCAGAGAGCAGGCAGAGAGAGAGAGGTGGAAGCAGGCTCTCTGCGGAGCAGACAGCCCAATGCGGGGCTCGATCCCAGGACACTGGGATCATGACCTGAGCTGAAGGCAGAGGCTTTAACCCACTGAGCCACCCAGGCGCCCCGAATTCCCACTTTTGAACGTGGCTAATGTCCCCGCTTACCTGCGGACCTTTACTCCCTGCTTTCCTGCGGATTACCTCACAAGATTCCTTTATTTAGTTCCCGGGTTTCGGCGCCATTTATCGCCCTTGGCCCGCAAGGATGACAAGAAGCCCCAGTTCAGATGCATCTTCTCTCTCTTTATTTCCGCAAGTCTACACACTTATATATGCTTACATGACCAATTAGCGAGCAGGGTACAGGAGGGAACGAATCAGGCTGTGCACCTAAACGAACAACTTTGCTAGCAACCAATGCTGTTTACTTCCTCTTTGGGCGATCCGCTTAGTCTCACGAGGCAATCCTAACCTGGCAACTAGCCAGGCGCCATCTTTTAATGGCGGAGGCTGCCCTGGCCAGGGGCCTGCCTCCGAGAGTCCCTTATTTACTCACATTATTTTTTCAAAAATTGCGTATTTCCAATTATTTTTGCTGATTGTTCACACTGATTTCTACTTTAATTTGTTATGATCTGAGAATATCGTTGGCATGATATATGTTCTTTTAACAGTGTTAAGATTTGTTTTTTTCCCCATTTTGGTGAATGTGCATATGTGCTGGTAGACAACATATATTCTGAATTTGTTGAGTTTTCTGTAACTCTCAGTTGGGTTAAGTTGGTAAACAGTATTGTTCAGGTCAGCTCTATCTTTACTGATTTTCTTTCTCCTGGTTCTTTGACTTAGTGTATTAAAAAATTTCACGTTAGCAAAAATTTTTATTCTACAACTATAATTGTGAATTTGTCTATTTTTCCTTTCAAAGGTATCAAGTTTGCCTCATTTATTTTGTGGCAGTATTATTAGGTGAATACACATTTATTGTTGCCATACCGCCTTAGAGAATTAATTCTATTATTACATAATATCCCCCTTTATCTCTGATTATATTCCTTATTCTGTACTCTCCTTCTTAATTTTAGATATCTTATTCTGCTTTTGTTTTGTTTCTCTGTATGACAAAACTTTTCATTATTTATTTTAATTCTGTTATGTCTTTACATTTAAAATGGGTTTCTCAGGATGCCTGAGTGACTCAGTTGGTTACATGTCTGCCTTTGAAATAGGTCATGGTCTCAGAATCCTGACATCAAGCCCCATGTCAGGCTCCCTGCTCAGTGGGGAGGGGAGCCTATTTGTCCTTCTGTCTCTACTGCTCCCCCTGCTTGTGCTCTATTTGAGCTCTCTGTCAAATAAATATGATCTTGAAGAAAAAGAAAAGAAAAGAAAAGAAAAACAATATGTTTCTTAAAAGCAGCATATAGTTCCAAGGGGTTTCCACCAGTGTTCTATGGACACAGATTTTGTTCTTCTTCCTGCAAGTTTAAAATTTTCCTTCCATAACAGAGATAAGGAAGCTGGATCTTGGCAGAATTTCCCCTCTATTAGCCAGTATTACAAGAACAAGTTTCTTCATGTTCTTTTTGATCTTCCTTGTGACTATGACTGCCTGTAAAGTTTGTGGAGAAAAAAGTCTGTAGGTAGGTACAAGTCCCTGTATGTCTAGCAACCTGCAGCTTTAAATTTCCACACTCATCCTTTAATAATATGTTTATGAAAACACAGCTGAATCTTTTTGCCAGCTTATATAGCCTCTAATGGCTATATAAGCCATGGTGAACTGCCATGGTGAACTAATGCTTGGGTGACTTAATGCCTGAGCTTTAATGCTCCTTACAGGTACCCATATATCACCCCCAGATGCCAGGTTAGTTCTTTGACTTGTGTTCTAGTTTATCATGGAAACTGTAATGGATTTTCACAAGTTAGTGGCTTAGACAGCACAGTTTATTATTTTTACAGTTCTATAAGTTAGAAGTCTGACACCGGATCTTACTAGGCTTAAAATCAAGGTGTTGCCAGTGGTGCCTCCTTTCTGTAGGCTCTGGGTAGGATTTATTTCTTCATATTTTTCAGCTTCTAGAGGATGTGCCTAGTTCTTTATCTTCAAAGCTAACAAAGGTAAGCGGCGTCCTTCTCATATCACATTACTCTAAACTTCACTTTTCTACTTCTGTGGTTCTTTGTGGCTACATTAGACCCATCCAAATAATTCAGCAGATTAGCACCCTTAATTTTCCTTTTCCATGAATATAACATATTCACTGGTTCTTGGATTAGACATGGACATCTTTGTCGGGGACCATTATTAGGACTACCACGGTGTGTCCTCTGGCTCCTAAAGATTCACATCTGTTCCACATTTGAAATGCTTTTATCCTCTTCCAAGGTCTCTCAAATTCTCCACACATTATGCTGTGTGGACTCAGGTATCTGATAAGCTCAAGAAAATTAATCAATTTTCACTTTTAAGCTCTTTTGCAATTTATGTGTTTTTACTTTTGGAAAGAAATAAAATATAAAATAGCTAACAGTGAATTCTTACATGAACAGTAAGTTGACTTTTAAAATACAAGTAAATAATTCACTAACTACATTTGGCTCTCATATTTTTATAGCATTGAGTGTATTTTGATACAAAATATATCTACTTTCTACATATCCAGTGAGTTTAGTAATATCAGAAGATCTCTTTTTTTATGTCAGTCTCATCAGATGTAGAGATAGGATATTCAAGACTAATGTAAAATATCAATATTTTGACATTTCTAAAATATGCCTTCTAGCTGTATGTAACTCAACATCTCTATTACTTATAAAATGTGTATGCTTTATTTAGATACTTGGAGTTATGATGATGTTATCAGATAATACATTCCACACAGCATTTAGGTAATTATTTAGATAATACCAGGTTGTACAACTGTCACATTCAAATTTTTCAATTGATATATAAGGTGTCCACAGAGCATCACTAAGCACTTCAAAGGATACATCAGAGAAAGTTATGCCTTCTCCCCACCCCCAAAGAGTTTCAAGTACTAAGAAAGACAAAGAACATCATACATGAAGATAATTAAGCACCATAATCATATTTCATATAAACAGTGAAAATAGAAGGGATAATAATGTTCTTAAAGAGTAGACAAAAGGGAAAGCTATCAAGAAAAAATTTTTAGAGAAAATAGCGTGGCATATATATATATATATATATATATATATATATATATATATGAGGTTTTATGGCTCTTAGCTCATATTTCTGTACTTACACTTGTAGCTAGACCTGACAAATTCTAAAGAATGCAACCACAAACTGCTAGCTAGGAACATAAATTTATTCATATATATCCAAGAAGTAAAGTATATCATAGTCATCTATCAAGATAAAAATGATACATAAAAAATCCAGTAAGAATATAGCCAGGCCAGATCTCAGTCTGTGTTCCCTGGATGTACTAAAAACACAATTAGTCTCTCTTATTTTGTATTCTCTGTATTTTGTTTTACATCCCCCAAACTGTTAGAACTGTAAGGGCCAAATTTCACATGATAGAACAAACAGTATCATGTGGGGAAAGCACTTTACACTATTTTCACTATTTGCTTTGTAATTTGCACTATTAGAAGTGTCTTGTCAGTGTTCTGTTGCTACATGATGTCACATTGTCATGTTCTTCTATTTGACCTGCCAATCTGTGTGTTCAAGGAAGTATAGTTTCTTGCTCAATGTAGTCAATATCATAATTTCATAATCTGTAAGCTCTCTGTAGACATTTTAGAAAACATTCCATAGTATTCTGTTACTTTCAAGATCATTAGCATATTTGATTCCAAAATAAAATTCTTGGGGCACCCGGGTGGCTCAGTCAGTTAAGCATCTGCCTTCAACTCAGATCATGGACCCAGAGTCCTGGGGTCCAGCCCAACCCAGCACATGCTCCTTGCTCTGCAGTGAGTCTGCTTCTCCTGCTCCTTCTACTCCCTCTGCCCCTCTCCCTCTGCCCATGCTCTATCTCTTGTTTTCTCTCTTTCTCAAATAAATAAATAAAATTCTTGATGTAATCTGGTATTGTGATAGAATTCCAGCCATATGCATTTTTCTAAATAAGATTGAAAAACTTATTTTACTCTTCCCCAAGTGCTTAATTTCTTCCCGGATCATCCACAGAAGGCAAAAGAGGTCCAGATTTATTTCTGTGCATTATATACAATATATATATATACTATATATATTCAAATATATATATTGAATATATAGATATTCATATATATATTGAATATATAGATATTCAATATATATATTCGAATATATATAGAGAGAATATATAGATAGATATCTATATAGATGTATAGGTATCTATATAGATATATATCAAAATACCTGGGAGTATTTAGCAAAGCTAGCCCAAAAATCTGGAGCAACATTGTGTGTGTGTGTGTGTGTATACATATGTGTGTGTATATATATATATGTGTGTGTGTGTATATATATATATATATATATATATATATATACATATATATATTTCAATGTACTCCATGCATTGGTGTTGCTTGCTCTCAAGTATGTGTGACCTTTACATGGTAATTGATGACATATAGTATAATCCTGAAGTAGAGTAACTGATCATCCACTGTGTTTGTCAATGAGTACGTTGCTAACACTTTGGAAGTGTGCCAGTTCTACTCTTTAATTAAAATAGCATAGAAAGTGAAAAGCTTATTTTTTGAACCAAGGATCTTTTGCATACATTGCAACTACTTATTACATAACACCTTTTGATAGTATAGAAATCTTGGAGTGTGTAGAAGTTTCATAAGCGAGGAACATTTATGCTCCTTTGGTACCTAAGCAGGATTTTGTCAATTTGTTCCTTTTTTTTTTTTTCTTTTTGGTTCTTAGTTCACTTCTAAATATTATTAAGTTTTCATTTTATTTGAAATAATCTGTAAATTCAAATATTATTTATGAATGTTTAAAAATTGCTACATAGCTACAGTTTCAAATCTTTTATCTTTTACTGAGTCACATCTACTTCCTTCAGTGCTCTGAATACTTCCGGTTAAGTTTTTGATCCTCACTGAAGTTCATTCTAATATGACTACCTTTCAATTATTGGGCTTTAAATTAACTTTTGGTTCCTTTTAACCTTAGTTCCCCTAGAAACATTGTATTATATGATTATTTGTTGAATTCCATCATGTAAACATTATTATCATTCTCTAGATTTTTTTAAAGTCCCTCAAAAATTATGGTATCTGTATGAAGCACAATATTGCAGATACAGTCATAGTAATGGATATATATTGATGGATAGATTGGTTATGGGATATCTTGGCAATTGTTTCCTAAGACAAAAAGTAGTTCTAGAAACTTTCAGCTACAAAAGTTCTGCCATGTTCTTAAATGGGCAGGAAAGTTAAGGCTAAGCCAAGCTAACTTGATGATTTATAATTAAAATGTTAATTCATTTTATTCAAAATAGTACTGATACAGACATTTTAAACCCCTAAATTCTTGGCTGAGATTAGAGTAGGTACTTTGAAGCACTAGAAGCTTAAAAGTGACATGTTTGTCTTATCATACTATTTTCAAAATTTTCTAAAATATAGGTCTGGGAATATCTTCATCATTGGTCTCTACAAATATCTTCATCATTGGTCTCTAGAAAATTTATAGACAGCAAAATAAAATGTGTGTAAACATTCAAGAATGTGATGCCCTTAACAGTATGAGAGAAGCAAGTGTATGGTGATTTTGAGTAGCATTAAGAATTTAAGTTATTAGGAACTTAGGAGTTCATCTTAAGTCTCATAAATAGAGTATATAGCAATAGTAAAGGATTATAGTAAACTTCCCATATGTGAGGTTATTTATTTGATTCAGTAATTCCTTACAGGAGTAGCTGATTCACATCTATTTGCTGGTTTGTGATGTAATGATGTGCTTGGCAGAGGTAAGTTAGTTTAACAAGCTGACCTGCTTACATAGAATGTATAAATACTGCATGAGTGGAAGCATTAATTGGGTCTTTTGATTGCACAGACTGAAATGAAGTGCTTCTCAGAGGAATTTTGTATCTTTTATAGCATTTGTCAGTTTAACCCTACTCAATGAAAGGTCACTGGCTTGAAATATCTTCCGAGCATGTTCAGAGTATATTTCCTAGGCATCCTTCTAGATTCCTGTGTATAATTCAGGAAATTTGCCACCAGTGATGAAACTAGTGCCTACATTAATCACTGAGGTCTTAGACTCTTTAATTCTGACGAAATGAAAGTGGCTTCAAGAGGTTTCCATGGGAAGTATTTCTCTTCAAGTAATTAGAAATATAGTTAACAAAGGAAATTACTTGCCTAGGTTTTATCATATTAAAAATAAATTAAAACATTTTATCTCATATACAACCTGGTTTTATGCAATAGAAAGTAGAGAGTAATTCAGGTTTATAAATAACCTTGTAGAAATTATAAAAGCTGTTACCAAATATTTGAATAAAGCCCATGTTTTAAATTTTGAAGGTATGATGCAAAATAAATACTAATGAAATATGCTATTAGTTTACTGTATCTCAGTGAAATAGATTTCAAAATTAGTGGTAAAATGTTATATATTTTAATTATATATTTAATATTGTATTTAAAGAATGTTGTCCTGCAAAAATAGTGGCATGTCTTAGTTTGAAATAGCAAATGGAAACAATAATTTCCTTGATGTTTCGTAGCACAGCCTTTAGCCCTACTTTTAGATAAATTTGTTTTGTAACTACCTAGAAAGGTATATTTCCAGAGTATAAATAAGACATAGAGAACATCTTTGCCCCATTTTGGAAATGGATCTTGAAACCACTTCTGAGACAGCTCAGATGACTAAATGCTCTCTGGAAAACATTAAAATGCCATCTCAGTCCTTGTTTAGACATTATTGATTTTATATTACAAGTAGATGAAAGGTCCACTTGGGGAATACTGCTGTATAATTGCTGCAATGACCTAGCCATCTAATACTACCCAAGGCAAAAGCCATTTGATCAAAATCAATGTAAAATATACATTTATCCTCCTGAGACTATTAGGGTGTGGAGGAGAGGAGGTGGAATACACCACATATGAAGAGTGCTGTTTAATAATATGACATCAGAAGTAACTGCAATTATATCTTTACTAACTCTCAAATGCAAATAACTCTACATGGCTCTGAATTCCAAAGCTGTATGGCTTATCAACAACAGAATAAACAAATCAATAACCTCTGCAGAAATGAAGAGTGCTTTGAAAAAAAGAATTTTATATTAGTGCCAGGAATGTAGCTTTACAAACAGCCCAAATGCCATGCCCTTTTGTTTGTTAAAGCATATGGTTGGATAAAAATATATTCAGGGCAAAGCTTATCTTACATTTTCCCTAGCTCTTTCCTTAGTTGGAGGATCATATTGTCAACACTTTATATCCACATGGAAACTCTTCTCAATCTAAGGAATATTGGTCACATTTGTATAATTCAAGTTCTCTGTGTAGTCCAGTTTCTCATCTCATACCAAGAACAGGAGAGTGTGGTTGGACAGTTGATGGATAGCTTTTATGAGAGGTGCACTTACCATAAACAAATTAAGCTTAAATTTCAGACCATCCTAGGCAGCACCCTTTGTGCAGCCCTGGAAAGAACCCTAGCAATGTACTTATATTCATACATATTTGTGAAACATATATTGTTTTTAAAAAGTGAGATACTTACAATTTTCTAATTGATTTTATAATTCTAAATAATGCAAATGCTATTATATTCATGTTTTTTTTTCCTCAGAATTATTTTAAGTTCTTATTTACATTCCAATTAGTTAACATGCTGTCTAATATTTATTTCAAGTGTACAGTATAGTGATTCAGCACTTCCATACATTACCTGGTTCTCATCACAAATGCCCTCCTTAATACCCAATCACCTGTTTCACGCATCCCCTCCACTAACCTCCACGCTAGTAACCATCTGTTTGTTCTGTATAGTTAGAAGTATGTTTCCTGGTTTGTATCCCTTTTTCTCTTTCTTTTTTCCTTTGCTACTTTGTTTTGTTTCTTAAATTCCACATATGAGGGAAATCATATAGTATTTGTCTTTCTCAGACTTATTTTACTTAGCATAACACTTTAGCTTCATCCATGTTGCAAATGGCAAGATTTGACTATTTTTGATGTCTGAGTAATATTCCATTGTGTGTGTGTGTGTGTGTGTGTGTGTGTGTTATAATATACACACACATCTTCTTTTTCCATTCATCAGTCAGTGGATACTTGGGCTGTTTCCATAATTCAGTAATTATGAATAATGCTGCTGTAAACATAAGGGTGCATTTTGCCTTTGAGTTAGTATTTTTGTATGTGGGTAAATATCTAGAAGTGTAATTGCTGGATCATAGGGTAGTTCTATTTTTTTTTTTAATTTTGTTTTTCTTTCAAAATTTTATTTAAATTCTTGTTAGCATGCAGTGAAATAATGGTTTTAGGGAATTTAGTGATTCATCACTTACATATAACACCCAGTTCTCATCATAACAAGTGCTCTCCTTAGTACCCACCAGCCATTTAGCCCTTCCCTTACCCACCTCCCTCCACTGACCCTCAGATTTTTCTCTGTCATTAAGTGTCTCTCTTGGTTTGGCTCCACCTCTCTCCTGCTCTCTCTCTCTCTCTCTTTTTTTCCCCTTGCCACATGTTGATCTGTTTTATTTACTAAATTCCACATATGAGTGAAATCATATGGTATTTTTCTTTCTTTGACTGATTTATTTCACTTAACATAATACACTCTAGCTCTATCCACATCTTTGCAAATGGCAAGATTTCATTCTTTTTGATGCCTGTATAATATTCCAACTCATACCACATCTTCTTTATTGATTCAACAGTCAGTGGGCAGTCAAGCTCTTTCTATAGTTTGAAAATTGCTGATAATGGTGCTATAAACATGGCATTTTGTATATTTGTATGCTTTGGGTAAATACCTAGTAGTGCAATTTTTCACTATTTGAGGAACCTCCATACTGTTTTCCAGGGTGTCTGCACCAGTTTGCATTCCAACCAACAGTGTGAGAGGATACACATTCTCTACATCCTTGCCAATATCTGCTGTTTCTTGTGATGTTAATTTTAGCCATTCTACCAGATGTAAGGTTGTGTCTCATCATGGTTTTGGTTTGTATTTCCCTAATGATGAGTGGTGTTGAGCATCTTCTCATGTGTCTGTTGGCCACCTGGATGTCTTCTTTGGAAAAATGTCTCCTTGTGTCATCTGCCCATTTTTAATCAGGTTATTCATTTTTGGGATCTTGAGTTTGATAAGTTCTTTATATATTTGGGGTACTAACCTTTATAAAATATGTTATTTGCAAATATCTTCTCCTATTCTGTAGACTGCCTTTTAGTTTTGTTGACTGTTTCCTTTGCTGTGTAGAAGCTTTTTTCTTGATAAAATTCTAATGGTTCATTTTTGCTTTTGTTTCCCTTACTTCAGGAAATCTATCTAATAAGAAGTTCTTATGGCCATTGTCAAAGAAGTTATTGCCTGTTTTCTTCTCTAGGATTTTGATGGATTCCTGCCTCACATTCAGATCTTTCATCAATTTTGAACTTATTTTTGTGTATGATGTAAGGAAGTGGTCCATTTTCATTCTTCCACATGTTGCTGTCCAGTTTTCCCAACACAATTTGTTGAAAAAACTATCTTTTTCCCATGGATATTCTTTTCTGCTTTGTCAAAGATTAGTTGACAATATAGTTGCAGGTCCTTTTCTGGGTTTTCTGTCTGTTCCATTAACCTATGTGTTTGCTTTTGTTCCAGTACCATACTGTTTTGATCACTATAGCTTTGTAATATAGCTTGAAGTCAAGCAACATGATGCTATAAAACATAACACTGTCATTTTTTTTTCTTTTTTTTTTTCATGATTATCTTTCTTCGGCCATTGTATATTTGGCATGGGGGAAGACAGGTGAAATTAGTTAACAGGCTAATGAACAGCAAAGAAACCACATCTGGACCATGAAAAGGACTGTACATTGCCCAGAGATCCACAGTTTTAAGCTAGATGCAGTTCCTAATTTTAATTTTGAGCCAGATGCAAATTCTTAATCAGAATTTGGTATATTTTCCTTAGGAATAAAATAGGTGTATTCTTCAGGTAAGAAGAAAGGTACACATTTCTCACCCAAAGAATTAAGGGTAGTCAGAAAAGTGGACTGTGGGAGTAGCAGTTTCTCCCCTAGATTCACTATGTACTTGCAACTTGGAAACAGCTACCCCGTTAAGAAATACATTCACTTGCTCTATATGTGGTTATGTGATTAGTTCTCATTAAATAATATGAACAAAAGGTATGGAAATTACTTCTAGACAAAGAATTTAATGAATTGATTTTCCTCTTGAACGTTCCACTTTGCCTTGTACTATAAGATACTAAAATGATGCAAGATAGAGACAACAATCCAGAGGGAATTTGGGACCCTGAGTCACCCTGTACAAAAGAGCCTCCTTGAATTACTGTATGGGCTAGAAATAAAATTGTATTGCATTTGTGTCATTTAAAAAAATTAATGTGTTAGTAATGTAGTATCTGGTATCTAAATGTAGTGCCAGAGTGTGTCCTTGGTATAGGTGATATATTTTTTGTAGATTTTATTTATTTATTTTTAGAGAGAGAGTGTGTGTGCATGAGCGGGGAGAGGGACAGAAGGAGAGGGAAAGAATTTCAAGCAGATTCCACACTCAGTGTGGAGCCTGACATGGGGCTTGATCTCAGGTTCCCGAGATCATGATCTAAGCCAAAATCAAGAGTCAGATTCTTAAGTGACTGTGCCACCCAAGCACCTCTGGTCTAGATGACATTACTCAAGGTATGTACATTCTTTTTCACCCTGATTGACCAAGTGGCAACTTAAAGGAATAAACAAGTATGAAAACAATACTCCAGTGTTATGTTTTCTAGCAAGAATAAAACTTATGTTTTTAACTCACACTAGTAGAAATTTATTTTAATAAATTCCTATACCTTTCCAAATAGGACATCATCATTTCTAGCAATTATACCTTACATATGCATTATTTTTTATACCCACCCATGCATACAATGATTATCAAAGCTTTCTCAGTTGGTTATTATCTGTAAGAAATATATCTGGGCAGAATGATCTCTAGTATATACTCTGGTATCCCAGGAATAAAAACAACATAAGAACAGGGAGTCTACCAGGCAATACAAAAGATTAAAAAATCCTTATCTGATTTGGAAGCTGGAATACATGCTATTCAGGCAATTTCAGACATCAAAGCTGCTCACTTTCAGCTACACCTTTCTGCTTTCTACCTGGGCTCACTACAGTTTTCTACCCAAAGTATAAATATATAGCCTACACTTATATCAACTGATCTTACATCTGCAGACTAAGAGCCTAAGGATTCATTCATTCCTTAATTCACTTATTTTAAGAAATATTTATTGAGTACATTTCTGAGCCAAGCATTTTTCTAGAAATGGAGCAAGACAAATGTAGGTGCTACTTTTAAGGAACTTAAAATATGGCAGAATTCTGGTGCCACTGCAGTTACTACCATGTGAACTGAGATGAGTCCTGAAGAGCCAAAAGTGGTAAATCATTTACCAGGGCTTTCTACCTAGTATGCTCAGAGAAGCCTAAGACTCACTAAGGAGAGGCATTTGGGAATTGAGGATGAGGAGGTATCTGTCATTTCAGATATTACCACTGGGATCATTATATAGAATAAACATGCATATATAGTGTGGCCTTCTTGTTTCATGATATACTAAGTAATCACAACAGATCCTACCCTATTACCCTCCATAAACGTATTTTTATAGCATATAGAATCTTCAGTGTTTCTTAGAACAATAGAGAGATAAGGGTGAAGAAGTTTTTGTGTATCTGCATGCATGTGTGCATGGTGGGGTGGTCTATTTTGTCTTCTTTGGTGACTGTCTTCTGGTGGTAAAATATTTCCCAGCATGAAGCTGTAGAAAGAATCCTGCACATGAATTCTGGTTATAGTAAGTTAAATCAGAGATCTGACACTTATAAACTGTGATCCTATGACAGCTATGGCATATGGAAGCTTATGTGATCATAAGCTTTTCAGACCTCAAGTTTTTATTCCTCACGTAGAGTAAATAATACCTGTCTTTTATTAGATGTCTTTTCTTTTTTAATTTATGCTTTAAATATGCTTCATATATTACTACTTTGCCTCATTTAAATCTGAAAATTCACTGAGGTCAGGGATTATGATTTTCAAATCATTTTCCTTTCCTAAATATTAGTAATGATAACATTTACTTAGTATTTACTCAGTATACACTCAACTCACCACTTTATATACTTCACTTATTTAATGTTTAAAGTATCCCTAGCCAGTTGTTAGGGTTTCAAGTTCTACAGAGACTGCTTGACTTTGAAATTTAGCTCTTCTACTTATAAGCTATAATATTGGAAAAGCCACTTGGCTCCTCTAAATCTTAATTTTCAAAATTTAATCATAGGTAGTTGTGAGACTCAGATGAATTAATAAAAGTAATGTATATAAATATTGCCTGGAGTATAGTAAGTTATTAAATATAAGATAACATTGCTTTCAGATATACCCATTTTTTACTATTACCACCTCTAACTTGAATTATTATGGTAGATTTATTACTGTTCATTTTTCACTCTTTTGCAGAGTTTGAATTTCTGTTCACTAAATATTAGAAGCAACAAACCTTAGCTCACCTAGATAAGCACCGCATATGGACTCTCTTCTTTCCTAACCCTCCTCTATGGATAGAGAGTACTTACCTACACCATTGATGTTGGCCTTATACTATGTGCTATTCCTTGGCTGATAGAATATTGTATGAAATAATCTGATGCAAGCCTATGCCTTAACTAAAACAACTTATTTTTGTTGACCTCTCTGGAAGCTTCTGGGCCCACCAGGGAAATGCATACCCCATATACCTGACCCTCCTACACACAGACCCCAAGAGTGTAAAATGTGTAGAACATCTTAACTCAATATGCAGGAAGAAGCAGAGCCACTCCAGCTGTCCAGTGAACACAGAGATCTATTAGCCAGTAATAAGTGTTTACTGTTTGCCACTGAAATTGTGTTTGTGCCTTATAATATGGTAAAACTGGGCAATGTACACTTCCTCCCCATCAACTTCTTTGATATTTTACTCAAAGTAGTTTTAAAAACCCACAAATCCAAAGATACCATTTCCTTCTACGTAGCACCTTTTAATGGTATGCCATTGCATTTAGACCAAAATAAAATTCTTTGTTATAGCTTAAGAAGATTCCTTTTAAGACTTTTTAAATTTATTTTAAGAGATAAAGACAGAGAGGACATGAATGGGGATGGAGGAGCAGAAGGAGAGGGACAAGCAGACTCTCCGCTGATTGCAGAGCCCCATAGGGGGCTGATCCCATAACCCATGACCTGAGCTGAAATCAAGACTCAGATGCTTAACCAGAGAATCACCCAAGTGCTGCCAGCTTATGACGATCTTAACTACCTCTCAGACACTGTATTATATTTTTCTATGCATAGGCCATCTGTGCCCTTATTCTTTATGTAGAGCATCGCAAGTTCTTTTCCTTCTCAGGACCTTCTCAGATGTTTTATCTTCTGGAAGGACTATTCCACACTTTTCTTTCCATGCTCCTCACCCTTCATATTTTGACTTAAAAATCATCTCCTAAGAATTCAATTTTAATTATATTTATTCATTTACTTATATTTTTGTCTGTCTCTTCTATTATAAGTCCACCGAGGTCAACACAAGAGCTGGATTTATTTACTATTCATTACCCAGAATTTAGTACAATGCCAAAAGCTTACAAGTACTAACAAATTCTATTGGATAGATTGGTTTTGTTAAGGAAATTGAGGAGGTAATGAAGTACATTTCATAGGATTATGCAACTGGTGACCAAGTGCACAACTATGACTCATACTCAAGTGTGTCTTTTGTTTGTAAAGATCCAAATATTAGGGGGAAATAATAAAAATACATATTTTATCTGTAATACATCTAGCCTTGACTTATTCACAATTTTGGTAATTCATGTCCCATGTTGATGAACCAGTCATTGAATTGTCCCACAGTCAATTGCTCAATAATTAAGTAATGCACAATTATGAGTTGTATTTATACTAGAATAATAGGTTAGAATAATAGGTTTCAACTAGCCTTAAGTACCTTATAAATACTTATTATTAAAAATTCACAACCCAAATATATAGCTTGCTTTATTTATTTATTTATTTATTTATTTAAGCAGATACCCTCAAGGTTGACTATTATATGACTTGGTCTATTTTATTTTATTTTAATTAATTAATTAATTATTTTGATAAGACCTCTTTATTGAAGTATTACATAATACATGGTCAGAAGAAGAGCATAGCTTAAGTGTTTAGCTCTGTGAATTTTCACAAACTTAGTATACACCCATGTACTCAGCACCCCACCAGGGTTACAAGTGGTTTATTTTTTAAAAACTTTAAAAAATTTTGTGGAAACAATTAGTGTCCAGGGAGGTACTGTGCACCCTTCATGCAGCCTCTCCAGTGTTAATGGCTTGCATCCCTGAAGTACAGACCAGAATCAGACCATTGTGACCAGTACAGCACACCAGCCTTTTTCAGTCACATTTTACCATTTTTAGGTGCTTTCATTACATATGTGTGTTGATGTACCATTTTGCACCAGCAATGTATGAGTTGTTCTGCATCTTCACCGGCATTCAGTATCTTCAGAATATAATTACATCTGTTAAACCTTTACATTAGGTGTAGAGTCTCACCTCTGTTTTCATTTCTATCACTATGGACTAATCTTCTCCCATTCTCTCAGTTGTCTTTGGTTTTGTTGACTGTTTCCTTTGCTGTGCAAAAGCTTTTTATCTTGATGAAGTCCCAATAGTTCATTTTTGCCCTTGCTTCCCTTAACTTTGGTGATGTTTCTAGGAAGAAGTTGCTGCGGCTGAGGTCAAAGAGTTGCTGTTTATGTTCTCCTCAAGGATTTTGATGGATTCTTGTCTCAAGTTTAAACCTTTCATTCATTTTCTGTCTATTTTAGTGCATGGTATAAGGAAAAGGTCCAGAAGAATGAATTCTGCTGCATGTGGCTGTCCAATTTTCACCGTTTGTTGATGAGACTGTCTTTTTTCCATTGGATATTCTTTCCTGCTCTGTTGAAGATTAGTTGTCCACAGAGTTGAGGACCTACTTCTGAGTTCTCTATTCTGTTTCATTGAACTATATGTCTGTTTTGGCACCAGTACCATACTGCCTTGATGATTACAGCTTTGTAATAGAACTTGATGTCCAGAACTGTGATGCCACCAACTTTGGCTTTCTTTTTCAACATTCCTCTGGCTCTTTGGGGTATTTTCTGGTTTTATACAAATTTTAGTATTATTTTTTCCATTCCTGTGAAAAAAGTAGGGATTGCATTAAATGTGTGGATTGCTTTAGGTAGTATAGACATTTTAACGATAATTGTTCTTCCATTTATGACCATGGAAAGCTTTTCCATTTCTTTGTTTCTTTCTCAATTTCTTTCGTGAGTGTTCTATAGTTTTCTGAGTATGGATTCTTTGCCTCTTTGGTTAGATTTATTCCTATATATCTTACAGTTTTGGATGCAATTGTAAATTGGATCAACTCCTTAGTTTATCTTTCTTCAGTCTCATTGGTGTATAGAAATACAACTGATTTCTGTGCATTGATTTTATATCCTGCCACTTTACTGAATTCCTGTATGAGTTCTAGCACTTTTGGTGTGGAGTCTTTTGGGATTTCTACATAAAGTATCATATCATCTGCACAAAGTGAACGTTTGACTTCTTTGCTGATTTGGATGCCTTTTATTTCTTCTTGTCTGATGGCTAAGACTTCTAGGACTTCTAATACTATGTTGAACAGCAGTGGTGATAGTGGACATCCCTGCTGTGTTCCTGACATTAGGGGAAAAGCTCTCAGTTTTCCCCCATTGAGAATGATATTCAGTGTAGGTTTTTCATAGCAAGCTTTTATGATATTGAGGTATGTTCCCTCTACCCCTACAGTGTGAAGTGTTTTCATAAAGAAAGGATACTGTACTTTGTCAAATGCATTCTTCTGTATCTGTTGGGAATATCATATGGTTCTTGTCCTTTCTTTTATTAATGTAGTGTATCACACTGATTGATTGCAGATGTTGAATCACCCTTGCAGCCCAGGAATAAATCCCACTTGGTTGTGGTGAATAATCCTTTTAATGTACTGTTGGATCGTATTGGCTAATATTTTGATGAGAATTGTGCATCCATGTTCATCAGGTATATTGGTCTCTAACTCCTTCTTCATGGGGTCTTTGGTTTTGGGATCAAGGTAATACTGACCTCATAAAATGAGTTTGGAAGTTTTACTTCCATTTCTATTTTTTTGGAATAGTTTCAGAAGAATAGACATTAAGTCTTCTTTGAATGTTTGGTAGATTCCCTTGGGAAGCCATCTGCCTGGGCCCTTGTTTCTTGGGAGATTTTTGATTAGTTCTTCAATTTCTTTGCTGGTTATGGGTCTGTTCAGGTTTTCTATTTCTTCCTGGTTCTTCCTGGTTCCTAGGAATGCATCCATTTCTTCCAGATTGTTTAATTTGTTGGCATACAGTTGTTCATAATATGTTCTTATAAGTGTTTGTATTTCTTTGGTGTTTGTTATGATCTCTCGTGTCACTCATGATTTTATTTATTTGGGTTCTTTCTCTTTTCTTTTTGATAAGTCTGGCCAGGGGGTTTTCAGTCTTATTAATTCTTTCAGAGAACCAGATCATAGTTTTATTGATCTGTTCTACTGTTCTTTTGGTTTCTATTTCATTGATTTCTGCTCTGATCTTTGTTATTTCTTTTCTCCTACTGGGTTTAGGCTTTCTTTGCTGTTCTTCCTCCAACTCCTTTAGGTGTAGGGTAATTTGATCTACTTTAGTAGACATCTCTGGTAAATATTTAATAGTGTCTAAATTTCAGTACTTTACAACTATTTCATGTTTTGTATTTTACATTAATTTTACTTTTTAATTTCTATCACATATTTGTATCAGTAGGAATAGGTTAGATTTTTCTATATTAAACAGTGAACTCAAAATAGTAAAGAACTACTACAACAAATATTTGTTTTCTACTATGTCTATCATTGGTTAGCTTAGGCACTGTTGCATATCTTCTTTTCTGCAGAACCCAACACAAGTGAGTAGCTTCCTTTTGGAATTTTGTTGGTTGTCATTGCAGAAGAAACCTAAAAGGCGATTTGAGTTAGCCTTTAAATCTCCTGCTCAAGACCCATGTCACTTCCACTTCTGTTTCATTGATCAAATCAAGTCATTTTATAAAGTCTAAAATCGTTAGGACAAATTACTAAATGATTCCTACTGAGGGAGTGGCATTGCATGTGGACAAAACTATTTTAAAATGTCTTAAGTATAGTTGGAAGTCATGAAAATCCAAAAGCCTATGATCCTTTCCTGGATCCACCATTCAGGGAAAAATGTTAATTTCTATGCAGTTGCCTTGCCCAGAAGTTGAATTAACATTCATAATGCTTCAGAAAAGTAAGAGGCAGTTGTATTCAAGTAAAAGACAGATTTAACATTAAGTCACTTTACTTGGTCATACTTTTTTCTTTTTTTTCTTAATATTTTATTTATTTGACAGAGAGAAATCACAACTAGGCAGAGAGCCAGGAGGAAGCTCCCTGTGGAGCAGAGAGCCCAATGCAGGGCTCGATCCCAGGACCCTTAGATCATGACTGATCCGAATGCAGAGGCCCTAACCCACTGAGCCACCCAGGCACTCCGGTCATACTTTTTTCTGCATGAAGATTTTCAATAGAAAATCACACTGTAGTCCATTAGATTTTTAAAAATGTACAAAAACTAATGCATATTTCTTACTATGCATAAGGGTCTATATATTTGTTGAATCCTTAATACAATATTTTTCTTTAATCCTTAATATTATCTTTGATGTAGGTAATTTAATTATCATTCTGCTGAGGGAATTGAAGCCTAAAAATATTGAATGAGGTGTCCCATGGCACATACCTGGTAGTGAATGTCATGGATTAAAAATTCATACAATTCTATTTTCAAAAACCTACACTTTCCATTTGCATCATGCAATTTTACTTTCCATTTGTACTACCAAGAATGGTATTGGTGTATTTTGAAACATCAGAATGAAATTATATATCTGGAAATGGTACTTACATCTCTATTCTTGAGTCATTTATAGTGAGTCTAGAGGAGCTTTTTTCCCATCAGTCCTTTGCTTCTGATAAATGTGCATGCACCTCTGTGAATAACTGGATAAATCTTAAGATTTGATAGAAAGGCACCTAGGTGGCTCACTCAGTTATGCAGAATGGCTTTTGATTTCAGTTTTTGGCCATGATCTCACAGTCTTGTTATTGAGCCATACATTGGGCTCTGCACTCAGCTGGCAGTCTGCTTTAGGATTCTCTCTCTTGCGCTTTGCCCCACTCCCTGCCCACATTCTTGCATTCTCTCCCTCTCAAATAAATAAATCTTAAAAAAAATACTTTCTAGAATTGCACACAATGTTCAAACCCTTTATGGTATGTATTTGATCCTAGAAAATAATATGTTTAAAACTTTATTCTTGAACTTCTGTGCATTTAGGTACTTGGGATATATTGAGGATGAAAAAAAATTGATTGAGTATAAAAATCCCCTAACATGTACAAAAAGTGATGTTATATAGTTATTAAGAGCACTTTCTGACATCAGACTGATTGAGTAGTATTTCCTAGTTCTGCTGCAAGTAATATTTAATATATTTGAAATTTTATTTCCATATCTGAAAAATGAGGATAATAGAAACACTTTATTCAAATGTTTATTTTGAGGATAAAATAAGATAATGCTCTTAAAGTGCTCAGAAGTTGTGTTTACAAAGTTCATTCTTTCAACAACAATGAAAGACCTACATTTTGATCTTCTATAATGACTATATATATCCACTGCCATAGTCTAAATGTGGCCCCCAAAAATTCATGTGCTGAAATTTAATACCCAGTGTGGTGGTGTTAGAAGGTGGGGCCTTTGTAAGGTGATTAAGTCAAGAGGGGAAGCCTTTATGAATAGGACTAGTATCCTTAAGAAGTCTCTCTAGGATACAACTAGAAGTCTGCAAACCAGAAGAGTGCACTCATTGGACCATCCTGGCACCCTAATAGTGACTTCTAACCTCAAGAACTGTTACAGTAAATTTCTGTTGTTTATAAGCCACTCATTCTGTGATGTTCTTTTTAGTGGACTGAACAGATTAAGATATCCACCATAACCAAATGGAAGTCTTTAGAAATAATAAACAAAAAAATAAATATTATGTTCAGTGATAGAATCTTAGCTTAAATAAAATAGAACGTGATCCATAAACATTATTATTTTATACTGATTCTTATATCAAAAATTGGATATTTGACGCCCTTAGAAAGAAGGATAATGTTGCTACTTATATCAAGAGCCAGAGAGTGATTAAGGTTAGTGTTGTGTGTGTATCTCCCAAAAATAACATACCATTAAAAGTCAAGAATAATGATAAATGATAACATTTCAGGTAAATATTTCACCTTGTATAAATTTCAAGGAAGTAGGTTTCATAAATAATGATGAAGATGAGGAACCACCAGTTTATTCATACACTGTGGTGACATTAACATGGATTAAAGCTTCCTTTTAAAGAACCATAATAAATTCAGGAAACTCTCCCCAAAGTTTCCAAAGTTTTTAAGGTTATCAAAATAGAGACATAGAGAATTTTGAAGCTAGGAAATTGGTAGAATGAGAAATGTTGGGATTGAGTGACATAAAGAAACAGTGACTAGAAGATAGAATCTGAGTTACATTACTGGTCGACCAGTTAGTCTAAACCTGATACTGACCAGCTAGTCTGTCTTTGCTTGTAAATCAAAGGAATTCACATATTCTTGCCTAAAAATGGTATTCATTTTCCCACAAAGCAAGGAAAGGTAACCATGGCATAGTATCTAAGTAGCTTAGTGAAATTATTTCTTCAGTAGAATAATATATTAAATTGCTATCATGTCCAGATAATACACTTCTTTTTATTTTTTTTTAATGCGGGTATAATTGACACACAATTGTCACATTAGTTTCAGGTGTATAGCATAGTGATTGGACTTCACTATTTGTTATGCTGCGATCACCACTTCTTTATTCTACATGATTCAACTTCTCAATCTTCAGTTGCCAGTTTATTTCCCTTAGGTGGTTTATCATGTGTTAGAATTTGTTAGCACAATTAAACATAGAGTTTTCTTGTCAGGAACATGATCATGATATGGAAGCATGTAGCTTAGAGCCTCATATGAGGGAAAAATCAGTGCTATATCTGGCTGCTGAATACTAACTGTCTTATATTTGTCTAGGCTAGTAGTAATTGAAAATAGATCATAGTATTCATGGATCCTGATTCATCTGAGTAGAATTTCCATCAAGGCTTCTGTTTGGGGAGTGCTGAGAAAGTTGTGTTTGGCATCAGAACATCCGCTGTCTAAGTAGAATGTAGTAAGACAGCCACTTTATACCCAACTTAGCGGTCTTAATACTCTTACAATTCCTTTTTCAATAGCCTTACCTTTGCCCATCAGAAGTAGGGCTACTTTCTTACTTATTTCCTCTTCTAGGGTTCTTTCATCAAAAGTGGTATATATTTCTCACATTCACTTACTAATAAGACTTAGAAGGACTAAAAATGTCATTGGTGATAATTTATATTAAGAAGTCAGATATATTAGGGGCACCTGAGTAGCTCAGTGATTTAGGTATCTGAGTCTTGGTTTTTGCTCAAGTCATGATCTCATGCTTGTGAGGTCAAGCCCCATGTAGGGCTCTGCACTGGGTACATAGTCTGCTTGAGATTCCATCCCTCCCGAGCTATTGTGCACTCTCTATCTCTCTAAAGTAAATATGTAAATAAATAGATAGATAGAGAAATAAATTCTTTTTAAAAAGTCAGATATATAGAACAAGAAAATTTTATGTATACATATATCTATAATATGTGTATGTTAATATATATGTGGGTTTAGGTTTGGTTCATTACTTTAAAAAACTAATTTTTTTAAATCAAAGCAGGCATTACATATAAAAAACATTGTTAATATGATTTTTTTCATTTCCTTTTTAGATTTTATTTATTTTATTTGAGAGAAAGAGCATGAGCAGGAGGGAGGGGCAGAGGGAGAGGGAGAATCAGGTTTCCAGATAAGCAGGGAGCCCCATGTGGGCCTCCATCTCAGGACTCTGAGGATCATGATCTGAGCCAAAGGCAGACAGATGCTTAACCAAACTGAACCACCCAGGCACCTCGGATTCCCATTTCTTTAAGAATGAAATAAAATTGTAATACATTTTTGTGAAAATTCCTAATTTAGATACATATCACAGAAGAAACTTCAGCAGGGTTGTTTCTTTTTCTTTTTTTTTAAGATTTTATTTATTTATTTGACAGACATAAATCACAAGGAGGCAGAGAGGCAGGCGGGCGGTGGGCGGGGGAAGCAGGATCCCTGCTGAGCAGAGAGTCCGATGCGGGGCTTGATCCCAGGACCATGAGATCATGACCTGAGCTGAGGCTTACCATTTCCATTCAGTTGGTCTATTTGATAAGCTGTCAACCATTGGATCCATTTATTTAAATGGTTTAGACATTGAAGTAGATAATATTAAAGTTTTCATCAGATTCTATGAACTACATGTGCTAGATTATAGTATTGACAAAATATTTACTCTCCATTCTATTTGGAAATTTCCTATGGGAAAATTAGATTTATAGGCTCATACAAATGAGGCTTAGGCAGATTACTAACTTTAGACGTGAATATGTAGGCAAGTGTCATGTGAAAATTCCAAGTGGAAGCCTTAAGAGTCATGGCATGGTATCATGATGTCTCTTCCTTCAGTTACGAACCTGACAATATTCTAGATATGAGCTGTTCTGTCAGCCTAACTCTGGTGTGAAATAGATATTGAATAGACTTAACAAAAGTAAATATTGTGTAAGCATTCAAGATTTGGTGCTCAGTGTCTTTTTAACTATAACAAAACTTAGCCTAAGATTTATGAAGAAATATTTCCCAAAATAATTTTATATAAAGATATAATTCAATTGTTTTGTTATATAAGCACACAGGCACTAGGAATACAGCAAATACAGTCATTGTGTTAATGCTAATGTCATGAAATTATACCAATAGAAATTACTGTTAGACATAAAATTAATGACTAATATTTATAGCTTTGGCCTTTCATACAATATAATGAGAGTGTACCTTGGAACATTTCCAAATGGTAACTTTAAATATATGCTAAAAGTATTAAAATACAATCTTTCACACAGTAGTCCTAACGTCAAGGAAAAAAAATAACAATATGCACAAAACATATGCAGAGGAGCAGTGACTTTTTTTTATAAGAGTAAAAACATTTTGAAATAGTCTAATGTTCAAAAGTAAAAGATTGGTAACATCATCACCTGTAAAATGAAATTTTATGCAACTATTAAGATACTGTGGAGGAATATCTATTGGTATAAATATTTTTGACAACAAGCAAAAAAAGCAAGATAGCATTATAAATTAATGCATAACCTCAATTCTTTTAAATCATAATAAACATGTGCACAGAGACTGGAAGGAAATGTATCAACATTTAACAGTGGTTATAACAGTACATAGTATAACTTTTAAAATTAAAATCACTCTTAGACCAGGAACACTTTTATGAATTTCATTAAAACTAAAACAAAGGGGAAATAAAGTAAGACTGCATCTTTTTTGTATACATAAAATTTCAAAATGTGCTATGTGAATGGGGAAAGTTTTTTCCTTGGCTTCCCCTACCCAATTTGTCTATCTGTGAGGTGTTAGCTGTTACATCACCTCTTCTTGACATGCTATTTTAAGTCCATTTTCACTGGTCTTGAAGTTGGACTTATGTTGTTAAATCAAAAAATCCCAAATCTTTTAAGTCAAACTAAATGCAAGTCTCTTTACTACATTATCACTATTTCTTTTTCTAACTATTGTAGAGGTAGAGAATTCATGGTAATTAAGTATTATTCAGTCATTAATTCCAGCTGAAACTACTGATAATTATGTCCCAATATGATTTCCTCTAAGATATCTCACAGGCCATTGATAAACAGCTGAGAAAAAAAAAATCAAAGGATTAGCAGTAATTATCGCAAAGTGGTTTGCTATTAAATTAATTGAATAAAAAGTAATTGGATTATGTATGATCTTCAACAGCTATTAGAGTTTAAACTTTAATTAAATTGTCATAGTCCTCATTCAAAAATGAATGTTTGAGTATAAACTATTTTGAAACAACAAGAGGAGCAGAATACTAATCAGGATAGCCTATATCACCAACCTTAAGTTGAAAGCTCTGTCAGACTGATTATCAACCAATTTCCACACATTAAAATTATTGGCAAAAAAGGTTGAGATATAGTAATCATTTGCAGGCTTTTTAAATATTACTACTTGATAGGAAGTCAATTAGCATTGACTAAGAATTATTAACATTCTTAAACAATTAGCTGAATTGTGTGCATTAAAGAAAACCTAGGCTTTTAATTTTGCCTGAAAGCTGTTAGAGTCAGAATTCCCCAGCTAAGTCCAAAATGACAGTTTATCAAGTACCATGAAAACCATTTTAAATATATTAATGCAAGTTTTCATGCCTAGCTCACTGTATTAGTGTTCTACAGAAAAAATAAATAAATACATAAAATACTGTATAGGAAATAGTGTTTCTATATATTGACATACATATTGCATGCACACATATATTCATGAGTAGATACACATACATACATATCATCTGGGACATCTTTCAGGCAGCTACTTGAAGAATGTAAGGTGAATTGCTAAAGCTTTCTCTGAAGGAAAGACAAGCTGTTACTTTTTGCTTTTCTAGTTCTGCCCTTCACAAAGATGGTAAAAATAGGAGATTGCTTCAATCAAACATACAAATTTTCAGTGACAACTAAAGGTGAGAATTGAGTTTTCTGACTTTAAGATTTTTTTAATAGAGTATCTGAACTATCTCCAGAGGAACTTCTTTTTTTTTTTTTTTGCCTTTTTGAAGAATGTTTGATGAAATGATTCTCAATATGTACTACTTTGGATTTCTAAAAAAAATTTTTATTTACTTTTAATTTAAACCAAAGGCTTTCTAGAACTCCCTATAGTAGATATGGATCATTTGACTTTTATATTAATATTTTAAATATAGATTTTTACAGTTTTAATTTTTTATCAATAATTTATCTTATGTATTTCAGGAATATTTAACTTCTTTTTTTAAAGGAGAGCAAACAAAATTAAGAAACATATTTCTGAGTGCCTTTATGCAGTGTATGTTATATGTTCTATTTCATTCATTTCTGCCCCCTCCAAAAAAAATACTGTGAGAACTTATTTGCTTTTAAAAAGTAGTAACTGCAGTTCATAAGGTTGCAATACTTTGTTTAAGGTCACACGGTCAGTAGATGCTACTAGAACAGAATGTTTACGTCTCAAAACCCTGCTCGTTACACTATCCATGAAAGACAGGAGGATGCCCTAAGCTTAACGTGGAATGGGCTGAAGAATGAAGGCGGAAGAGGTTGAAAATCTTTTTTCTTTAATTAGTTCCCCACAGGCAGTTCCCTGCCTCAAAGCAAATCCATTGGATTGACCCTTCCCACACTCCTTGATCCTAAACTTCATTTAGAAAGATTGACAGTTCTGTGTTTAAAATTAACTTGTCACATAATTTAGGATACCTGGCAGCAAAGTTAATGCCACTGGTTAAATCAAACTAATACTAAAAGCAACTTATGTGAATATTTAAAATAATGGTGTCAAATAAAGACTCTTATATGCAAAAACAGAAAAAATGTCAAGTAGTATGTAATCATTTTGTTATCATGAGAACAAATGAAGTTTTCACTGGTCATTATTAAGGTATTACTGAATATTCAGGAAATAAAATATCAGTAGCTTATACATGATATTAGGTTACCCTTAGGTACATACAAATCACACTCATAATCAGTTTTATTTGTTCATTAGTTCAGTACATTTTTTTGGCCATTTGCTTTGTGTCAGGCCTTGAACAGGCACTGGAGATACAAAGGTGTCTGTGATACAGAATCTTACCCTGAGGAACTCACAGTTGAAAAAAGATTCATGTCATCACGTCAAATACGATAAATACAGAGAGGGGGGTAAATCATTAGAGACTCTTTTTTTTTTTTAAGATTTTTATTTATTTATTTGACAGACAGAGATAACAAGTAGGCAGAGAGGCAGACAGAGAAAGAGAGGAGGAAGCAGGCTTCCTGTGGAGCAGAAAGCCCGATATGGGGCTCAATCCCAGGACCCTGGTATCATGACCTGAGCCGAAGGCAGAGGCTTTAACCCACTGAGCCACCCAGGCGCCCCCATTAGACACTCTTAACTATAGGGAACAAACTGGGGGTTGTTGGAAAAGAGGTAGGTAGGGAGATGGAGTCCCTGAGTGATGGGTATTAAGGAGGGCACTTGATATAATGAGGTATATTATATGCAACTGATGAATACTAAATTCTACCCCTAAAAGTAATAATATACTATATGATAAGTAAATTGAATTTAAATAAAAAAAAGATTCATGTCATCAAATTCTTATAAATTACTATGATAAATACTCTAATAGTGCTAGAATCAGAGTCTTATGATATCTCAGAAATGAAATAGACTAAATAAACTTGAATAGACATTTTCCAAAATAAAAAATGAAAAAGGCCAAAAAGTGTATGAAAAGATGCTTAATCTCACTATTTATCAGGGGAATGTTAATCAAAGTCACGGTAATGTATTACCTCACACCTGTTAGTATGATCATTTGAAAAAGAAAGAGAGAAAGAGAATACGTATTGGTGAGGATGTGGAGGAAAGATAACATTTGTGCCCTGTTGGTTGGAATGCAAAATGGTGCAGCCATTATGGAAAATAGTATGGAAGTTCCTCAAAAAATTGAAAATTAAACCACCACATGATTCAGTAATCCCACTCTGGTTATGTCCAAAATGATCAAAATCAGGATCTTGAAGAGATAACTGCACTCCCATAACTACTGCTGTCTTAATCACAATAGCCAACATATGGAAATAATCTAAATCTCTATTGAGATTTAGAATAAAGAGAATGTGATATATAAATACAATGGAATGTTATTCAGCTTTAAAAAATAAAGAAAGCTTGTCATTTGCAATAACATGGATGAACCTGAAGGACATTTTGCTAAGTAAACTAAATCAATCACAGAAGCCAAATACTTCATGATTTCGCTTACATGAGGTATTTAAAATAGTCAAACATAGTCAAGTAGAAAGTAGAATGGTGGTTGCAGGGGGCTGGGGAGAGGAGGAAATGGAAAGTGTTGTTCTTTGCCTTGTACTTTTCTTCATGATCTCCTTGCTTTGGTTTGGTGGGCTTCTTGGATTGGTGGGTTTATAGTTGTCATGAATTCTGGAGAAAGGGATTATTATTTCTTTAAATATTTTCACCACTTCCTCTCTCTGAGGACTCTGATTCACAAATATTTGGTCACTTTCTGTTTTACCATACATCTCTGAAACTCTTTTCACTTTCTTCTAAAATGTTTTCTTTTTCTCTTATTATTTTGGGTAGTGTTTATTGCTATGTTTTCAATATCACTGCTAATCTTTTTTTCTGTAATGTCTAACATCTCACTCTTATACAGTACATTTTTTATATAACATGTACAGAAATTAAATTTGGATTTTTTATAATTTCCATGTCTTTACATGTTCAAAATATATCTAGTTTCTCTAAAATGTGGAATACAGGGGAGGGAGCCTGTGTGGTTCATTACACTGAGCGACCAACTCTTGGTTTTGGCTCATGTAATGATTTCATGGGCCATGGGATTGAGCTCTGTGTTGGGCTACCGCTGAGCAGGGAGTCTGCTTGAAGATTATTTTTCCCCTGCTTATGCAGGGGAAAAGAGTGTGTGCACTCTTTTTCTCTCTCTCTCAAAATAATAATTCTTTTTTTTTAAAATGTGGAATACAGTTCTCAAACTGTTTTATAGTGTCCTTGTCCACAGATTCTATCATCTGTTTCATTTTTTGGTCAGTTTCAATTGATTGTCATTTCTCCCCATTGTAGAATAATGATTTCCAGTCTGGCTGATGGAACCTGGTAATGGAATGGAACCTCATTCCCCTGTGAGCCTCAGACACTGTTCCTTTCAGTTTTTTCATGGGGTTCTTTCTCTGTCTTCTAATAGTTTCTTCACATTCATGCACTGAGCATTACTCAACTGAATACTTGAGAAGGATTCTATGAAGATCTCTAGATTTTTTTCTTTCTGTATAAGTTGTGCTTCTCTTTTACTCTTGCAACCAAATCTTTCCCTCTGTCCTAAAGGACACCACTTCCATCCTCCCAAGTTGTCTGCTATACAAACACATTTGAAAAGAAAATCCAGAACAAAAGCCAAAGAAAATGGGCAGAAACAGGAGAAATCTATGGGGAATTGTTTCTTACCATCTGACCACCATTCAGATCCAGGCAACCCTGTTTCTCCCTTGGAATGTCCTAATTGCCTTGTAAATTATCTCTGCATCTGTCTTTCCCACTCCAATCCGTTTTGCATATGTAAGTTAGCATGAACTTTTTAAAGTGTGGCTTTATATTTTTTATAAACTCTAAGTGAACTCCCAAGTGTATATAAAATAAAATGAATCAACTTAGTAATCATGAGACCTCTTTATGAGCTGATACCTCTGTGCTTTCCAAATCTACTCCTTCCTCTCCCATTTCATACCTTTCAGTTGCAATGTCTTTATAAAGAATTCTGAATATTCCGAGTATTTCCCACATTAGGGCTTTTGAATATGCTACTACATCTACCTAGAGTTCTCTTTCCCCAATATGAGTATATCCTTTACATCATTTTGATCTCTAGTTATTAATATTCCCCTTTAAAAAGAGCCAAATCTGACTATTGTTGCTATAATCAATACCACCTCTTTACTCAATATTTTTAACCATCTGTTTTCCTAATTGCATTTATTTATTTACTTAGATTTTGTCCACCTCCACTTATAATCTGTAAATATTTGGGAAGGACTGATGCCAGTATTTTCCAGAGCTTAGCACAGGGTCACAAACAATGATGCTTGATACTGCTTAAAAATGTTGATAAGTATTTAAAAGTCCTAGTTAAGTTATGTTGTCATTATTTGTATATGGGATTTTCCCCATAGTTGTCAATAGTGCACTATTGAATTGTATGAGCTATACTTTATACATCTTCATAGTCTCTGTTGATTTGCCTGACCTAAAATGTGTTCA
This sequence comes from Mustela nigripes, assembly GCF_022355385.1. Taxonomy (NCBI): domain Eukaryota; kingdom Metazoa; phylum Chordata; class Mammalia; order Carnivora; family Mustelidae; genus Mustela; species Mustela nigripes. The sequence continues at coordinate 95,695,983 of NC_081562.1, forward strand.
ACAGTGACTTTGAATGTGATATAACGGATAATGTCATTTATTCTGTTCTAGGTCCTGAAAATACGACACTGAATGAAACAGAAAATATTTCTTCTTTCTTTGAATTTACTGCTTAGTGAAGGAAAGAAATTCTAAACTAACAAGTATTTGATATTTATGCTGATAATAAGTACTATTTTTTAAAAGTTGGACTTGGTAAGGATACAGCAAATGATTGTGGGTGACTAATTATTAATTTAGAATGGTCAGGAAAAGCGTTCTGGATAAAATAACATTAAGTAAAATTATATAATTTCAGAGGGAACAACATGTTTTTCTTGTATTAGGCAGCCCTGGACATAAAATGGTGCACCCAAACTCATAAACATGAGACAAAGGAAATCCACCTAGCACCAAGAAAGCAGTATTTTTAGGTCATGTATTGCTCTAAATAGAAAACCAATTTATTGGTATTATACCTTTAACTACAAGGTTTTTTTGACTTTTTATGAGAATTTTTATCTCTTTATGTAGTCTTCTTTTTAAGATTTTATTTATTTATTTGACAGAGGTAGATAAAGCAAGAGAGGGAACACAAGTCGGGGAAGTGGAAGAGGGAGAATCAGGCTTTCCACTGAGCAGGGAGCCCAAGCACCCTGGGATCATGACCTGAGTGGAAGGCAGACACTTAATGATTAAGCCACCCAGGCGCCTCTCTTTGTGTAGTCTTTAAATTGTACTCATGTATCTGTACTCTATCAGTACAGAATCTCATTTCTCAGACTTTTATAAATTGTACTGTATGTATGTAAAAATGAAAGATGGAATGATTCTGAACTCTTAGGTTACTTGAATGTGTTAGTCTCTATTGTACATCCAAGAAAGTCAAGTGTTTGATGTGGATTTCTCAGCTGCATAGAAAACAAATTCTTCCAAGTGTATTAAGAAAAAGCTTTGATTAACTGCATGCTGTATCACATGATTTAATGTACATAGAAAGCAATTTATATGGAAAATCAAAGCATATTTAGTTACCAATTTTTCTCCCCCTGTAGGTGAAACAAAACCACAGGTAAGATATGACATGAGATTTGTTTCAGACATAAGACACTGAATAGTAAGGAAGAGTTCTTAAGTTTTATAGATGTTGAAAATGGGGTTAGAAATGAAAGTGCTGAGACAACTTTTACTACAAAAGTGCTTCCCTAATAAAATTTACAGGGTTCAGTAAAATTTCTATGGTATCTTAGTTCATGTAAATCTTATTGTATAACTGTTGGGATTTAAATGGACCAAGAAATTGGAAAGATGACAACTTTGAAAATTACAACAAGGTATTTAATAATCAAAATATTTCTGGAAAACACTTCACGGAAACTTGTGATAAATATGTTTTTCAAAGATGGTGTTTTTATTGTGGTGAGAACACTTCACATGAAATATATCCTCTTAAATTTGTAAGTGTGCAATAAGATATTGTTAAATTCAGCTCTGTGTTGTACAGCAGATCTCTAGAATGTACATCTTGCATAACTGGAGCTTTCTACTTATTGGTCAACAACATCACATTTCCTCTTTCTTTTACACCCTGGAAACTATCATTCTATCCTCTGCATTTATGAGTTTGATTATTTTAGATACTGCATAGAGGTAGAATCTTGTAATATTTGTCCTCTGTGATTGGCTTACTGCACTTAGTATAATGTCCTCCACGGTTCATCCATGTTGTTGCAAATGACAAGATTTACCTTTTTCTAAGGCTGAAAAATGTTCCATTGCATGTACCATTCTCTTTTGCTATTGGTTTGGCAATGGAGTTTTAGTTTTCTTTCTTATAGACAATTATAGACAATGCTTCAATGAACATGGGAATACAAATATATCTTCAATATCCTGATTTCATTTATTTCAGATATACCCCAAACTAAGGTTGCTGGATCATGTAATAGTTCTATTTTTAATTTTTTAAGGAACATCTCTACTGTTTTCCATCTGACTACACCATGTTGCATCCTCACTGACAGTGTATAAGTGTTCTAGTTTCCCTACATCATCTCTAATAGTTGTTATTTTTTTAGTTGTAGTCATCCATAAACATGAGGTAACATTTCACTGTGGTTTTATTTTATTTATTTATTTTTAAGATTTTATTCATTTGACAGAGACCACAAGTAGGAAGAGAGGCAGGCAGAGAGAGAGAAAGGGAAGCAGGCTCCCTGCTGAGCAGAAAGCCCAATGCGGGGCTTGATCCCAGGACTCTGAGATCATGACCTGAGCCGAAGGCAGAGGCTTTAACCCACTGAGCCACCCAGATGCCCTTTCATTGTGGTTTTAATTGGCAAAAATTAGAATAGACTGTAGGCACTAAACTCAAAATAAAGACTAAAAAACTGATCTAAAGGTGGAATTTAAGAATAAAAGATCTATCTTTTCAGTATTTATAAAAGCTAATTCATCTTTGCAGAAGAGTTTAGAATCTCAAATTAAGAGTCAATATTTCATTTTTTGGTTATATTTAATATATTTGCTTTTATATATATATTTGAAGCAAAATTCCCCCATTACCATCTGTAACTCTCCCTTTAAAGCCTATTATCATTTACATATCTGATTTATCACCTTATAAGCCTTTAACTAAGGTTTTCATGGTGGTGAAACTTGTTTTAAAACTAGTAGATGGTTGCTTTAGTCTGTTCATGAAAATCTTTAGTCATTTTTCTGAGACAAAACTAGTTTTGAAATGGTCTTGTATTTTTCAAAGATGTTTTGCTCTGTAAAGAATATATATATCTATGGAAGAACTTTCTCCAACCTGTGAATATTCTTGCTGTTTCTCAAATTTTGGTAATCATATTGTGTATCAAATATCAAACCATGATATAATGATCCCCAGGTCTGTGAAATCAGAAACTTCAGTGAGATTTATTAAGCAATACAAACTATTTCTGTGGTCAGGTTTTGTTTTGGGTTTTTTTTTTTCCTTTATCTTAATTACTATTGGGATACTGTATTTTTACATTTGCCATACATACATCCATTAGTGACCAAGACAGAAGCTGTGCAAGTCATCTGTATGTATGTTACCCCCATTTAAAAAGATTTTTGATTACTATACATACACATACATTTTAAAAACTATTTTCCAAAAATCATTTATAAAATGAATTGTTTTGAAATCAAATTTCAATTAAATTATTAAGACAGATATAACCATGGAAAGAAAACTTTGAATTTGTTTAGCTTAACTATTACTGGAATTTTTATCTGTAAGGTTAAAATAAATTAATATTTTATTTTTGTGTTATTCAGAGTTTTTATAATATGAAACTTCAAGAATGAGAACAAGTTTTATGTAGCAAATTTTTTTGAATGAGAATTTAAATGCAAAATAATTCCTTATAAGAAAGTGTTTGAGGGTGCCTGTGTGCCTCAGTCATTAAGGATCTGCCTTCAGCTCAGGTCATGATCCTGGCATCCTGGGATCAAGTCCCACATTGGGCTCCCTGCTCAGGGGGGAGCCTGCTCCTCCCACTCCCTCTCCCCTGGCTTGTGTTCTCTCTTTCACTGTTTCTCTGCCAAATAAATAAAATATTAAAAAAAAAAGAAAATATTTGATTGTAAAGTCATGATTTTCATTTGCTAGGAAGGACCATTCAGTTCATGTATAGTCATAGATAGTAACAGGGTCTAGGATTAAAAAAAAAAATAGATTGCACTTATCCATGTTAATCATATGATAAGAAGTAGGCCAGCCAGGTGAGAGAATAGAACAGGAGTTCATTATATATCACAAAAAAGTGAATGTGAAAAGTCAGCACATAATTTGGAATCCATATTAAATATTCTTGGCTTAGATTCATTACTATGTTTTTGGCATGCTAGTAAATATTTTGATGTAATTGAATCATTGATGTGTATTATAGTGTGACTGTAGCTTCACCTTGTTTTGCTTTGGTTTTAGAAATATATTGAACTACCTGACAAAAAGAAAGAAATTTATTCAACAGGCTTGCCAGATGTTTTATGGGCACTGTGAGTGATTTTCTAACATTCTACACTTGAAAGAAAAGTTTGCTTTATTAAATTTCCTTCAAATTACATCATACTTAAAATAGTTCCAAATCATCAGATTGAATGTGAACTTGTTGCACACATCTTGGATTGAAATATTTAAAATTTTAGTTAAAATGTAAACAGCAACATTGTCAGTCCATAATTGCTATTTTTAAAAAATACACATTTTTATAAATGTGTGGGGCATATTTAATCTACATCAATTATGTATGTAAAGCATAGTAGTATTTAGATCCAAGAAGATGAATTTTGGTCATGTGTGTGACTGTGTGTATTCAATAAAAGCAAACTGAACAAATTTCTACAGTCATTAAGGATCATATACATTAAACACTGTTTTATACCACATGATATTACATTAGTCTATAATTAAGTGGTTCTTCCATCTTATATTCATGAAGTACTACTTTGTAAGGTAACTGCACTCTTATTCTTTTTAAAGTATTAGGACAGAAAATCCTGAAATGTTTACTTGTGAGATCTTGGTGGGGAAATTTTCAAATACTAATTAGATCTTATCCTGACTTTATAATATTCTTATAACTCTATAATATCAACAGGAGTTGAAATATTCAGTATGTACTTAGTGAAAAAATTACTTTGTGGTTACAATGTCATAAATTAAAAAGAAAGAAAAAAATAAAGGAATCGACTAAGAAAACAAGGATATTCTAAAAATATTGGTGCCCAAATATGGGAACTTTCTAAAATCACCCTCTGGTACTATACATTACTGAAGTGCAATTTTTAGTTCATTAGAACTAATGAACTAAACTAATGAACAATTTTTAGTTCACTTTCTTCAAATAATGTCTCTCTACCAGTGACTGGACTGACTGATAATCTTTTATTTTGAATCCTCTTAGGATTTTGAAGCATTTTAGTATTGAAGAGTTCCTTTTTGAGAGGAATATACGATATAAGAGAGACCAGAAGGAATGTGCTGACAGTAGCAGAAAAGAAGAAGTAAGTACCTATTTAAATATTTTGCATTCAACTGACTTTGAGGACAAATTCTATATAATAGTTCAAATAGTATTTGATGAGGTATTAAGAACTTTTTTTGCACAAGTTATGCTAAAGCATGAGTCCTAAGAATATGCAATCAATCTCATTATTTGGAGATTCTGTATTTACTGATTTACTAGCTAAAATGCATCTGTAATCAGAAAGTTAATACACTTAGCTCTTTCACAGTTATTTGTGGATATATGTATGGCAGCACTAAATTTGAATTTCCTGTCATGAACTTTCCCAGCTCAGGTGGAACATGACAAAGCTTTTTGCTTTTTTATTTCAGCTCTTATGTTGTAAACAAGTGTGTTTCCATTCTATTTAGTGTCACTGGACTGTTTTCTTAATTTCCTTTTTGTGTTTTTTTTTTTTTTAAGATTTTATTTGTCAGAGAGAGAGAGGGAGCGAGAGCAAGCACAGGCAGACAGAATGGCAGGCAGAGACAGAGGGAGAAGCAGGCTCCCTGCCGAGCAAGGAGCCTGATGTGGGACTCAATCCCAGGACACTGGGATCATGACCTGAGCCGAAGCAGCTGCTTAACCAACTGAGCCACGCAGGCGTCCCTTTGTGTGTTTTTTAGTGTAGAGAAACACAGCTTATTTTTGAATGTTGATTTTGTATCCTGAAAGTTAAATAAACTGATTTATTAGTTCTAAGATGTGTGTGTGTGTGTGTGTGTGTGTGTGTGTGTGTGGTATAGGTGTGTGTTCTTTAGGATTTTCTAAATATAATATCATTCCATCTACAAATATGTGATTTTACTTCTGCCTTTTTAATTTGGACTTCTTTTATTTCTTTTTCTTATCTTATTACTCTGGCTAGGACTTCACATATTATGTTGAATAGAAGTGGAAATAGTGGTCATCCTGTTTTTCCTGATCTTAAAAGAAAAGCTTTTAGCTTTTCATTCACTATTGAGTATATTAGCTGTGAGTTTGTTATGCATAACTTTTATTATGTTGAGCTACTTTTCATTCTACACAAAATGGGCAAAGGATAGTATCTTCAAAAAATAGTGTTGGAAAAGCTGGATATAGACATGTGGGGATAAAATTAAATTGTGCCTCCTCATTTACAGAATACACAAAAACAAACTCAAAATGAATGAAAGACAAACATAAAAGCTGATAAAGAGTTCCTGGAAAAGCTTCTTGACTGAGATTGGTGTTCACAGTGCACAGTGATTTCTTGGGTATGATACAAAAAACATAGACAATAAAAGCAAAAATAGACAAGTGAGACTTGATCAAGCTAGAGAGATCTACACAACAAAGAAAACAGTCAACAGAATGAAAGGCAACCTGCAAGGTAGGAGAAAATATTTTCAAGCCATATATTTGATAAGGGGTAAATATCTAAAATATATGAGTAATTTCTACAATTCAAAACCAAATGAAAACAAAAAACAAAAACAAAAACAAAAAATAACTCAATTACAAACTGAACAAAGGCCTTGAACAGACATTTCTCTAAAGAAGACATATGAATGACCCACAGGTATATGAAAATCAAGAAATCTCAAAATCATTAATTATCAGGAAGAATACAAATCAGAAGTACAATGAAATATGATATTATGTTTCATATGATATGTTAGTATGGGTACTTAAAAAACAAAGGAGATGATAAATATTGGCAAAAATGTGGACACACTGAGATCCTTATTTGCTATTGGTGGGAATATGAAACAGTACAGCCACTGGAAAACATTATGGAAGTTCTTTAAAACATTAAAAATAGAATGACCATAGGATCTAACAATCCCACTTGTGGGTATATATCCAAAAACATTAAAATCAGGATCTTGAAAAGATGTGTTCTCTCATATTCATCACAGCATTATTCATAGTTGTTAAGACATGGAGGCAACCTAAATGTCCATCTATACCTGAATAGATAAAGAGAATGTGGTATATACATACAATGGAATATTATCAGCCTTAAAAAAGAGGGTACTTCTGCCCCTCATGATAATATGGACAAACATGGAGTACCTTATGCTAAGCAAAACATAAGCTAGAAGAACAGATACCGGATGATTTCACTTATATGGATATGTAAATCAGACTCATACTAACAGGAAATAACAGCTTCCATGAGGAGCTAAGGGATGGGAGAAATAAAAAATTATTTTTCAGTGTGTATAAAGTTCTAGTTATACTAGTTGAATATAGTAAATTCTGGATATCTGCTGCACAACGTAGTTCCTATAGTTAGCAGCATGGTATTTTGCATTTCAAAATTTTTTAAGTGTGTAGACATCATGTTAAAGGTTTTTAACACATGCACACACACACACACACACACACACACACACACACATGCACACACACTCCAAAACAAGAGAAGCAAAGAGACACAAGGACACTAAGTTATGTAGCACACCCATTAGCTTGACTGTGGTAATGGTATCACATGTGTTTAGATATGTCCCAGATCATCAATTCTGTTCACGTGTACCTTGAGCATGTGTAGTTCTTTGTACATCAAGTTTTTCCTTGTAAATACTTCAGTAAAGTTGTTTAAAAAAAAAAATAGTCCCAAACATAGTGCTTAACTATGCTAACTAAGTGCTCTCTTTTGCTCATGAGCTCAAAAAATCTGTGGTGTGCCTTTTAGAGAAAATGCTTTATCCAGTCAAGAGTTAATAAATTATTGACTGTGAGTATAATGTAAATGAATCAATAATATGGTCCACCCAGATAAAGGAAGAGGAAATTCATCAATCTATATGTGAGTCCCCCTGAAAAGTGCTAAAGTAACATCTAAACTATGGGAGAGATGAAAAAGTGGATAAACTTGAATATTCATGAGATGACACCAATTTTAAAATACACATTGTTAGGAAATTGCAAATGTAAGCAACCATGAGATACCACTACATACCTATTAGAATAACTAAATCTGAAACACTGACAATCCCAAATGCTGTGAGGTTGTGGAGCAGCAGGTACTCTTATTTATTGCTGGTGGGAGCACAAATGACACAACGGCCTCTGCCAATTTCCTACAAAACTATATATACTTTTACATAGGATCCAGGGAACTCTAGAATCAACCAAGATATGCTTCTAAAAGTGCATGGATAACAAATTGTGATACATCTAGGCAATAGAATATTATTTGGCCTGAAAAAAAAGATGACAAGTCATGAAAAACCATGAACACAACTTCTGCATATTGCTGCATATTATTTTTTTAATAAAGATTTTATTTATTTATTTGAGACAGAGATTGTGCGAGAAAGAGCGTGAGCAGTGGGTAGGGGTAGAGGGAGAAGGAGAAGCAGGCTCTCCACTCAGCAAGGAGCCTGATGTGAGGCGCAATCCCAGGACCCTGGGATCATATCAGGAGCTGAAGGCAGACACTTAACCAACTGAGCCGCCCAGGCACCCTGAAAAGAAGCCAATCTGAAAAGGTTTTATACTACATGATTATAGGAATGTGACATTCTGGAAAAAAAAAAAAAACTATGGAGACACTAAATCAATCAATGGTTGCTAGAGGTTTGGGAAGATGGAGGGAAGTATAGATAGGTAAAGCACAGGGGATTTTTAAGTCAGTGAAACTATTCTGTTTGAAACTATAATAGTAGATCCATGTCATTAGATGCTTGTGAGAACTTTTAGGATGTAAAACACAAAATGAATCCTAATGCAAACTGTGGACAAATAGGAACACTGTATGCATTTGGATTTATTTTCTGTAAACCAAAAATTGGTCTAAAAAATAACATCTGTTAATTAACAAAAAACAGAATCATTGTGGAAAGCATTCCTGGGACGGAAGCCTGAGAAATTTATCACTTTGCCCCAGGTCAGGAAAACGTTTAACTCTCTTGACCAAAGCTGTCTGCCTCCTGCATTTCAAAAAGTGATATGGCGTGAAAAAAATGTTAAACTTGCAAATAAAGCAGATTTTGCAGATGAGGAGATATACTATATGTTGTACAGGAAAAGGTAAAATAGCAGATTTTCAATACTGATGCCTTGTGCTACAAGTAAGTTTGGCAAATGAATCTATATAATGCAAATGGCATTTCAGTTGACAAAAATGTTGTGACCTAAGGCTCACAGAAACCTAACCCTGTACTTTCACTTGGAAAAATAGTACAGCATTTGCTAATTGAATGTTTATGGCAACTTTAGAGAACAAAAATAGTGTGAATAATTGTAATTGTCAAATGTAACATTATATAAGTACCAAATCTTAATATTAGATCATGCCTTTGGGTAAATAATAGGCAGAGCAGCATCACATAGATCATGCTATGCTCTATTTCAATCCATGTTAAGAAAAATTCTTCCTTACAATCTTTTGTGCATTTATGGTTTGTATATAGAGTTTGGTATCACATGACAGAAACATTTTATGTAATAGAATTAGATCAATTGCCTACCAAAGATGGAATTAAATGAATTCATCAATGGTAAGTTGAAAAAGCTTTAGTTAGTGTAATTAGCTTTTCTGTTGTTGATTCAAAAATGAGGGTAGATAAGCATTGTACAAAAAATATCCTGCTAATATTCTTCAAAGGAAAGAACAGAGGGTCCCAAATGAATATCAGATATATATACACATCTAATTTAACTTATTATAAGTTACTTATTATGAAATACCCTTTGAGAAAGGAATGTTGAATTATAATTATATAAAGTTTATGTGCTGAACTTTTCATATATAGAAACAGGAGTAAAAGCCAGAATGACTTATTTGTCAGTAGAAATGCCAGAAGTAGATATTAAGGAACTCAATTCCATTTTTAAATCTCTTTAAGAGGAGCTGAAATAATCCTGTTTTTAAAGGAAGACGGACCTTTCTTTTAAAATATTTTACCTTCTCTGTCTATTCTTCTGCCATGTATCTGTCTTGTTTCCTATGACTCAGCTTTAGTTATCTAGACTGTGCAATATTATTGACTATGTGACATTTGTTCCAAAGATTTAAGAAGGTATGTATTAATTTATAACATATTGCCTTAATGTGAAGAATATTTTTAACCTAGAACATTCTAGGCTTTGCTTTGATAGCTCTAAAATATAGCATGAAATGATTCAATCATTTTTAAAGCAGTTGGTGAAATGAATAAACCATTACATTAATGGGAAGGACTTAAGTGATCTATAAAATATTGAGGGGAGTAGAAATTACATTCCCTTTATCCTGATGTGCAGAAGCACTTGAAAAAGAAGGAAATGAATGATGAACATACTTCTGGAACTCTTGAGAACAAAATTATTTGGAAAATAACCAAATAGCTGAAAGCTATTGGAAGAAATTATTTAATTCCTAGATGCTGTAGAGGCTATATTGAAGAGAAAATTAGCATGTGGATGTTGAGAAGAGATGAACAAAGCCAATCAAAAAATATGTTTAGTGAAGCTAGCTAGATGAGCCAACTTTTGAACCAGCTTTTTATAATTAGTAGCAATTAGTTTAGCTTCAAATGCACTCCATTTCTTCCTATGATTTTTTGGGAGGTATCTTGCAGTAAATATTTTAGTGTTTATAATTAGAAAATAATCAATTGCTAACTTGCTATTAAGCATTTTGATAGAAGATATTCCTTTATTAATTTTTCAGTTATATATCTAATTTATTTTGTCACATTTTGCCAGTGCAAGATAGAGAAAGACAAATGAGACAGTGACATGGCTCCAAGTAGGAGCAGTTTAGTAGTGGATATATATATATATATATATGTATATATATATATATATATATATATATATGAAATTTAATTGAGAGTGACCACCGAATATATCAGAATGAACCATGTGAAGTTGCTATTTTTAAATAAAATATGTTTGCCTATTGGCAACTTCATGTGGTTTAATATGGTGCTGTGGTCTGAATGTTTGTATCCCCTTAAAATTCATATGTTGAAGTCCTAACCCCCCAAAATCATGGTATTAGGAGTTGGGGACTTTAGGAGGTTCTTAGAGATGGGAGTAGTGCCTTTAAAAAAAAAAATCCCACACAGCTCCCTAGCCCCTTTTGCCATATGAGGAAACAGTAAGAAACCACCAGTCCACTACCTGGAAAAAAGCCCCTCACCTCTAATCATGCTGACACCCGGGATTTGGACTTCCAATCTCCAGAACTATGAGAAATAGATTTCTGTTATTTATAGGCTATCCAATTTGTGCTATTTTGTTACCACAGCCCAAATGGACTAAGATACATGGCATTATAATAACTATTATGGTGGCAGAATACATAAGGTCCAACGAAAGCAAAAAATACATTCATTTCAGATTGGGGGGAAAAAGGCCTTGGCTTTCAGGAATCATTGAAATGAATTACATCTTATCTAGTAGGCAGTAGATGATGGTGAGGCAGGGTGGGGTTGGGGAGAGTTTGTAAAATAGCACAAGCTGTTAGGTCACTTGGCTTATCTTTAGTTCTCTTTCAAATCTTCAAGTCTGAATTGCTTATTCTACCATAATAATAATTTGACCCTGTTCCTAGAGTGACCAATTCCAATGATACTAAAATATCATTTTATCTGGACTTTAAAACTCTAAAACCAAATATCTGTAAGAACTTGCGCTGTATCCTCAACTTGTGTGACACTACATCGGAATAAAACTTTAAAAGTATTTATTCGCAATTGGTAACATTAGTTAAAAAGAAGTATGTTCTTTGGTTTGCAATTCTTTCTGATAGAATACCTTGAACTACTGTTTCTCAAAGAATTTGTATTTAAAACAAATATATCCAATGATTAGACCATTGGGCAAAGAAAATTCAGTATGCATGGTGAATAGCAGATATTTATTTATAGAAGCCATCTTGTTGTCTTATATCTTTGTTTATTTTATGAGAATATAGTTCATTATCTCTTGAAGGTGATAGCATGTACTCTATTTTTCCTCAAAGATGTTGTTATTTTATTATCCTCCTAAACTTTCTATGATGTAATAAATCCAACACAGAGATGAGAATTAATAATAAAATATAGCAAAACTCTATCCAAATGAGAAAATTTTGCAAATATGCAAGTTTTGCAATAAATGACAAATTTCAAGTTTAAGAAGCTGCTTGTTAAAACAAATCTACTAAACAAGTGCTAAATTAGATCTTAATAAAACTAAAAGCAAAACATAAACCACTATCTTTCCTTGCAGTATAAAGTATGCTTTTAAACAGAATATGATGAAACATAATAAAGCAAAATAAAAAATGGCATTGAAAGTGCTAGTAATGTTTCTTCCCTAATTAGCAAACTGTGAGTGTTTCTAGTATTTCTAATGTTTGGCTCATGGCAAGGTCAATTTCATCTTTTAGGGTATCAAAAGAGTGAAATAAATAATAAAAAATAAATCTCACTACTTCCATCTCTAGAGTGATAAATGTGTTGTCAAAGTTCACTGAAGTATATTTGATTTTTATTTCTAGTTAAGCTTTTTTTTTTTTAAAGATTTTATTTATTTATTTGACAGAGATTACAAGTAGGCAGAGAGGCAGTCAGAGCGAGGAGGAAGCAGGCTCCCTACTGAGCAGAGAGCCTGATGCGGGGCTAGATCCCATGACCCTGGGATCATGACCTGAGCTGAAGGCAGAGGCTTTAACCCACTGAGCCACCCAGGTGCCCCTCTAGTTAAGCTTTCTTTATATACACTGATAATTTTAAACTGTGTTATGCAGTGACTTGATTTGAATTTTATGCCATTTGGCTTGTGTTGTTGCGGGTTTTTTTAAACTAGTTTTCATTAATTTTAATTTTTGATCTATGGTAACTTTGTAGCTTTTCTCTTTGATAGTTTTTATAGATTAAACTTTTATATTCTCTTTTCAATTTGCATTTCTTACATAGTCACATTCTCAAGCAATTGAAGCAAGGAAAATGGGATGCTATAGACTCTTCTACAAATTATTATTTGTATTCTTAGTTTGATAGTATTGCAAATAAAAGAATAATATATGGACTATGACTGAATGCAGATTTATGATTTATGGGTCTATACTTTCAAAGCATGCCATTATTTAATCTTCTTCTTCTTCTTTTTTTTTTTTTTTTTTTTTTTGCTATGTGATCCCTTTCTTACTCACTTATCTAGTATGGATATTCTTTTGGTCCTATGTTAACAAAATCTGTTTTCTTTTTTATTCTTTTGTTGAGTTACTTTCCATTTCTCTATGTTGTGCAATATTATTAGCAGAAACAAATTCAGTTTTTTTTTTTACTAAGGAAGTAAAGTTTCTATTTCAGAGTATATTTCAAGAGGGTATAAGCATCTTTTGTCTTATTATTGACTTGAAGATAAGTTTTGCTTCTCATGAAAAGGCCTTTCTATCATATTTATTAAACATTTCATACACTGTTGTCTCTATAAATCTAACACATATTTTGTAGATCTTACTCATTTTGTTCTTACAAAACTATCAAATTAAAAATGAATTTTAAAGTATTTATTTATTTATTTGACAGACAGAGATCACAAGTAGGCAGAGAAGCAGGCAGAGAGAGAGGGGAAGCAGGCTCCCTGCTGAGCAGAGAGCCTGATGTGGGGCTGAATCCCAGAACCCTGAGATCATGACTCAAGCCAAAAGCAGAGGCTTTAACCCCCTGAGCCACCTAGGTGCCCTAAAAATGAATTTTAATTCCTAATATGAATCTGTTCTTAATAATGAGTTATAAAATAAATAACAATTTTCTTGTTCATTAAAACTATTTTCTCATTGGATTTGAAAAGGCTATGTGTGATCTCCTAACTTTGGGAATCTCATTTGAGAACCAAAAAAAAAAAAAAAAAAACAAATATTATAGTGGACCAGTCTTAAATTATACAAGTAGGAAATCTGTGATAAAAAAGCATATGTTTCATAAAAATAATTCTATTCATTGTTTACATCATAACATGAAGTAGCTTGTCAGTTCTAATTAGTGCTTAAGGCCTTGGGCAACCCAGAATGGGTGAACAACAGTAAATAAAAAGCAGCAATAAACTCAGAAATTTTTACTGTAGGCTTGCCATTCCAAACTGACACTGTCACTTGATTTTAGTTGAGCAGAAAGTAAGCATTACATATAGATTGGTAGTTGATCAATGTTAAGCTTCAAATTGGGTGAGAGTCTGGCCTGGTATCCTCCAATCATTGAAGGGAAGGGAAAAGAAAAAAAAAATTTTTGAAAGGTGGGGGGAACCTGTATTTGAGTCACTTTTGCAACTCATGCCAATTCTTATGCATTCTATATGTTTGTTTTGAGTTCTAATTTTTACTTCTTTAGTAAATCAAATAAGGTTTGATATTCTTAGCACTAAGGCACATAAAACCTAGGCAAGTTCTAATTCTCAGAAACATTACTCACCATTTTCAATGTGACTGTGATTTCTCTGTCAAACCCATTTTTATTATAAAATGTGGGGAAACTCTTCTGTATGTCTGATCTCTTGTGAAACCATGGCTAAAGAATTAGAAATTGATGGCTACACTGACAGTGCACATTATAAAATGGTATAATGAGGTTGGAGAGTACTTGGCAGAATTAGATTTTAATCCCGTTATTAAAAACTTTAAAACAAATCAAGTCTTTTTAAGTAGATAGCATAATGTAGTGCTTAAGTGAATGGAATTTAGAAACAGACTGCCTGGTCCCATACTATCTTTATCTTTTACCTTTCAGCAAGGTACTCTCCTTCCAAGAATGAGGAAAAAAGGTTGTCCAAACTACTGCAGATAACAGCCTACAGATGGCTAGACCTGATGGAGGAAGGGAAAAATTTACTCTTTTTAAAATTTTATTTATTTATTATTTGAGAGAGAGAGAGAGAGAGAGAGATTGAGAGAATGAGTGGGAGAAGGGGCAGAGGGAGAAGCAGACTCCCCATGGAGCAGGGAACCCAATGTGGGACTTGATCCCAAGACCGAAAACTTTTACATTAACTCTATGAATAAAATGGGAAAAAAATTTATCATATGATAAAATGGGAAAATGTATGTAAATGTAAAGTGAGTGTGGGGATAGAAGCTAGGCAGTCCTGCCTTTTATCCTGTGGGGTGATTTGAATATCTTGTAAGAGTGGAACCATCATTTCTTATATGGTAGAGATCTCTATTTACTGATTTTTATGTTTAATAATGATTTTTTTTTTTTTACAAAGAACCCACCTACAGAAATAAACTCATGAAGAGACCAGCCAGCCAAACAGACAAGTCACATAAGAGAAGCAGAATCAAGTAGAAAGCTATTATGCAACTTCCACTTAATCAACTCAGAAAATTCATTCCTGTGTAGAACTTAAGAAACAAAATAGATGAACACAGAGGAAGGAAAGGGAAAATAAGACGAAATCAGAGAGGGAGACAAACCATAAGAGACTCTTAACTATAGGAAACATTTGAGGGGTGTTGGAGGAGAGGTGAGTAGGGGAATGGGGTAACTGGGTAACGGACATTAAGGTTGTATTTTCCCCCAGTCTCTTCATAGGGATCCAATTAAATATATGTTGAATTATTGAAATTGACTTTGAGGTGCCTGGATGGCTCAGACGGTTAAGCGGCTGCCTTCGGCTCAGGTCATGAACTCAAAGTCGTGGGATTGGTCCTACATTGGGCTCCCCATTCGGCCTTCCTTTGCATTTATTTCTTGACTGCAATTTCCCATGTTTTTCACTTACTATAGTCATCTACCCCTTTAAATCCTTAAGCATGTTGACATAGGTGGTTTATGGTCCTGTTAACTTCGATATCTAAGTAATATCGACATAATTATTGTTTTCTTGTTTATTAATCAGATTTTTCTTCATTCTTTATGAAATATCTAGTGACTATGATTATATACTCAAGATTGTGGATAACACAGAGTAGATTGTGGATTCTATTGCCTTCCTCTGAAAGAGGACAACTATTGTTGTAGTATACCGCTAAATTACTGGATAATCACATCGAACTTTTAGACATTCGATTTTATTATTTATTTATTTATTTATTTATTTAAGATTTTATTTATTTATTTGAGAGAGATTTATTGAGAGAGATCACAAGCAGGCAGAGAGGCAGGCAGAGAGAGAGGAGGAAGCAGGCTCCCTGCTGAGCAGAGAGCCCGATGCAGGGCTTGATCACAGGACTCTGAGTTCATGACCTGAGCCAAAGGCAGCAGCTTAACCCACTGAGCCACCCAGGTGCCCCGGACATTTGATTTTTTTTTCAATTTATTTATTTTCAGAAAAACAGTATTCATTATTTTTTTACCGCACCCAGTGCTCCATGCAATCCATGCCCTCTATAATACCCACCACCTGGTACCCCATCCTCCCACCCCCCGCCAATTCAAACCCCTCAGATTGTTTTTCAGAGTCCATAGTCTCTCATGATTCACCTCCCCTTCCAATTTACCCCACTCCCTTCTCCTAATACCCCTTGTCCTCCATGATATTTGTTATGCTCCACAAGTAAGTGAAACCATATGATAATTGACTCTCTCTGCTTGACTTATTTCACTCAGCATAATCTCTTCCAGTCCCATCCATGTTGCTACAAAAGTTGGGTATTCATCCTTTCTGATGGAGGCATAATATTCCATAGTGTATATGGACCACATCTTCCTTATCCATTCGTCCGTTGAAGAGCATCTTGGTTCTTTCCACAGTTTGGCAACCGTGGCCATTGCTGCTATAAACATTGGGGTACAGATGGCCCTTCTTTTCACGACATCTGTATCTTTGGGGTAAATACCCAGGAGTGCAATTGCAGGGTTATAGGGAAATTCTATTTTTAATTTCTTGAGGAGTCTCCACACTGTTCTCCAAAGAGGCTGCACCAACTTGCATTCCCACCAACAGTGTAAGAGGGATCCCCTTTCTCCACATCCTCTCCAACACATGTTGTTTCCTGTTTTGTTAATTTTGGCCATTGTAACTGGTGTAAGGTGATATCTCAACGTGGTTTTAATTTGAATCTCCCTGAGGGCTAGTGATGATGAACATTTTTTCATGTGTCTGATAGCCATTTGTATGTCTTGAATGGAGAAGTGTCTGTTCATATCTTCTGCCCATTTTTTGATATGTTTGCCTGTTTCGTGTGTGTTGAGTTTAAGGAGTTCATTATAGATCCTGGATATCCACCTTTTGTCTGTACTGTCATTTGCAAATATCTTCTCCCATTCCGTGGGTTGCCTCTTTGTTTTTTTGACTGTTTCCTTTGCTGTGCAGAAGCTTTTGATTTTAATGAAATCCCAAAAGTTTATTTTCGCTTTTGTTTCCTTTGCCTTTGGAGACATATCTTGAAAGAAGTTGCTGTGGCTGATATCGAAGAGATTACTGCCTATGTTCTCCTCTAGGATACTGATGGATGCCTGTCTCACATTGAAGTCTTTTATCCATTTTGAGTTTATCTTTGTGTATGGTGTAAGAGAATGGTCGAGTTTCATTCTTCTACTTATAGCTGTCCAGTTTTCCCAGCACCATTTATTGAAGAGACTGTCTTCTTTCCACTGTATATTTTTTCCTGTTTTGTCGAAGACTAATTGACCATAGAGTTGAGGGTCGATATCTGGGCTCTCTACTCTGTTCCACTGGTCTATGTGTCTGATCTAATCTAAACTCTCTCAAAGCTAGGGTAACTGAGACAGAAGATAGAATTAGTGATCTGGAAGACAAACAGATAGAGAGAAAGGATCAGGAGGAAGCCTGGAACAAACAGCTTAGAAACCACGATAACAGAATCAGGGAAATAAATGATGCCATGAAGCGTTCCAACATCAGAATTATTGGAATCCCTGAAGGGGAGGAGAAAGAAAGAAGTCTAGAAGATATAGTGGAACAAGTCCTTCATGAAAATTTTCCCAATCTCGTGAATGGAACCAGCTTTCATGTACTAGAGGCTGGACGGTCTCCACCCAAGATTATACATTCCAAAAAAAATCACGACACCTGATAGTCAAATTGAGGAATTATAATTGTAGGTATAATCTCTTGAAAGCCACCAGGGCAAAGAGGCTCCTTACTTACAGAGGGAAGCCCATCAGAATAACGTCAGACCTGTCCACAGAGACCTGGCAAGCTAGAAGAGGCTGGCAAGATATATTCCAGGCACTAAATGAGAAGAACATGCAGCCAAGAATACTTTATCCAGCAAGACTGACATTCCAAATGGATGGAGAGATAAAGAGTTTCCAAGACCGGCAAGGCTTAAAAGACTATGCAACCACCAAGCTGACACTGCAGGAAATATTAAGGGGGGTTCTATAAAAGAGGAAAAATCCCAAGAATAGCATTGAACAGAAATATAGAGACAGTCTACAGAAAGAAAGACTTCAAAGGTAACTTGATGTCAATAAAAACGTATCTATCAATAATCACTCTCAATGTGAATGGCCTAAATGCACCCATAAAACGGCACAGGGTTGCAGATTGGATAAAACGACAGGACCCATCCATATGTTGTCTACAAGAGACCCATTTTTGAACCTAAAGATACACCCAGACTGAAAATGAAGGCATGGTGAAGCATCTTTCATGCCAATGGGCCTCAAAAGAAGGTTGGGGTAGTGATTCTCATATCAGATAAATTAGACTTCAAACTAAAGACTGTCGTCAGAGATACAGAAGGACACTACATAATCCTTAAAGGGACTATCCACCAAGATGATCTAACAATTGTAAATATCTATGCTCCCAATATGGGAGCAGCCAATTATTTAAGAAAACTGTTAATCAAGATAAAGAGTCATATTGATATAAATACATAATTGTAGGAGATCTTAACACGCCTCTCTCAGAAATAGACAGATCATCGAAGCAGAAAATCAATAAAGAAACAAGAGCATTGAATGACACATTGGACCAGATGGACCTCATAGATATATACAGAACATTCCACCCTAAAACAACAGAATACTCATTCTTCTCAAGTGTACACGGAACCTTCTCCAGAATAGACCACATACTGGGTTACAAATCAGGACTCAACCGATACCAAAAGACTAAGATTATTCCCTGCATATTCTCAGTTCACAATGCTTTGAAACTGGAGCTCAATCACAAGGAAAAGTTCAGAAGGAACTCAAACACCTGGAAGCTAAAGACCACCTTGCTTAAGAATGCTTGGATCAACCAGAAGATCAAAGAAGAACTGAAACAATTCATGGAAACCAATGAGAATGAAGACACTCTGGTCCAAAACCTATGGGATACAGCAAAGGCGGTCCTAAGGGGGAAATACATAGCCATCCAAGCCTCCCTCAAAAAAATTGAAAAATCCAGACATTTGACTTTAAACTTAAGGCTGCCTTGGTAGGCCAGTGTTCCTAGCATGAATTGCTTTGTTTTGCATCATAATGATTGTTAAGAAGGTGTAACCTTTCTCAAGTTTCAGTGGAAAACTCAAGGTATTTAACAAGCCCTTCTAATTTAGTGGAGCTCAAAATTTTAATCTGTGTCCCCTGAAATAGACTGTAGTTGAAATTTAGTTCCATTCTTTCATTCTTTCAGTTGATGCTCTCCTCTGAGCTTCTTAGAGTCTCTCCCATACAACCGTAGTTAAAAGTCAGCCAAGGATTTAAGGATTTAATTGATACAGGTCTGGGGGATCCCCTTCTATTTTTATTGCCCCTTTCTAATATTTCTTCCCTCAATTTCCAGCTGCTTTGATAGGTCCAGCATCCATCACATTATAACTTAAACTGATAAGGCTGTGACTTCCTGCTTGACTTACATAGTTGCCTTACACTGTAAAAAGAGGTCACTACCTTCAGGGGAAAAGATAATGCATGTTTATTTCAACAAATGCATTTCTCTTCATTCAAGGATTGAACCGTGGTCTCTGGTTTTAGCTTAATTTTATTTGCTCTCTAGTACTTTTAAGTACATTTACATGTTTAAAATTCAAATGTAAAACTTTGTCAAGACTTTTAAATTGTCGTACAAGGGAAGGCTAGACGTATTCAAACAACTTTGCTATTATAAGAATTCCAACATCATTTAATTTATTTTTACAAATTAAAATAAATGAATTAAATTTATGTGTAATACATTACAATATAAGACTATAGTTGAAGTGGCACGTATAGTAAGTCCTGAAGCTCAAACTAGTTATTTTAATGTCAGCATTTATTAAAAAATATAGTTAAAAATGGAAAATCCAGGACAAATATAACCCACTCAGTCAAACTAAGAGGTACATTTATATTAGTTATAAAAGAGTTACAATTGCATTATAGTTAAGTCTTAGAAAGTCTGTCTTTATTTGAATGATTTTTTTGAAGGCTGGTCAGGAATTCAAGCTTATCCATATTTCTGCTATACCTTGACTGCTTTTAGATACATAGAAGCACAATGTTGTTTGAAAGAAAAAAAATATAAAAATGAATTCACTTACTGTATCACCAAAACCTGCTGTTACTCAGACAAATTGTGAGATGGTTGCTTAGAAGAGTTGTCAATGGAAATAGAACAGAACAATGCCACTTTATACACAATAAGTAAAAGCCCATATCCTTGGCTTTTAGCATAATGGTCTAAACAAGTATAATAATTAACCAGAAAAAAATCTGCTGTGGACTATCTGTGGACTGCACTGAATTTGGATTCTTACTATATACAAAAGAAGTTAGATAACCGTAAACAAAGTAAAAATTCTAATTTAAAAAATCATTGTGGGGCACCTGGGTGGCTCAGTGGGTTAAGCCGCTGCCTTTGGCTCAGGTCATGATCTCAGGGTCCTGGGATCGAGTCCCGCATTGGGCTCTCTGCTCGGCAGGGAGCCTGTTTCCCTCTCTTTCTCTCTCTGCCTGCCTCTCTGTCTACTGTGATCTCTTTCTGTCAAATAAATAAATAAAATCTTTGAAAAAAAAAATCATTGTGTCCCCAGATTCTTCAAGTGGTATGCATTAAATATGAACAGTTTTTTTCAAGTTAATCATATCTCAGTAAAGTGGTTTTTAAAAAAAGAATCCTTGTGAATACTGTGAAATAGTTCAACTGTTTGCACATTGTGAATCATTTGCCTATCACATGAACTGCACATTCTATACCATTATTACAAAAGGCAGTGTTGGAACACATTCTATGGCTGTGCAGAAAGCAGCAATAGCACAAACATCCAACAGAAAGTTTCTGAAATAACTGGGGAAATGTTTATGCAAATTTGAATTATATTAATATTGCTTCTGTGGGATTCTAACAGATGCAAAGTTTTAGTCAAGCTATTGAAGTAGATAGATGATAGTTAGCTAGGTAGATGGATAGATGTAGAATTCTTTGCTGTTATTGAATACACCATATTTTATGGTCTGTGGCCATTATAAAATGCATGATCACGCATTCATGCCCTCAAATACTCAAGCAAAACAAAATCTATTTTATTATAACATTCTTAGAAACATCTAAATTGAAAAGCAAGTTGGTGCTATGTTATCATTAATAATTCAGTTAGAGTAAGTATGCCTTTTAAAAAATAAGTTGGTGGTGATATAATTAAAGATATGGAATCTAGAATTCAAGTTGTTTATACTTTTTAAAGCATTCAGTTTTACATTTACTTCCTAGTACTATTTGGCAAGATGTTTTAGATATTAATATAATTAGTAAGATGAAGAAGTAAACATTTAATGAACATAATGTCTTTGAAATTATTGGAGTTTAAAGCATTCTCTGAGGCTGCACAAAGTTTTGATATTTATAAAAAAATATAAATCACTTTTAATACCAATTCTTCCAACTAAAAAACTACCAGGAAAGAAAGGAGGATGATTTTTTTTTTAAGATTATTTATTTATTTGACAGAGATTGAAATCACAATTAGGCAGAAGTAAGCAGAGAGGCAGTCAGAGAGAGAGGGAGGAGCAGGCTCCCTGCTGAGCAGAGAACCCGATGTGAGGCTCCATTCCAGGACCTTGGGATCATGACCTGAGCCAAAGGCAGAGGGTTAACCCACTGAGCAACCTGGGCACACCAAAAGGAGGATGATTTATTTGTGAATTTCATAATCAGTTCATCTCATAATTTGTCTCAAAACTATATGTAAATTAATATTTTTCTACATAGGTACATTCAGAGTTACAACAAAATCTTAAGCCAAACCAAACCAAACAAACAAAAAACATGATCTGCTGAAGAGTATAATGGCCACTCCAGTGTAATAGAAACAAAAGTAGAGGACCATAACGGGAATAGTGACTCCACTAGACATCTAAAGCCATTGAAGAGATAATAAGAGAATATTACTTTAAAGTAAAACTTTAATATAGCAAATACTTAAATTTGAGTGAAACTGATAAATGACTTGAAAAATACAGCCCATCAAAAATGATCAAGAAGAATTAGCAATTCTAAATATCTATTATAGCAATTAAATTTGTAATTGAAACTTACCACAAAAGATCTCCCTAGACCTAGATGGCTTCATCAGTAAATTCTTTCAGCCTTTTAAAAAGTAACATCAACCTTACAAACTCATTTTAGGAAACAGAAAAAAAGAACACTTTGAAGCTCATTTCATGAAGCTTTCATGAAACTTATAAAGATATGTTAAGAAAGGAAAATTATCTCATGAATTCTAAACAAAGTACTAGCAAATCAAATTCAAAAAACATTAAAAAGGATAATACATCCCAGCCATGTTGTTTATTCCTGAAATGCAAGGGCTTCTTAAAATTCACAAACCAATCAATATAGGGAAGAGGATTCTAGGAAGATGGCAGAGTGGAAGTACCAGGAGACTGTCTCCCCACCTCAACTACAGCTGCACTGCCAGAATTTGTATGTTGTAAGACTTTTGGAAATCTAGTGTCTTAGGTTTGGCAGCAAATGAAAAAATTATTCCAGAGAAAGGCTAGAGTGAGGGGACCAGATGCTCTAGTGGCAAAAGGTCCTGAGCCAAGCTCTGCCTCCATTTCTATTGTGAACGTTATCAACACATCAAGGGAATAAGGAAAAACAAAAAGGACTGTGAAGCTTTAATCATCAGGACAGTGACACAAGGAGTATTGTGTGATTAGAACAAGCTGTGCTCCTGACGTGTGTGCAGGCAGAGAGTACGCAGAGTACAGGACCTCCAAAGATGAATGCTTCTTCTAAGCATTTAATCCTTGGATGAGTGTATTGAGCCACAGCAAGGATCTGGTTGTTTTCAGCCCAGAAACTTTAAAGGAGGCCCAGTTTTCTGGGCACTCCTTCTTTGCTTTTCAACTAGTCTCATCCAGAGAGGCATGTGTTTATTAAATCTTACCTAGCCAGGAATTACAAAGTCCCACAGTGTCTCTTGAAGCTTAAGACTTATAAAAGGGGTGTCTGGGTGGTTCAGTCTGTTAAGTGTCTGCCTTTAGCTCAGATCATGATCCTGGGGTCCTGGGATCAAGCCCCACATCAGGCTGTCTGCTCAGCAGGGAATCTGCTTCTCCCTCTCCCTCTGCCTGCCACACCCCTTTCCCCCTGCTTGTGCTCTTTCTGTCAAATAAATAAAATCTTAAAAAAAAAAAAAAAACCTGATAGAAGAAGACTTGGAAGCAAGTTGTTAATTTCCACCAATTTCAGCTTTTGGCAGAGTAGCAGCTACAGATCCCCTTTCCCCCAGCTACATGAAAGGTAGCTGTGTACATGTTTCTGGAGCAGCTTAAACATAGCTTATAGGAGCACAGGTGGGCAAAAAGGAGAACTCTGTCCTCTAAATACTGAGCATCTGTTTTCTGATCACTGATTGCCACTTCTCATCACAGCCTTCTTTGTGGACATAATAAGTTCTCATATCTTTAGGATAATCTACCAATGAGTGGAAAGTACTCATCATGTTTTCCACCTCATTATAGTATTTTACATAATCCCCAGAAATGGGGGAGTTTTCCATTTGCATTACATCTTAGCCAATAATTGACATTTTTGTATTTTTATTTTAGTGTAAAGTAGTAATTAGTTGTGGCTTTAATTTGTATTTTTCTCTTATTAATGATATTGAGTGTATTTGCATACGCTTATTGAATTACATTATAAATTTATTTTTTTTGATAGATCTACAAAGTAGAAGAGCATGTTAAGAAGTAAAAATTTAAATAAAACTAAAAAGGAATAAAATAAAATTAGAAAGAGAACTAACCATGATTATTATGCCCTGCACACTGAAGAATAGGAGTAGCTCCAGTCTTGGATCATGAGACTATAGTATAAAATAAATTAGATTTCAAATCATATTTATATTGTTTTTTCACTAGGCACTATCCCTGTGTTTGTCACCTAATCCTTAAAATAACACTGTAAGGTAATTATTTTTTTTTAAAGATTTTATTTATTTATTTGACAGAGAGAAATCACAAGTAGACGGAGATGCAGGCAGAGAGAGAGAGAGGGAAGCAGGCTCCCTGCTGAGCAGAGAGCCTGATGCGGGCCTTGATCCCAGGACCCTGAGATCATGACCTGAGCCGAAGGCAGCAGCTTAACCCA
>NC_081562.1:95725428-95810560 GCF_022355385.1 Mustela nigripes
GATTTTCTGTTTCCAGAATTGCTGTTCTTCTTCTCTTCGATCTGCCGATGGATTTTCAGGTGTTTGCAATCTTTAGATAAGCTATCTAGCTGATCTCCGGCTAGCTGAAGCAGTCTCAGCTTGCTACTTCTCCGCCATCTTGACTCCTCCCAAGAGATTTTTGATGACTGTTTCAATCACCTTACTTTTATGGGTCTTTCAGGTTTTCTATTTCTTCCTGGCTTAGCTGTTGTAGTTTATATGTCTCTAGAAATGTATCCATTTCTTCCAGATTGTCGAATTTGTTGGCGTAGTTTTGCTCATAGTATGTTCTTATAATTGTTTGTATTTCTTTGGTGTTAGTTGTGATCTCTCCTCTTTCATTCATGATTTTATTTATTTGGCTCCTTTCTATTTTCTTTTTAATAAGTCTGGCCAGGGATTTGTCAATCTTATTAATTCTTTCAAAGAACAAGCTCCTAGTTTCATTGATTTGCTCTATTGTTTTTTTAGTTTCTATTTCATTCATTTCTGCTCTGATCTTTATGATTTCTCTTCTGCTGGGTTTAGGCTTTCTTTGTTGTTCTTTCTCCAGCTCCTTTAAGTGTAGGGTTAGGTTGTGTATTTGAGACCTTTCTTATTTCTTGAGAAAGGCTTGTACTGCTATATATTTTACTCTCAGGAATGCCTTTGTTGTGTCCCACAGATTTTGAATTGTTGTGTTTTCATTTTCATTTGCTTCCATGAATTTTTTCAATTCTTCTTTAATTTCCTGGTTGACCCATTCATTTTTTAGAAGGATGCTGTTTAGTCTCCACGTATTCGGGTTCTTTCCAACTTTCCTCTTGTGATTGAGTTCTAGCTTCAGAGCATTGTGGTCTGTAAATATGCAGGGAATGATCTCAATCTTTTGATACTGGTTGAGAACTGATTTATGACCCAGGATGTGATCTATTCTGGAGAATGTTCCATGTGCACTAGAGAAGAATGTATATTCTCTTGCTTTGGGATGAAATGTTCTGAATATATCTGCGATGTTCACCTGGTCCAGTGTGTCATTTAAGGCCTTTATTTCCTTGTTGATCTTTTTCTTAGATGATCTGTCCATTTCAGTGAGGGGAGTGTTAAAGTCCCCTACTATTATTGTATTCTAGTCAATATATTTCTTTAATTTTGTTATTAATTAGTTTATAGTTGACTGCTCCCATGTTAGGGGCATAGATATTTAAAATTGTTAGGTCTTCTTGTTGGAAAGACCCGTTGAGTATGATATAGTGTCCTTCGTCATCTCTTATTATAGTCTTTGGCTTAAAATCTAATTGATCTGATATAAGGATCACCACC
The DNA here is from genome assembly GCF_022355385.1 of Mustela nigripes. NCBI lineage: Eukaryota > Metazoa > Chordata > Mammalia > Carnivora > Mustelidae > Mustela > Mustela nigripes. The sequence continues at coordinate 95,726,752 of NC_081562.1, forward strand.
GCAGCTTTTTTCTGATGTCCATTAGCATTGTACATAGTTTTCCACCCCCTCACTTTAAATCTGGAAGTGTCTTTGGGTCTGAAATGAGTTTCTTGAAGGCAGAATATTGATGGGTTTTGTTTTTTTTTTTTTATCCATTCTGATACCCTGTCTTTTGATTGGGGCATTTAGCCCATTAACATTCAAGGTAACTATTGAGAGATATGAATTTAGTGCCATTGTATTGCCTGTAAGGTGACTGCTACCGTGTATTGTCTCTGCTTCTTTCTAATCTATTACTTTTAGGGTCTCTCTTTGCTTAGAGGACCCCTTTCAATATTTCTTGTAGAGCTGGTTTGGTGTTTGCAAATTCTTTCAGTTTTTGTTTGTACTGGGAGCTTTTTACCTCTCCTTCTATTTTTAATGATAGGCTAGCTGGATATAGTATTCTTTTTTTAAGATTTTATTTATTTATTTGACAGGCAGAGATCACAAGTAGGCAGAGAAGCAGGCAGAGAGAGAGAGGAGGAAGCAGGCTCCCTGCTGAGCAGAGAGTCCGATACAGGGCTCAATCCCAGGACCCTGGGATCATGACCTGAGCTGAAGGCAGAGGCTTTAACCCACTGTGCCACCCTGGCGCCCCTGGATATAGTATTCTTGGCTGCATGTTTTTCTCATTTAGTACTCTGAATATATGATGCCAGTTCTTTCTGGCCTGCCAGGTCTCTGTGGATAGGTCTGCTGCCAATCTAATATTTTTACCCTTGTATGTTATGGACTTCTTTTCCCGGGCTGCTTTTAGGATTTTTTCTTTGCCGCTAAGACTTGTAAATTTTACTCTCAGGTGACGAGGTGTGGACCTATTTTTATTGATTTTGAGGGGTGTTCTTAGCATCTCCTGGGTTTTGATGTTTGTTCCCTTGCCATATTAGGTAAATTCTCTACAATAATTCTCTCCAATATACCTTCTGCTCCCCTCTCTCTTTCTTCTTCTTCTGGAATCCCAATTATTCTAATATTGTCTCATCTTATGGTGTCACTTATCTCTCAAATTCTCCCCTCATGGTCCAGTATTTGTTTGTCTCTCTTTTGCTCAGCTTCTTTATTCTCTGTCATTTGGTCTTCTATGTCACTAATTCTTTCTTCTGCCTCATTTATCCTAACAGTAAGAGCCTCCATTTTTTTATTTCCCCTCATTAATAGCTTTTTTAATTTCAATTTGGTTAAATTTTAGTTCTTTTATTTCTCCAGAAAGGGCTTTTATCTCTCTGGAGGGGGTTTCTCTAATATCTTCTATGCCTTTTTCGAGCCCAGCTAGACCCTTGAGAATCATCATTCTGAACTCTACATCTGTCATATTAGCAATGTCTGTATTGATTAGGTCCCCAACCTTTGGTACTGCCCCTTGTTCTTTTTTTTGTGTGTGGTGAGATTTTCAGCCTTGTCTTTTTGTCCAGATATTATTTGCTTTCTCCTCCTCTGGAATTCCACTCTTCTCCTTGGTGAGTGAAGTTGGTCTTGGCTGAGTTTCTTGTTGATCTTCTGGGGGAGGAACCTGTTGTAGTGATTCTCAAATGTCTTTGCCCCCGGCGGAATTACACCACCCTTATCAGGGGCTGGGCTAAGTAATCCACTTGGGTTTGCTTTCAGGAGCTTTTGTTCCTTGAGCACTTTCCATAGAGTTCAGGAGGACAGGAATGAAGATGGCGGCCTCCCAATCTCTGGCCTAGAGGAGCCAAGAGCTAGGAGACCCACTCCTTAGTGCACCCTCAGAGAAAAGCGCCCAACTGCCCCCGTCTCCCTGGCCTCTGGTCGCACTTGTAGGAAAGCGCTCAATTGGTCGCACTTCGAGAATAGTGCCTGGTCGATTCCGTCTCTGTGGCCTCCGGCCACGCTCCGAGCTCACCCAGCCTGCAACCAGTTAAAGGTAACCCCAAGCTAAGAGCTCACTCCTCAGCTTTTTCGCTGTAGCTGGTTTCCCCGCTCTAATACCTGTGAGCTCTGTGACTCTCAGACTCCCCCAGTCCTTCTGTGACCCCATGGGATGTGGGGTTATGCTGACCCCGTGTGGGCATCCCCCCCCCCCCCCCCCCGTTTAGCCTCTAGAGTGATGTCCCTCAGCGAAACAGACTTTTAAAAGCCCTGATTTTGTGCTTCATTGCTCCGCCGCTTGTCGGGGGCCGGCCCCTCCCCCTGCGGTCTATCTTCCTGTCACTTTGGATTCACTTCTCCGTGGGTCCTACCTTTCAGAAAGTGATCAACTTTCTGTTTCTAGAATTGTTTCTCTTCTTCTCTTCATTTTCCCATTGGATTTGTAGGTGTTTGCAATGATTAGATAATCTATCTAGCTGATCTCCTACTACCTGATGTCATCTCAGCCTGCTATATCTCCACCATCTTGACTCCCCTCTATTTTCTTTTCTTTTTTTTTTTTAAGATTTTATTTCTTTATTTGTCAGAGAGAGAAAGAGATACAGAGCACAAGCTGGGGGAAAGGCAGACAGAGGGGGAGATAGAGAAGCAGGCTTGTAATGAGCAAGGAGTCCAATGCAGGACTTGATCTCAGGACCTTGCAATCACAACCTGAGCCAAAGATAGTTGTTTAACAGACTGAGCCACCCAGGTGTCCCCATATTATTTTCAATATAGTAATGAAGCATCATCAGGTTTATAAATATTCAAAATTATTTTTAAAGTTACTGCTAATTTTTTACAAAATTTGTGTCTCCTCTTTCTTTATGAAACCACTCCATAAATTCACTTCCCAATTTCACCTTACTTCCTACTTAACTAAAGCATATTAATAGGTAACTTTTTAAAAATTTAGTACCTTCCTTTAAAAAAAAAAGACTCTTTTAGAGTACCTTTAAGTTTTCAACAAATCTGAGGAAGGTACAGAGATTTCCCATAAACCTCCTGCCCCCACATATGCATACCTTCTCCATGACCAATATCCCCCACCACAGTGGTACATTCATAAAGCTACATGGACACATCACAATCACCCAAAGTCCATAGTTTACATTATAGTTCACTAATGGTGTTGTACATTCTGTGGGTTTACACAAATGGATAATGACATAGATCTACCATTAGAGTATTTCCTTCCCTAAAAATCCTTTCTGCTTTGCCTCTTTATTCCCCCTTCCCAGGAGCCTACCTTTTAAAATGTTTCATTTTTTTCAGAGTCTAGAATGTCCGAGTTATCAACAGTACAACTACTATTTATTAGCTAATAACTTGTCTCAGACTATATGTTCAGTAAATTACATGTAGTATCTTAATTGTTTTACAATATCCCTGTGAGGCTGGTTATTAGTAGTATCATAATCATCATCATTATCACTTAAATTTTAAGTATGAGAAAACTGAGCCATGTGAACATTTTTTTATAACATGCACAAAACCAAATAGCTTAAAAACAACTGAGCCAAATATTGAATTATTTCTCTCAACTCCAATGTTAACCTTTTAGCTACTACACCTACTTCTCTGCCAAAAGACATTAGAAACATTTATTTTGTCTAGACAGTTGGGAAACTCTGATGCCATAGTAGCAAAGTTATTCAACTCTAACTTTAGAAGACAAAAGGGATTTGTTAATTTATAACTTTTTAAAAAAATTATTATTTTTTTAATTTCTTTTCAGCGTAACAGTATTCATTGTTTTTGCACCACACCCAGTGCTCCATGCAATACGTGCCCTCCCCAATACTCAACACCTGGTTCCACCAACCTCCCACACCACGCCCCTTCAGATCCCTCAGATTGTTTTTCAGAGCCCATAGTCTCTCATGGTTCACCTCCCCTTCCAATTTCCCTCAGCTCCCTTCTCCTCTCCATCTCCCCATATCCTCCATGTTATTTGTTATGCTCCACAAATAAGTAAAACCATATGATAATTGACTCTCTGTGCTTGACTTATTTCACTCAGCATAATCTCTTCCAGTCCTGTCCATGTTGCTACAAAAGTTGGGTATTCATTCTTTCTGATGGAGTCATAATACTCCATAGTGTATATGGACCACAGCTTTTTTTAAAGATTTTATTTATTTATTTGACAGAGAGATCACAAGTAGGTAGAGAGAGAGAGGAGGAAGCAGGCTCCCTGCCGAGCAGAGAGCCCGATGTGGTACTTGATGCCAGGAACCTGAGACCATGATTCGAGCTGAAGGCAGAGGCTTAACCCATGAGCCACCCAGGCACTCCAGTTAATAGCTTTTTACCTACCAGGAGTACCCTATCTTCGTGGAAGTCTGTCAAATTAGTTATTCGTGGAATATTTCTCACTCACACTAGCTAATCAAGCATATATTCACCAAATATTGCGAAGTTACATTTATGAAAAGTACCTTTCAGGGCTCCTGATTGGCTCAATTGAGTGTCTGATTCTTGATTTCAATTCAGGTCATGATCTCAGAGCCATCAGGCTCTGCACTCAGCAGGGAGTCTTCTTGAGATTCTCTCCCTCTCCCTCTGCTCTTTCCCTCCTCCACTTACACACACACTCTCCTTTTCTCTCTCTCTCTAATAAATAAATACATAATTTTAAAAAGTGAAGTACCTTTCAGAGCCTTTCCATATAGTTTTTGTTTTCTAAATATGTTTTATTTTTTAAAAATATATTGACTGGACAGGGTTGGGAGAACAACCTACAGAATGGAGTTACTGGCCTTTCTTTCCTTTTTTTAAGAAAATAGAAAATTCAATTAACATAACTTAGGCAGGAACACATGTTCTTTTTAAAGCTATGTTACAAGAAAGTATTAATAAAACTCTCAAGCTGACCCAATTTCATATATCTTGTAGGATGTGGTGAAGTTTATAGATTTAACATTGTTCTAGCAACAAATTAGACATTTCATTTCTTTTATTATTGCCAGAAAATATTAAGAGGAAAATGCAAAGAATCGTCAATGCTGTAACAGTATGATTATAAAGAATCAGATTAAAAAAACAAACAAAGACACAGAACAATTGATAGGTTTACATGAAGTCTGTGGGATAGAAGTATGATATAAAAAAGAATACTTTTAATATGCATTATGCATACTATAAAATGACTTTTTAAAGATATGATAGAAATAACTTTCCATAAATTACCTAGAGATAGCTTGAAAATATTTTTTTATCAACCAAAGGGACACTTTTAAGAATGAAAAGGGACACTATTAAAAATTACACTGAGGTATCGGGCATATTGTGAGACTGACCCTGAGTTAACCTGGACCTTTGATCATCCTACTTAAAAAGAAAGATGCCTACATCTCTCATTTGTTGGAGGTCTCCATCTGGAGTCTTTTCTGTGTTTCAGTTATAAACTCTCTGAAGTACACCACACTAGGGATCTTTATATATCTGTAAATGTATTTTCATTGTAATCCATGCATTGTAAAGTAAGTCTTCTAAGAATTCCCAACATAATTCCAAAATTAGATCTTAGGCTCTTCATTATAAGTTACAGAGAAAAACAGCTATTACATGCTCCATACAAAATCCCATGTGTTACTATAGGAGGGGAGGAGAATTAATTTACCACTTATATGTCTATTGTTGGGGTGACTCAGACAAAGCTTTTGTGCATTTGTACTAAATTGCCACCTAAATAATATGCACTTGAAAGATTATTTATAGAAGTAAAAAAAAAATCAAGTCAGTAGTATCAAGTGTCTTTGATAAATTGTAAACAAGGGACCTAAAATTTCAGAGTAAAAAAGTACCTTAAAGAAATTCAGCTTAGGGTGCCTGGGTGGCTCAGTGGGTTAAGCATCTGCCTTTGGCTCAGATCATGATCTAGGGTCCTGGGATTGAGTCCCACTTCGGGCTCTCTGGTTGGCAAGGAGCCTGCTTCCTCCTCTCTCTCTCTCTCTCTCTCTCTCTCTCTCTATCTCTGCCTACTTTTGATCTCTCTCTGTCAAATAAAAAAATCTTAAAAAAATAAATTCAGGTTAATACTTTTAATTTTATAATTAAACAAACTGAAGTTTTAATCAGTTAAGTGATTTACCAAAATGAAACAAAAAAATTGGTAAGGAGATTACTGATCTTGACAGGGCACATTCAGTGCTCTTTCCACTACAAAAGACTGTTCCCAATAAAGTGTCAGGGCTACAGTCTTAATTTGCTTTTATCCTATTTCATCAGGGAAAGTATTAAATATCCAAGGATCTAAATATTCCATACTCTGTATTTTGTTAGTCCCCTCTATGCCCTTCTTTGTAAATAAAGTGTATTTGCTCACTATAATCAAAATAGAATTTCCTTCCAGTCTTAAGGTCTCCATAAGTAGAAGGGGTTTGCTCTTAAAATTCTACAACAAGGCGACAATTGGTCTGTTTCCAGAATGAATAATTCCACAAAATATAATGATAGAATACAGAGTACAACACACAGCAGAATTAAAGGTTAAAGTTCAAGTGCTATAATTTCAAGCGATTGATCAATGGTAATTTTTGGCACCTCTGGGTCAGTTCACCAGCATATAGCAAACAAGCAAGTTAGGTTAAGTATGAATGATTAATATCAAAGTAACTCAATTACATTGAAAAAAGTAACTCAATTATTTTAATTTTCATATATTTACTAAACCAATATTTTCTTTTTTATCCCCATGATTGGTCTATATTTCTAATCCATCCATTCATTGTTTGTTTTTGGAAAATGATAATGCCTCTAATTAGAACAGAACTAAGTGAAGAGGAAGAAGCAGCTTTAATTAGAACAGAACTAGACAAAGAACTATCTTTAAATGAACCACTTGCTAAAAACAGTAGATCAGATTTCATCTTTCTAAAGGTACGATTAACCATCAAATAATACTACCTCATATTAATAAGACAGGATAGCAAAAACACTATCTGTTGATCACTTTTCTGTTCTCAAAAACAAGTATGTTGTACTTTTACCTGCCACTTTCAAATATTATAAACTAATCAATAAATTAAAATATGTTAATATTCTTCAGTTCAAGTGTCATAGTCTTTTGCATGTAAAAGTCCACATTTATACTACTTACATGTATAATATAATGGAATACAAGTTAAAATGATTTATCTAATATTCAAAAAGTGATTTTAGAGTATTTTGAAGATGATTTCCTCAGAGCTATAAAAATTGTCAGTTATATTGTTATTTGATATATTTTCCATGATAGTTCAGCAGCGTTAGATTATTATAAATTTTATTTCTAACTGTAATTAAATGAAAAAGGTCAGTATGAAAAGTTAAATAGAACTTAAGGAAATACAAATAAGGGTTAACAAGTGAATTATTTATTTTGAAGTTGAAAGCTTTTGTATGTCATCTAATCTGCTCCTATTTATTAAGTCCAAAGTACCTTAGACAGGTTTAATGTAGTTATGAGGGAGTCACCAAACTGATGTTTTTATTTCAATCCACACTGGAGGCTTCCCTGAAATTTCTAGTGCTTCATTTCTTTTTCTCCCTTTTTGGTTGTTGTTTTTTCCTGGAGATGTCTCTACAGGAGAGTTATTGGCAGGGTTAGGGAAGAAATGGAACCTGCAGAAAGCAAAGTCTTTGACCTTCAGAATGTGTTATGATCACAAATCCACTATACTTCAAGGTAAATCTTTTTTTGCAATTGACGGATTTCTAAATTTGTTTAAACAAAGTACATGTTAACAAGTAATCAGAATTCACTGGATCCTTCAGTTAATTAATCCTCTGAATGCATAACCCCTTTATAAAGATTTTGATATTTTAGAGAAAGGGAATAATCAGATATCTTGGAAAGAAATGTTTTCCTGTTTTATATGTTGAAGAATTGTTACCAATACCAATTTATATTCTTTCTTCCTCTTTCTTGACTCTTTACATACAAATATACATATACACACATACATATCTGTACAACATATAACACATTTGTGTATCATTTGGTTCCCCCTCCCCATCCCTGCAAGTGACTTGGAGGAATAGAGTATAGATAAAGAAGAACTTAGCTCAAAATAACTGAATTAAAAAAAAATCTTGTCATCTAAAGTTCAGCTCAAAGAAGAACAATTACAGTTGTATACTAGAGGGGTCACTGCTTGTATGTCGATTCCTTCTTCAGTAACTAACTGAATTTGTCCTTCACCATAAATAGCACATATCCCATAAAATAGAATAAATAATAAGACATAGAAAGAATAGGTTTGAATCATATCATATTTAAATCAATATCTTCATCTTAAAGTGTTTGTTTTTTCCCTGATCTTTGAAATGATCAGTTAAGAAGCATTAGGTGTAATTTCTGTCAGTTGAAAAGGGCCATATATCCTTTCTCCACAATGCCTATCATCTGTATGTCAGAGTTCCCATGACACTTACATTGTGTTGGATCAATTTGGATAATTACATCCTTATATTTAATTTTCAATGTGGACTATAACCTGAGAAAATGAAAATACATAATAAAGGAGGTTTAATTTTTATCACAAAATGTCATGACCAGAGAAGCAAAAGTACCCAAAAAAGACTAAACAAAAACAAAACAAAACAAAAACCTGCCTTATTAGGTTTTTGGCAAGTCATTATTTGTTACATAGCTCTCTGATTATTTCAAAAAGAAAGTGGTTAAGAAAAGAAAATTCATGGGTGCCTGGGTGGCTCAGTGGGTTAAAGCCTCTGCCTTTGGCTCAGGTCATGATCCCAGAGTGCTGGGATTGAGCCCTACATTGGGCTCTCTGCTCAGCAGGGAGCCTGCTTCCTCCTCTCTCTGCCTGCTTCTCTGCCTACATGTGATCTCTGTCTGTCAAATGAATAAATAAAATCTTAAAAAAAAAAAAAGAAAGAAAAAGAAAAGAAAATTAAGAAGTTTTCTATATTGCAGGCCGTTTATGAATTTAGGCCTTAGAGCAAAGAAGGCAGAAGTTGTTGTTTTTGAATAGCCAGTTATAAAAACCAGTAGAAAACTTTCAGAGTAACTGACAAGAAGTATTTAAATCATTTATGTGTATGTATGAATGGCTGACTGTCTGTAGGTAGGTAGGTAGGTAGATAGATTCACATGCAGAGAGAGAAGAAGAGGAGGAGGAGGAGAGAAAGAAGTTTAGTTCTCCCAGTGGTACTTGATACAGTCTCCATTCATCTGTTTGCCATAGAATCTTCAAGTGGGTATCTCTAAATCTCTGTTTTAACATCTATTTTCTTAAGTGGTGATGTCTAGTCATTTTAATTCTATCCTGAAGAAGGCAGGTACTATACTTTTATTTTGTTGTTTCCTTCTAAATTGTATCAAATTATATTCTGGCAAACAGACAGCTTGATGCTGTCAAACCTTGGTTTCAGGCATTGTTAGGCAGGGTCATATTTATTCTTTTCTTAAGGACTAGAGAGGCCTTACTTCTAAATGCTTTTCTCAGGTTACAATAGAATGCCCCAGGTTCAATGAGGTATCTCTAGTTTGGTTACTTTTGTGTCTGTATTCTTGCAACAATGTGATACCTCCAGAGTAAGAGTTCTTCTTACTGCCCTCATTAGCTCTTCTCTGCCCTGCCTCACAAGTCTGTTGCAGTGCATGCATAGGCTGGAATCCATGCAGAGTCTTGAAGGTGACCCTGTGCAGTGCTCTAGATCTGCTTCTCTGTGCAGCTCCTTCATTACTGATTTCCTTTCTTCCAAATGCCAGTGGAGTCAGCAGCCCCAGCCTCTGTGTATCTTGTAGATAGAGCAGACTCTTTAGGCTCTAATCCCTGTGTCACGGTTTGGGTGGTGACCGCCACAGAAGGCAAGGGTGGATATGGCGGTCCCCTCTGAAGTTCCTTTCTCTCTAGCATCACAGCCCAGTGTTGTCCAATGTCTGATAAACATATGCTTCATATGTGCTTAACGTTTTTGCTTCTCAGTTATTCATGGAGTTATTCCACACTCATCATGGAGACCAGCATGGAGCTGGATCTCATGACCCTAAGATCAGGATCCCGGGTATCAGGAAGCCAATATTTGTTCCTTAACTAACTGTGTCACCCAGGAGCCCTGATCCTATCTACTTTTAATGTTTCTTTGCTTTTTTTTAACCTCCTCTAATTTGTCTCTTGAGTAATACCTTGAAAATTATGCATGTGTTCTTATTACTAAAATCTTAAATTTTATAACCATGATTTCCCTAACTACTTTAAAAAATGCATTACTCCTGATCCCTTTCCTATTAAATAAAATATTTAACATGATTTTATTTTTTTCTTTTCCTTTTCACCAATGATGTTTTAGAAACAAAACTAATGTAGTTCTATATTGATAGATTTTCCTTTAGGGATTTTTTTTTTTTTGCATTTGTATTATCTCACTTTTTGAATGAGATTTAGATATGATTTTCTTTGTTTTATCTCCATAATCACTCTAATTCCTTTATACTATATTTTCCCATCACTGAATTTACTCTTACATGAGATGTAATGTGGGAAAGCCTGACCCAAACAGGTATTTCATGAATAATATCTTCTGTTACTGCTGTCATAATCATTGTCATCATCATTAAATGGCACCACAATCACCAGCAACATCAAAATTTCTCAAGCTGCAAATTGCCTTTTGAATTCATTTACCCATCACAAAGATAATATAAGTCTTTTGGAAGTAACAGTTCTCTTTCCCTTCCTATCTCTCTCTCTCCCTCTCTCTCAGAATATACTGACAATTAGTTGGCTATACAAATAAATAGTAGTAGCAGAGGAATAAACAAGTTCTGTAATATATTTTTTATAAGATTGTGATTCTAAGGACTAAAAATTTGTATGAGATTATCTGATTTATGGCCTACTTTAGAAAATTTAAGAAGCATCAAGTGTCACTATAAAGTCACTATCTAATTCTGTTGCAGAGATAATTCATAGCATCTATAAATCACCCTGATTAGTTTAAAATAAAAACACAGTCTTCTATTCAAAGAGAAATAGTGCCTCAAATAGGAGGCAATCTTATATACTTACAGTGACTTTGACCAGAACACCAAGGACTTTGAACCTAAATTATCATTAAGAACTTTTCCTGACCCAATTCTCTCAAAAATAATTGCAGTTATGAGTGTGGAAATGATTTACCACTGGATTCCAATCTGGTTTTATGTCAAATACCTGCCTTAATTAATGGGAATAATGATGAGTTTCAAGAAACCTACAATTGGAATGCCAAGCCCTAACTTTCCTGAGTACTCATTCCATGTATAAGCTAGAGGAAAGAATACATTTTGGATTTGTTATCAGTGATAGGAAGAAAATGAAGACAAAAGTATGTTGATTACCATTTGTCTTTCCATTGTTATTTTATAAAGATTTTATTATATGACAAGGATGATTTACTAAGCTCTTCCTCCGTATACGTAAGTTTTCTAAGGATACATTTGTGTATCTAACAACAAAACTGCACCCCTTATATAAAATAAGTATGGAAATTCCATAAATAAAGGTTTGAATTAATATTGAAACTGTTTAGAAGTCCAGATCAGTGGTGGAATATATGTGCAGACTTAAAGTTATGAGTGCATTTGCATTATTAAGGGACCTTAAATCAATTCTCTTTATACATACCTGTTACATTTGGATTTAAGGTTTCTAAAATATGGTGTGAGAAGTGCAGGCCATGTAGCCCTTGTAATACAGGTTGCTGTTCCCATTTTAGTGATGATACAATGAATCATGTTCATAATAAATCATTACAATAGTTTTCTCTGGTGAAATTCAGTTTCACACTTTCCTTTAGTATTTTATTCTTTAAACAAGCTATATACTCATGGGCTGAGAAGCCACTTATGGGGCTGGTGTTTTAGTTCCCCATATGACCCGATAATAGAACATAAACAAATATGGATACCAAGGAAAAGCAGGTTTTTGAATGTGAAAACTTATTTCCAAAATCTTTCCTCAAATTGGAAAACTTAAGTTTACACATACAATTCCCATACATTAGCATCCTCATATGTAAAATTACAGAACTGATTTTGATTATGTTCAAATTTGCCTCCAGCTCATACATTCTTTAATTTTATGAAAAATTCAGTTATACAAAATTGAAATCCTTCTTACTGAGACTTAAGCTTTTCTAATAATAATTTTATTTCCTAGAATATATTAGTGATACAGATTTGGAATCTTTTTCCCAAAGGATCTTAAGAACTATGATGGATACTTGTCATTCTGGAATTTTTCAGATGTAACTGCCATATTCCAGCTATGTTATATTTAAAAATCTCACTGAACATATATAAGATATAAGCCCTTACATATAAAAAGAACACCTGTCTACATGAAAGGATTTTCTCCAGTTTTCTATTACTGCCATAATAAATCACCAATTCAGGAGCTGAAAATGATGCAAACTTATTATTTTATAATTGTGTAGGTCAAAGTCAGACATGGGTCAACCGCAAATGTAGTAGATGACTGTATTCTTTTCTGTAAGGTCTAAGGGAAGATCTGTTTCTTTTCCCAGATGATTGATGTTTGGCAATCAGATGATTGGCAGAATTCAGTTCCCTTGTTGCTGTAAGACCGATGTCCTTGTTTCTTAGCTTGTGTCCTTTTCCCACCATATTCGTATCTAGAAAGCGTGGCCAAATTCATCTCAAGCTTTAAATATATCCTGTTTCTTGTTTTATCACGTCTCTCTAACTCTATATGTGTAAGTTTTTCTCATTTAAAGGGCTCATGAGATTAGAATGAACTGTCGTGGCCAGCGTGACAAATCGACCAGGGTAACCATGAGGGCTAAGAGGATGATGAAAATAAGTTAAGAGACAAAGAGATGGGGACAGGAGGGACACTGAGGATGATGTCCAACAGTGCCAAATTTATTCCACATCTTACAAGCATTTATAAGGCAGACCAGAATAGGAGGAGTAATACATCAGTACATAGTCAGATGACCACAAGCTTCTATAACAAGTTTACATTTACTACAAACAAACCTCGTGACACAAGGTAGTTTCGGCTAAAGCCATCAGCAAGACAATCAACCAGGGAGTGGGTTATGGGAGGTACAGAACAACAAGGACTAACTAAGAACTCGGGACTCTGGCCACATTGTTCCCTACTGCAGGGAGAGTGTGTGGGAAGTCACGTAGCCGAGTGCACAACACATAGCACAGTCCCTTTCTCAGTGCATTCAACTTTCCTATCCTTAATTTTGTCAAGGTGTCCGGACTTTGAAGGAGACACAAGTCAAGGCCTGGTTTGGTCCTCGACTCCAACCTTGCGGTGGCCTCCAACAATGAACACACTTGGGTAATCCAGGATATATCCCTATCTCAGGATCTAAATGCTTAACCGCATCTATAGTGTCCCCTTTGCCAATTAATATAGTCAAAGTTTCCAAGAATAAGGATATGGGCAGCTTTGGAAGGCCACAGGTGATCTTTCAAAGATCTTCCAGTTGTAAAATCTGTGATTGAACAATATTGCTTCCTTGATAATCTCTCAACTTCCTGAGAAGACTCATTCTGTAACCCAAATCCCTGAAGCCCCTTGAAGAGAGATTTTCTTCTTGCTTGAAAATCCACTTGGACTAAACTTTTTAATGTCCATTTGCATTAAACAATTTTTTACTTTTATCTCCACAAAAACATGCTAATATATTTTTTTCACATTCCATGCGAATGAATCTTGTAGTTCTGTGGTGATTAAGTCTTTCAGCTGTGATGTTTGTCTATGTTCAAAATCTAAGGACCATCTTTTACTGACTGATAATTTGCTCAAGTGACTTAATTTCCCTTGTCACCAGTTCCTTCATCTATCCTATGAGGGTAATAATACTGTTTATCATATAGGATTACTTTTGGTTAATAACTAATAAAATTAGGGGCACCTTGGTGGCCCTTGATTTGGCTCAGGTCATAATCTCAGGGTCATGAGATAGCCCCATATCAGGCTCTGCAGTGGACATAGAGTCTGTGTAAGATTCTCCCTTTCTTCCTCTCCCTCTGCCCCTTCCTCTGCTTTCTCATTCTCTCTCTTTAAAAATAGCAATCATAACTAATGAAATTAAATGTAATAGACAATTAAGTTAACAAGATTTGGAAGAAACTTGGGGAAACCTGATACCTAATGAGAGCAAAATAATTAATTGATAAGCATATATGAACACTAAACTAAAACATTTATAAAATATATACATTCCACTTAATAAAATAGATGTTATAATTTGTGACCTAGGCAGGGCATGCTCCTTAAGTTATTACATATAAAACTAGAGAAAGAGAAATAAATAATTCTTGTTCTCTCAACTTCTGTAGTGTTAAGAGTTTTTTATCATGAATCCTCCTCTTTCTTTGATTTAAATATATGTTTGTGTAGTTTTAAAATGTTAATGTCCAAGATTATAAGAAGTCTAAATTTTCAGTGGGTTTGATTTACTTTGATTCTTAAATTAGGGGGAATATTGCTCAGACTGATTTTTGTATATTTTAGTTCACCTTGTTTCATAAAGAATTTAAACAGTCTACAAGAATACAAGAAACATTTGAAGATAATATCACCATTATAATGGTGATAAATAATAAATAGAAGTAGGAATGAAAAATATTTGAACTAGGAAAAAGTCATATATATATATTATTATGTATACATTATTATTATGTATAATAATATGTTTTCCATAGTCAAAATGAAACAATAAATGCATTATCTTTTTGTTTTAGATTTTATTTATTTATTTGACAGAGATCACAAGTACGCAGAAAGGCAGGCAGAGAGAGAGGGGGAAGCAGGCTTCCTGCAGCAGAGAGCCCAATGCAGGGCTCAATCTGAGGACCCTGAGATCATGACCTGAGCTGAAGGCAGAGGCTTTAACCCACTGAGCCACCCAGGCACCCCAATAAATGCATTATCTTATACCATTGTCCATATACATGAAAAAAATATAACTATTACATCTTCTTGACTATAACTCTCTAAAGGTAGAGGTGGTTGTCTGTTTTGCTCTTATTTGAGTATCCTCTACTTCAAACATAAAATACAGTTGCAGAATAAGTGTTTAAAAAGATTTTTTTTTTACCTGAAAAACACCTATAGGGAAGAACAAATCTTGAGTTCATATGTGTGACTCAGGCCAAATACACAGTATATAGTTTTCTAATACCTGAAAAAATAAGTCTGTCACTGGTCATCTCTTGATAAATAACATCCATGAATGCTATTTATCTAAATTGAATTTCTGAGGATCTTGTGCTGCAATTAGCTTAAGTTTTGTTTTCTTGGTCAGATACATATAAGGCATTTACTCTGTCCTTCCCTCACATCCTGGTTTTACAGAGTTTTATTCCCTGGTGGCTCTAGAATACACGAGTCGAAAAACTTGACTATTTAATTTAAAGTATCATTTATGATATATGGTAATATTTTTAACAGTAATATTTATATTCTTTTAGTTTAATAACAAAATTAGTGAACCTTTCAGTTTAGGAACTATCTCACCTGAAATAAAATTAGTTTTTACACAAAATGTTTAAAAATTGCTTTAAAAGAAGACATACCCTTTTTAGGCATAGAGTTTTAAATTCATTATGAGTTACTATTTACTTATTTATTTATTAATAAATGATCTTTCTCTTCGGTTTAGGATGGCACAATGTGTTCTTATAGGTCCTAAAAATCTAGACTTGCAAAAACCTGGGGATAAAGATAGTTGTGGTGAGGAAGGGAAATAGGGTGAGGAAGGTGGAATATTAGGCAATAATGTGTCAATCATTCTTAACAAAGTCATTAACTATCCCTGTTATTTTACCAGCCCAATTAATGGAATAAAAGGGTTAAATTGTCATACCTGGAGCCCTCCCAGAAAATGGGAAGTATCTCCTGTGTTGCAAGTGGAGGAACCTGTGTGGTGCATTTTTGTTTTCTGGTCGCTCACTAGATAAGTTGCCTTGTGATATGAGCTCACCTACTGAGAAAAGACAAATAAATAAATAAATAATATAGAAACAAAAGCAAAAGGAAACCCTCTATCTTGCCTGTTTAGTCTCCCAGTAAAAAATCATCACATCCATGAATAAACTAATACCTTCCCTGGGGCTATACCACAGCGTAGCTTCAATAGTAGACTCGATCACATTATAAGTCATTCCAATTTGAATCCCACAATTTAATACTTTCTTCAAGAGAAGGGCCTAAAACCTCGAAGTCTGAAGCAAGGGGATATTTCGAGTCTCTAGGTAGACAGTGGTTAAGAAACAAACTTTAGTATGTCTGTTTTTCTTTTCTGAGAAGCAAGAAGCCCCCGAGGAGTACAATGGAAGTAATTCTGTCTATGATAGTTTACAGTCATCCAGAAGCCTAAGGTTTTACAATAAAAGATGACTCCCTCGCCTTCATTGATGAATGGCTATAATTTTCTGTCGGACATCCTGAATCGGCTACCCTGCCAGAACAGGGAAAAAAGCTCTCTAACTCTGAATTGAAGATATAATTCTAAAATATAAGACTTTACTGTGCAACAATAGCATATTTTCTAGGAACCCTTGACATAAAAGGAGTTGTAGAGAAAAATAACAGGATGGGTATTTACAGAGTATAGGCTTTTAGATAAATTTGTAAATTTCATTAGGAAAAAACAAAATGAGATAAGGAGATAAATATTCAAAACACAAAATTTGGAAATTCAGTAGAAAATGATTTTCAAACAAAGCTGTCATCTGAGACACTACCAGTCAGATCATCTTAAGTACCTATTTCTTTCTCAATCTTGTAATAAAAAAAATATGGTGGCAGGGGGCATGTACCTACTTCTACACAACCCAGAATCTCACATTCTATTTTAAAGAATGTACAACATGTATTAGATAAACTATTTGATAAATGCCTAAGTATGAGCATGGTTATTTTACTATAGGATAAATGATGCCTCTTTTTTGGAGCTTATAAACTGTCTTTCGGCTTATGTTTTTTCCTTCTCTATGTCGTGCTGCTCCTGAAAGTAGTTACTCTTCTCTATTTTAAGGTATCCCAAGTTGATTTATGCATTCCTTTCTTTCTGAGGGGTCAACGGCAAAGCTATTTTTAAACCACTACAGCATTAACATTAGTAACTGTATTGCATTTAAGAGACCTATATTAATTTTTAAAAAATCAAGAGTTAGTAATTTGGCCTAATTACTATAGCCATCTTGCAATTTGGATGTTAAGATTTCACTATAATATATAAGTATTGACAGCTACTGAATAATTTGCCCATTCAATGATAAGAAGACACAATGTTAACTCCATGTGAACTAATACTTGTATTTCCAAAACAGTGCTAAAGCAGAAGAAACAATAATATAGCTGAAATGGGTAAGAATATTGCCCGAGTTTCTGTCAACAAATTAGTACTTCTGTGTAGAAAGTATCAAGGCTTCTATGTTTTTGCCCAACAAATCCTTTCAACTTGGATTCCAATAGAAAAGTACTTTTTTCCCAAACAAAAGCAGAATATTACTATGTCAGTGGATAAAACCCATGGTTCTCTAATAAAATAGATGGACAGTTAAGCCCATATAAACAGAGTCTATATGGGATAATAGAGCTGCAGCCCTTGGCAGTTCCTGTGTTTATATAGAGAAACAAGCTGGTCATAGATCACCAGGTATACTTATTGGAATCAGAAGTATTTGCTTAGGTTGTGTACTCATGTGAAGTAGCCCATGGTACAAGGTAGATTATTTCCAAGATATCCTTTGTTGTCCACTTACCACATCACCACACAAAGAAGACAGACAACTAGTTCCTAAAGTAACCAATAAAAGAAGCAATCAAAATTTTTAGATTTTGGAATAAGCACTACTACTTAGCAGTTTAACAGTGCAGTGAACTTAAACTCAACTTCGAACAGATTCATTGAGAAAAATTAAGAATGTGAAATCTGATAAGGAGCACTGAAAGTGTAAAATCTTAGAATAGAAAATTGCAATCAAACAGACAAAAGTCATATTAACCATTTTTAGTTGACATCTCTATTATTGTGTTAAAAAACTGTATTCTATCCTTGGGGTTAGGTGATTTACTCACTTCACCTGTCATTACTTGTGGGAAGCCACGGTAAGGCTTGAGACGGGAACGAAAGCAGGCCCTGACTTGTGCCTCCTTTAAAGGCTAGATAGCCGGACGAAAGGCTTAGGTCGATAAAATCGAGTAGCACTGAGAAAGGGTCTGTGCTATGTGTTGTGCGCTTGCCTACGTGACTTCCCACATTTGCTAGTCAGATAGAGACTATTTGGCCGGGGTCAGAAATTCTTGGCTGGTCCTTGCTGCCCTTGCACAGGCAATAGACTACACCACTGTAAGACTGTGCTGCTGTGCTTACACAAACTATGTCTTGAGTGGCCTTGAAGTCAGTACATCTGGCACTAGAAGGTCTGCTGTTAGTGCTTGGGAAATAGATAATGGGAAAGCTTGAAGGATTTTCTGTGCATGTTGCAAACTCTTTAGTAATCAGCTAAAAATAGATACATTTTTATGATTGTTTCTGTTAGCTATATAATGCCTCACAGCCTTGAATAAAAGGCACTATTGGACATCCTCCCTGGTGTTCCTCCTACCCCCATTTCTTTGTCTCTTAATTTCTTTTCACCATCCTCTTACCCTCACGTTTCTGGTCAATTTGTCGTGCCCACCATGACAACCTGACTTACACCATGACAATTACTTAAGAGGAAATTGAGACTTTTTAACAGAAGTCCCAATTTTTAGCATTTAAAAACAGATGCATAGATTTTTGTACTTAAGGTAAATTTAAGTTAATTAAATGTAGTTTTCATTCAATAAAGTTTATTCATTATCAAAAAATTTTTTTCATAAAATTTTCACTTAAAAATATCTCATCTACCAGTAAGCTGAAGTGATCTGACCTAAGTAATCATCGGTTTTGTCCAGGTTCCTATCACAAGATGGATCCTGCATGGAATGTGTAACAGGAACATCAGATTGTTCAGTGACTTAATTAGATTCTGTTTTTAAGCCCTGTCACACCACAGTCTATAACTGTGTTGCTGTTTCACATGTCAGTGCCTTGAGTTTACTGCTCCTTCTCTTGGAATGTTGTTATTATTGCCCTATGTCTGCAACTCTATTTTTTTTGCTACTCTTCTATCCCATATATAATTGGCCAGCATTTACCCTCTGTATTTCTGTTCTTTAAAAGCCCTATGCATTATTTCAAATTTCAAACATTACTATATTTATATATAAAAATGTAACAAATGCAACATATACTATCATATATTTGTATATTATGTGTATTATATGTTGTATGTTATATATTTTATATATAAAACATCATATATTCTAAATTACATAAAGATTTATGTATGAATTGATAATATAATTTACAAGTTTAAACTAACTTATCTCCTTTTTGAATGATAGTTTTTTTCCCTTCAATGGCAAAGCTAACACTCACTTTTTACTTTGCTTTCCCAGAATCAAATAAACATTTATTAAATCTATGTTGACTCAAGTAGAATGCCTCCCGAATACTTAGATACAGTCATAAGTAAACACCAGACAGAAAATAAACACCAGAAACAGACAACTTCAAAGTGGGAAACAGTAAATTGAGTGATTTTTTTTTCTTGCTCAGATGAAAAATTTGAAGTCAAAATATAATTGAAAGTACTAATTGTAAAGAAAAAAATTATCTGTTATCTTCTGTATTAAAATTAGTCTCCAGTGCTGGTCAGATGTGTTTGTTCTGGACCACATTTAACAGGAAAAAGAATAGAGGCAAACTGTGGAGAACAGCCGGAATTACAGTGACTGTTCACTTGTTGTCAAAGGCTGTTGAGTGCTCTGTGTTAAGCCCAAGTCTTAAAATGACTCCTGCTACCCAAAATACATATTCAAATCAAGAAGAAAGAAATTTTAAATCCTTCAATAAGGAATGAAAAGTGAGGGCTGTAGCTCTCCTTGAAGGAAGGGTAGTTTCTTCTCTAAAACACTGCTAAATACAACATAGATCACACACTAGGATTACTTGAAAGCAACTGGAAACCTGACTTACACCAGTGAGATTCAGGAACTAAAGCTCTTGGGACTGATAGATAATCAAACACAGAAAGCCTTGGGCTTGGAGAGGAAGGACATTTTTCTTTTCTTATTATGCTAAAAATTACCCCAGAGAAGAATATGGCCTCCTGAGAAACAGTACAGGAAAGTAAAAACAAAACAAAAACACCACATTCCACCATCAAGTGGAAATATTATGCACCTAGAACTATAGAATGTTTTGAGATTTTACCTTTTCTGTTGACTTGGATTTATATGGCCACTATTCACAGTAAATTTTTATAAAATGAATAACTTTGTTTTAATGAGGAAACTATATTACTTCTTAAAAGTATAATACAATGCTTACGGCTTAGTCTTCATAGCCAACATACTTTAAAAATAAAATGTTCTTACAAAACAGGTTATAGATCATTATGCAAATTTAGAGACATCAAAGCAGTTAGGTCAAAACTTTATGTAGAGACTGATGAGTATGGGGGATCCTGGGAAGAATGCATAAACCTAAATTCCCCCTCTTCCCTTTCCCTGCTGGAGGCCTACGTACTGTGATAAGGCACTGGTGAAAACTGGGGGAAGAAAAAAAAAAAGAACAAAAAACAACAACATGACAATGCTGTAGTGTGGGCTGTTTAGTTGATAAATGTTGGTCCAGGGTACAAATGTGTGTATAAAGGGTAGAGAGGCCAGAGGGGGGGGGAATTAAACATAGATGAAAATCTTTAAAGATTTTATTTATTTATTCTAGAGAGAAAGAATAAGAGAAAGAGGAGGGGAAGAGCAGAGGGAGAGGGACAAGCAGACTCCATGCTGAGCATGGAGCCCATCTCAGGCCTCCATCTCAGGACCCTGAGAAAATGACCTGAGCCAAAACCAAGGGTAAAATGCTTAATCCAGTGAGCCACACAGGTGCCCCATGGATATAGATAAAAATTCTGAATGGAGCCAAGTGGGTAAACCACTAATCCCTCTGTTGGGGAAATTACTTAGATGACTTTGATTATACCCTTGAATTGAGCTGGATTCCATTGCTAAATTGTTTATGTCATCCTGTACTGTTTCTACTAATGCCAACAGAATTGGAGATGGGTGCAGTTTGTACTGAGAAGCCTCTTCCTCCTTTCTTCTAATTTTTAAAAATTTTTATTTATTTATTTAAATTTCTTTTCAGTGTTCCAGAATTCATTGTTTATGCACCACACCCAGTGCTCCATGCAATAGGTGCCCTCCACAACACCTACCACCAGGCTCTCCCTCCTTTTTTATTTCTGAGTATAGACATGTTGTCCCCTCTAAACCTCAAAGCAGAGGTCAGAGCTTCCCAAGCTGAATTCTATAAATTTAAAGAAGAAAGGGAACTCATCCTCTTCTACCCCTTACCAAACCACAGCAACCTGTAGATCTCACCAGGGAGACTCGCCTGAGAACTGAGTGGTCCCACACTAGACTGAAATAAGCAAAAAATGAATACAAGCCATTTATGAAGGGGGATCAAGAAATACAGTCAGCAACTGAGTATTGCTGTGGTCAAACAACACAGACTCTACCACCTGACAAATAACAGGTTTACCTTTCTTTATCCACCATTTACTAACTTAAGAGCTTTGGAAAATTACTTAATGTCTCAGAGTCTCAATTTTTTATCTATAAAAAAGGAATTGCTTTTTGAGCATGAAAAGAATTTCAGGTTACAGATATTGATATTTAATATCACAGAAATAATATTGAGAAAGTTTAAAACACTTGTTAATTCATCTAACTATAATAGGTTGAGTCAATGTTAACAAAAAGGTGACTTTTGTGAAAATGATACTTTTAAATAAATTCTAGTGAGTTGAGCGACATGCTTTCATACAAAAAAAAAGGAATTGCTATTTCTAACTGATGGAGCATTTTTAAAGAATTAAATAAATTGATCTTTATATAAAAACTTTATAGCACTCTGTACACACAAAGTATTATATATGTTAGATATTGTGATACCCTAGCAAAATAGTTGGATTAGACGATCAATAAAAATAAAAGCCAAAGCTTCTATATAGACACAATATAATATACTCAGGAAAGAGAATTAGGAAACCATCAGTTTTTTCATGTGCAATACTGAAAATAACAAAAATCAGTGAACTAGCATTGGACTATTGTAAGAAATGGCCAGTAATTTCAAAATAAATTACCTAGCTATAATATCATTCAGAAGAGGGTAAAACACAATTTTGGATACACAAATATTCAGAAAACAAAACATTCTTGCAGGATTTTTTAGAATAATCTCAACAGATTATCCTTTTTTTTCTTTTTTTAAATTTTATTTTATTTTATTTCTTTTCAGTGTTCCAAAATTCATTGTTTATGCACCACTCCCAGTGCTCCATGAAATACATGCCCTCCATAATACCCACTACTAGGCTTACCCAATCCCCTTTCCCCCTCCTCTCCAAAACCCTCAGTTTGTTTTTTTAAAGACTTTTATTTGAGATAGAGAACACAGGGAGGGGAAGAGGGAGAGGAAGAAGCAGATTCCCAAATGAGTGCAGAGCCTGATGTGGGGCTCAATCCTAGGAACCAGAGATCACGACCCAAGGCAAAGGCAGAGGCCTAACTGCCTGAACTTCGCAGGTGCCCCAATAAATTATCCTTAAAAAGATAAATTTAAATTTATAAAAGTGTTATCCCAGAAATGGTAAAAATGAAACAGATAAACATGAAAGAAATAACAATATATAGTGGAAAAATATTATAGCATATTAAAATGATGAAATCTGAACTCTATATATTCTAAAGGATAGATTATTAAACTATTTTTAAAGATTCCTGGAAGGTACAAAGAAGACACAATAAAAACAACAAAAGAAAGCCTAAAAATATCTTGATGAGGTTGAAATTGGAAGTTAAAATATAGTAGGGAGGGACATAGTCATATTCTCAGTGTTATCTCATGATAAAAGAATAGGTTTTTCATTGATAGGACGATCATTGACTAATAAGTTCCAGCTGTTGCTCCTTTCAGTGCACCATAGAGTTCATTTTGAGGCCACTCTAACCTTGACCCAGTTCTAAAAAATTAGAGACCTCTTTATTAAGTGACTTTGCTAAAGACTTCCCAATAGCCTCACTCACCAAGACATTCTCAGAACTCTGAATAATCAAGCCTGGAGAAAAATAAGCATCTAAATGTTTTCTTAAGATTTTATTTTTAAGGAATCTCCACACCCCATGTGGGGCTTGAACTTACAACCCTGAGATCAAGAGTTGCATACTCTAACATCTGAGCTACCCATACACCCCAGGTATTTAAGCATTTTTGTAATGTCAGCATCAGGTAATAGAACTCTAAAAACTAACTTTAGAGGGGCACCTGGGTGGCACAGTCAGTTAATCGTCTGACTCTTGGTTTCATCTCAGGTCATGATCTCAGGGTAATGAGATCAAGCCCTGTGTTGGTCTCCCCTCTTAGCCCAGAGTTTGCTTAAGATTCTCTCTTCCTATCCCCTTGCCCCTCCCCCACTTGTGTGTGTTCACACACACACACTCTCTCAGATAAATAAGTCTTCTAAAAAATAAATAAAAGCTAGCCTTAGAATGACTCAGATGCAGACCTCTGCATTTCAAATTCTGAGAAGAAATAATCTAATTACTAGGCTTGTGTGTGATGTTTAACCCTAGGTCTGATATACATCACTGAGTCAGTAAGCCATGCATGGGATAAAGCCCCTGACATAGGTAATGAGAAGATTACACTATGTTATCTAATACAGATATGATTGTCACACATATATGCATACCAGGTTCTTCTTCTTTTTTTTTTTTAAGGAGAATCTCATTTCTTATTATTGCTGTTTATATTTTTTAGTAGGTCTTAGAGAAAAATAAGCAAACATAAAATAAGTAATTATTTCTGAATTCATTTGAAGAGATGAATTACTGAGGTTCTGTGCTCTTACAAATGAAAAATTTCAAGGGGAAGGGTAGAAGTAGAAGTGTAATAAGTGGGAAGCACTGATTGGTTTGTGGCTAATATATTATACATCTTCCCCAGTGATAAGTTGAACTCTATAAATTTCTGGAGAAATGTACAGGAAAGAAAAACAAAACAAAACAAAACAACAATAACAACAACAACAAAACAAGCAGAAGCCAGGTCACAGTCTTGGTCAAACATGGATCTTTAATTCTCTAACTGCCATCCCCTATATCCTTCCCAATGATCTTCAAGTACAAACATAAGAAAAAACTTGAAGGACCAGTAGTTCATATCATTTATTTTCTTTTCCTTTGTTGAATGGCTCAATAAATATGCTTCTTTTATTGCTGCTACTTTTTTAAAACCAACATTTTAAAGTACCATTTTAGTCAAGGAACATGAATGTGTTGAAAAGAATTAGAGTAGATTTTAATTCCTCTACCTGAGTCAGAAGTCTGGTTTGATGGTCAATAGAAAGTTTCTAGCAAAACAAGACAATGGGTAAAGTTTGATTTTATTACACCTTTTAAAAACCTTAATCTTTCCTTCCTATCTCCTCTCACCTCCAGGGAGCCCATCAACTCATTTTGTCCACAGTGAAAATTTTCCCTTTACTGTTCTCAGAGGGGATTACTTCAAAATTGCACAATCGTCACATCAAATGATCCAATTCCCCGAGGGTCCAAGTTTCAGCTACCTGCCCCAGGAAATAATCACATGAACCATTCTGAGACCTGTGGCTGACACCACTGAATGTTACATAATTTCAGTTTGTGGTAGCTATGAGAATGCATGTGTACAGTCAGCTTCCTAAAGAGTAGACAGAACATGGGTATTATTAGATAACAAAACAATAACTAGAAAAATTGTGTAACATTTTATTTTTAAAAACAGGAACAAAATCCCTAATAACACTATTAACATTTTTTGCCATTCCTATTTTGAACTTTCAGTTGTTAAAATCATGCTTTCTTTTATCCCCTTCAGTTTGTTTTTCAAATGTATCATTCTGTGTGTGATTGTGTGTTTGTGTATAGTTTTAGATATTTTCCCAATAAAAAGTGATTGAGATTGTTTTCATATTTCTAACTCCAGAGTAAGTTGTTTCTTAAAACCTATTTTTTAAAAATTTAATTTATTTATTTGAGAGGGAGAGAGAACATGAGCAGGGGGAGGAGCAGAAGGAAAAGCAGGTTCCCTACTGAGGAGGAAGTTCAACATGGGGCTCTATTCCAGGACCCCAGGATTATGACCCACACAAAAGGCAGATGCTTAACTGACTGAGCCACCCAGGTGACCCTTAAAACATGTTTTTTATTAATCTTATATATTCCTCAGTATTATACTTCAGGCATTCTTAACATGACTGAGAACATAGTGTCCATAAAACTTTGTGTTATTATTCAGTGTAAATTTTATTGAGAAATAATCAGGCAGAGAGTACATAATATGTATAAATAGTCAAAGAATATTTATGAAATAAACACCTAGTTAACTATATTTTATTATATCCCTCTTACTGTCTCTAGAGTTAACCACCATCTTGACTTTTGTGATGATCTTTGTCTTGACTTTTGAAAGTTTATCCAAATAATCCAAAAATGGTTTCATTTTTACCTATCTTAAAATTTTATATAAATGAATATCAAATTATATTTTTTGATTTATTTTTTGTTTAATATTGCCTGTGATTTATGTAGTTTAGAGTGTTTAATTATATTTAATTTTATTTTTACATTTAGTGCCCTGTTATAAGATACACTATGTATCCACTTCCAATATTCTGGTTAACAATACCCTGAGGTCAAAAAGAAGACCCAGGTTAGGATGTCAAAAAGTAGCATCTAGAGATGCAGACAAAAAAACACCACTTTCCTGGATCAACTTCTATTCACTTTCCTTCAATATGCTAAGCAGTGACTCTCAACCATGGAAAAAAGAGTAGATGATAGGCAGTATTTGGTCCAGGAGATGGACAGGTCTCTATCTCTGTCTTTGTCTCTCTGTTTCTCTCTCTCTCGACCTCTCTTCCAACCCCAGCCCTGACCCCAGCCTTGATTACTGTTCAGTCCTAGCAAGTGCATCAAATGATCACTGCTTGTGGATATAAACACAAGGGATTAAAGTAGTCTTATGATCAGAGCTCGGCAGTTTGCTGCTTAAACTCAGTGTTGTGTAGCTCTTTACATATGTTATATGACTGATTTACCTATTATAGAAGTTTTCTAACTCTCCAACAATACATTCCAGAATGTTCTGGTACTTTCCAAGACATATTTACTGCAATTGTCTATAGCTTTGAGGTAACTGTTGGGGTCCGATATCAAAGGAGTGAGGCTTATACACATTGAAAGTAAGGCAAAGCTTTATTTTTATGCAAGACATCAGAAACCAGACTGACTGGTCAGGACCACCTCCAAAGAGAGTGATCCATCCCGATCTCACAGCCTGGTTTTATACGGCATAACCACAGACCCAAGGTACACGGCTTCTATTGTTAAGGCGTTTACTCACGGAATTGATACCTGGAACCGATACCAGGAACTACTGGGGCGCTTATTCCTGAAATGAAGTCTGTGGATGTAAACAACAATATGGCTACCTAGGCAATTTGGAATTGTTCGGGCTAAGCAGGCTCTAATAGTTAAACAGGTTTTAACATTAAATTGGCCCTAACATTCCCCCTTTTCTTTGGAGATTAGTCAATTCCTTGGCTTTCAGCCAGTTCTCAAGGGTGAAAACAGGCTGACCTGAGGTGTCATTAACCTTGAGTGTTGTTCCATTCACTGTCTTTCTGATTTCCCATTGGGCTGTTTTAAGCCGATGAGGTGTCCCCTGGCTGTTGCTGAGCAGGAGCAGGCTTAAAAGTGACTAAGTTATGAAACCCTTTGGAGTTTTAGTTTTAGTCCACAGTTGGTGGGGTCCACCAGCCGTGACTCCCATTTTTGGGAGGCGTTCTTGTTTTCGGCTCGTTTGACATGACATGAGTACTAGGGTGGGGTGGTGCTGTTGTGGGGGTGGTCAGGATGACAGTGAATGATCCCTTCTAATGATGCTCCAAGTTTCCCACTTGGTGGCAACACATCCAGACCAAGTCTCTGGGTTGGTAAGCATGTGGTTCCACCTCCGTCTCCATCTCAGTGTAGGCAGCTCAGATCCCTGTGTGGGTTTTTTAAAAGACAGACTGTAGTGCCTGCAGTGACTGGAGTACAGACTGATCAGTCATTTCCACTAGGGCAACCTCTTATAGCCATGGTCAGAGTGGAAGGGGTCTCCCAAACATTATTTTAAATGGGGTGACCTTGTTTAAGTAGGGTGTACATTGCACCCTAAGGAGGGCAAAGGGAAGGAGATCTACCCGTCTACCACCAGTCTCCAGAATTAACTTTGTCAAAGTTTTTTTTAAGAGTCCAGTTTATTCTCTCTACTTGTCCAGAACTCTGGGGCTGGTAGGCACAGTGTAGCTTCCAATTAGTGCCCATGGCCTTTGCCAATGCCTGTGAGACTGAACTCACAAATGCAGGGCCCTTGTCTGACCTGATCATGAGAGGCAACCCAAATCTAGAAATTATATCTTCTAGTAGCTTTTTGGCTACCATTCCTACCATCTCATGTTTGGGAGAAAAATCCTTTACCCATCCTGAAAAGGTATCCATAAAAACTAACATATATTTGTGTCTAATGGGTTCTGTTATCTTTACAGAATATTAGGCAAGATCATCTAAATGAGCTATTGTGTAACTTCTCTGAAGTTTACCTCAACTTGTCTAGTTTAGGTAAACAAACATTTAAAGACAACAAAATCTAGAACTTAATATCCACAAAGGTGTGTTACTGAAACATAATTTTTCTCTCTAAAGTAATCCTCATTTCCAGAGATAGCCAAATCAGGACTGATTTACTTGAAAAACAAGTCCAGTTTTAACAAACTCCCCCTAATTATTTACATAAGCTCAGCAAGAACAGTGAGTGATTATATAGATTTTTTAGAATGTGCTTTTCTGGAACTCCTTATAAGGAATCTCTAGGTTGAACTTGTAATAGCTTCTCCAGGCCAGAAGCCAAGCCAAGTACTTGCTATCAGACATGCCTGCAATACCTGTCAATTTGGGTGATTCCTCTTCCTGAGGTCCCCAATGTCTCCAGTGTATCCCGAGGTTCCTGCACCTGCCAGGAAGTGACATTCATTATTCACCTGGTAAGGCTGCTGGGAACTCTGTAAGCAAGGTATCAGGCCAACAGTTTCAGGGGGCTTTATGGCTCCAGGTTTTATAAAGTCAACCTTAGTTCCTTTAAGCTGTCTGGTCATATCTGAGTCTTTTTAAAATAGGAGATTCCAGTCAATGCCTTGGTAAAATAACCAGTGTTTCCAAAGGTGTCCTGTTACAATGAGAACAGATTCTTATTGAACTTATGCAAATGACTGATTGCCATGGAAGAAAGAATACTTACTGAGACCTTTTGAGTTTCAGAGGGTTCAGATAGAGAGAAAAGTTGAATGCCTTGATTTGTTTACAAGTGTATACTTTTACATTTCTGTAAGTTACAGATAACTTAAGAAAAAGTTTCCCTAGTCTGGAATAGTAAATATTACAGAACCAGTAATTGTTTAAAATAAGACAAAACATTAAAAGACATAACATTACAATCTTTCAGTTCATCTAGTTCCATGTTACTAATTCTGGTTTAGTTTGAATGTAGTTCTTACTTCTGGAAATTTTTACCCATTTCAGTTCCAGGATTTCAACATATCAAAGACCTGTATTTGTCCTGAAAGTCTTTCCATATGAATTTCCTTTAAGGCAGAATTCATTTTACAAGAGAATTAAAACAATTACAAATGACAAAAACTCAGAATAGATATGGTTAAATATCAAGTGATAACCCCTATCAAAACATTAAAACTTTAGGAAATGTATAGAACCTCTAGAGTAGTTACAGTATTTACCCCAATGTAACCCAAGGTTTATCATTGGTTTAGCAACACTTCCTGAGTAACAGCATATCAAGGGAAAACCTTATGAATCAAAGAGATCTCACTTACAATTCTGGGTGGGCGAAGAGAAAACCATTTACATTTTCTTAGAAACATCTGAATCTCTAATGAAGACTAAATATTAACCAACTGTGAACTGTTACAACAGAATTTTTAGAAGGCAAATTTATGAATCAGTTAAACACAAAACATGTTTACTAACAGATCTCAAAAGCACAAACCTAGTTCCAGCAACCAATGCTTTAGTATTTTAGCCTGTTTGGTTAAGACTTAGATGTCCAACAGATTTAATTCAATTTGTCATCCAAGCAAAACTTTAAGTTTCAGATTCCCAAAGACTTTGAAATTACCCATTAAAACTTTGAGACAATTACCCATTAAAACTTTGAGACAGACAATGAATCATCAGTTCAGTTATTTCTTTGCTATCAGATTTTAACAAATAACATGAGCTTATTTGACCTTCAGTAAACTTTGATTAAAGTTTCAAATTTACTGCCTAATCTATTAAGACATGTGTATCTTAATTAAACCAACAAACTTAACTTAGTTCAAATACTGATTTACGTTTCACCTGGACCCACTCCATTTTTAATGTTTACCTGAGACACAGGTGGGAAGATCTGGAGTGGGGGGGTGTTAGGTCCAGGGGCTGCTCTTCTTGCTCCTTGACAGTGAAGAGGGAAGGAGCCATGGTGCAGGAAACACCGAGGATGGTCTAGAGGCCAGTTATGCAGGCCACTACCAAGTTGGTGCAGAAACAGAAGAGGGAGTGCTGTCAGAAGGCAGAGAAAGGATTCCCAGTTTTAGAGAGTTTTCCTGGGTAAACCTTGTCACCCAGCTGGGTGGTTTTACCTTGAAAATTCTTGAAATTCTGGAGAACAAGACTTAGGGGTGTCATAGGTCCCTTACTCTCCACTTGCCCCATTTCTTCAAACACAACAAACAACACAACAGACAACAGAAAGACAAGACAAAGACAACTGCAGACCAGACCCAGCAGCACTTCCTCAACAAGATATCAGGTCTAATGGTGTGCAAGATATAATCCCAACTCAAAAACAAAACCTGCCACTGGTGGGGATTTTCTCAGTCCCCTGACTCCCTAGGGGGACTCAAACCCCCTGACCACCTAGGGTGATGCGAACCCCCTGGCAGTTCCCCTGACTGCCTAGGGGGACTCGAGCCCCCTGGCAATCTCCCAGTAGAGGGATGGGGTGTCCCCGCATCCACTCCAGCCCTTGGGAGCAATGCTGCATCCAACTTCTCCCCAGTGAGCTATACTATTACTATATTAAAATGTGAGATGAGAAATGCTTTATAAGCCTCATTTGACACATAGTAAACAATTCAACAGTTGGTTTTTTCATTAATTCAGGTCTTATGAGAAGAGTAGACACCAAGATAGTGTTAAAAATGCAAAATATTTGGGGTGCTGGGTGATGTAGTTGGCTAAGCACCTGACTCTTGGTTTTAGCTCAGGTTGTGACCTCAGGGTCATAAGATCAAGCCCCACATCAGGCTCCATGCTCAGCTCAGAATTTGCTTAAGATTCTCTCTCCCTCTCACTCTGCTTCTCCTGCTTGTGTGATCTCTTTCTCTCCCTCTCATAAATAAATCTTAAAAAATGATTCATGAGGTGATATTCTGTTAAGAATAAAGAGTAAACCTGGCTGCCTCAGCCGATAGAGCATGCAATTCTTGATCTTGGGGTTGTAAATTCAAGGCCCACATTGGGTGTAGAGATTACTATAAAAAATCTTAAGAAAAAAAAAAAAAGTAGAGGGGGTACTCAGGAGAAGCCTTCATGTTATGACAGAGATCTGATGGCACTATAGGCAAGGATTGAGCAAGAAGAATCTCAGACTACTAGACAATTTTAAGAGAATTTTGACCAGATTAGTGGGAGAAGGGGGATGATCCCAGAACCAAAATTGCTCATTATAAATAGAACATGTCTTGCAGACATGGGCCAGCAGTGGCAGCTTGCCATGCTCAGTCATTGGCTGACTGCAGCCTGGTGAAAATATAGTCTTGGTGTGAACATTGTGGTTGTTTCATGAGGGTGGTAGCAGGGCTGCTAGTCAGCTGTGCTCCCTGGAACCATTCCTATTGATGGAGACTGAGCAGCACATGTTTACTGCCGCCACAGTCCATGGTTTGTCCCACACAAATGCATTTCTCCCTGGCATTGCCAGACAGCTCCTTCGTGGTTCCCTTGAACCTCTCTAAGAGGAAATACAGAGAAGAAAGTTTAGTAAGATAAACTCTGATCTCTGTTGCTATAGTGGGTTTTGAATCTACAAGTGTTATTCATTCTTTCCATCCTTCACTATTCTTTTAAATGTCCCTTTATCTTCAGCTCTCATCTCAGTGGGGCTCTATGTATTCAGTGGGATGACAAAAGCCATCGTTTTCTTCTCTGTAAATATTTGCAATAATTTGTTTTATTTTAAAAGGTGATATTCTATTACTCCCAAAGGCTTTAATGATGATTAGAATCATATTAATTTTATCAAGTATATTAATTTTATTTTGCAATTTTATTTATCAATATAGTTGACACCCTAATGTTATATAGTGATTCTACATCTCTATATGTTATGCTATGTTCACCATAAGTGTAGCTACCATCTGACACTATGCAATGCTATTACAGTACCATTGCCTGTATTCCCTATGCTGTACCTTTTATTTCCATGATTTATTCATTCTGTAATTGGAAGCCTATATTTCCCATTCCCCTTCACCTATACTCCCCCTTTTCCTCCTCCCTCCCCAATCACAACCTTTAGTTTGTTCTCTGTGTTTAAAGATCTGATTCTGCTTTTTGTTTGTTTACTCATTTTTTAAAAATTCCACATGTAAGCAAAATCATAGGGTATTTGTCTTTCTCAAGTCTGACACTTAGCATGATACTCTCTAGGTCCATCCACGTTGTAACAAATGGCAAAATCTCATCTTTTTTTTTTTTTTTTTTTTTTTTTTTTTGTGGCTGGGTAATTCCATTAAGTATATGTACACAACATGTTCTGTTTCCATTTGTCTATCAGAGGACATTTGGGTTGCTTGCGTATCTTGTCTATTGTAAATAATGCCACAATAAACTTAAGGGTGAATATATCTTTTTGATTTAGCAATTGGAAATAGATTTCTCAGATCGTAGTTTTGACATATGTCTATTCACAGTTATAGTACTGCAAGCAATATCAAGAGACACCCAAGCAGATAGTGAGATTTCTCATATGTTTTGTTTCTGTTCTATAAAGGCAGTTCTGTATTTTCCTGCTGATCAAGTTCAATTACCCTTGCTTAGATGACAACTTTCCTTTTTACCTTCAGGTTTCTGGATCAAAAAATACCTGAAGAACACTGGCAATAGTTGTACCTTGTAGATCAATAGTAATCTTGTAGTAACCCCTTTGGGAAGCTCTGACTTGCAGAAACAAATTGCACCAAGTTTTCTAGTTGATTGTTAAGATTTTTGGTAAGTGTTTCCTCCAACTCTTTTGCCACTTGGTTCCTAAAACTCAGCATGCCTTTTGCCACTTTGTTCTTCTTCTTGAGATCCTGAATACTATAGACACCTCTGGGTTGCTGTGTACTAGATTCTGAAGACACCCCTCATTTAGGATATTTCTTCCAAATGAATTCTTCACATGTGCCTCTATTTGGACATTTAGCACTTTGTTTGGCTAGATGGTACAGTATGATACAAGCAGTGGATCCTGTGATCATGGTCTACCCTCACACCTCATTCTCTGTGTAGTCCCTTGGTTAGATGCTATGTATGTGGGATTCTATGTCTGATGCAGGTCTTTTAATAAGTCCTTGGGTATTGAGGCTGAGACTCTTTGGGCTGGAAAGGAAAAACATATTCAGAAGCATCTATCCCTGTGAGGACAAACTGATGGCCCTTTTGGAACATACGGGGCCTAATATAGAATATTTGCCGATAGTGACCAGATGAGCCTTGAAAAATGTTGCATTAGGGTCTCACCATGGGTCTCTGATAGCTAGCAGGTTGAGTATTCAGAGACATTAGCCATACTCATCTCAGTAAATGGGAGTCAGTGCTATTGAATTCACACATACACTTCATATATGCCACTGTGGCCACTTTATTCATGTGTCATGCCTGATCTGAGATAACCAATGAAGATAAGCTAATATTAATTCTACTTGGATATTAAGTGTCTGTCTGATGGATACATTTTGGTAGACATTAACATGTAAATACAAAGCTTCATACTTCATCCTTACTCTCATATGACTGCTTACATGCCTGTATCCTAAATTCCTAGTCTCTGATCCTTCAGTCATTTTTCTTTCCAGACTCCTGACATTAAACCCTTTCCAGGAATTTCAGCCCATTTCTCTTTCAACATGAGGCAGATTACCATGTACATCACTTAGAACTCTGCCCACTAGGAAACTAGGAAACTTTTTCATCTTAGCTATCTCCCAGGGCCTCCCTTGAATCTGACAGCAATGTAGCTGCCATCTATTTTGGGCTTGTACCCAGACTCACTCAACATCAAACCAATCTCAGGCCTTTTCTTCCTTGATCCAATGGTCATATGAGGAAGGTAAAATCATGGTAGATTGTGTGGTCTTCCGGGCTATTCATGATCTACTTCTGCCTCCTACTCATAGTTTTTTTTATCTTATTTGTCCTCAACCCTGGATCTATAGACTGCTGTTGGGCCCTTCCAGATGCAAAACTTGATAGGCCAGATAAAATCTGAATACAGGGCTTTTTGGTGCCCTATTAGTTAAACGTATAACTCTCCACTGCAGATGGAATGACCTTGTCCCCAACACCAGGGGACTTAACGTATATTTCTCCTATTGGGACTTGCCATTGAATCCATACTTTATCCTTTCCTAACTCTGTCACATCCCACACAGCAGGGTCTGCAAATAGTATGTTCCAAGCATTGCACTGCATATTGTACTGTACAATTTTTTTGTATTCTAAGCCCATGTCACACATAGCCATCTTTTTTAGCTGTTATATTCCCAAGTGTGGACTCTGTGTATGCAGAACCCAAAGAATTATATAAGACATGATTATTATTTTTTTCTAATGAGGTTATGATGAAGCAATGTTTTAATGTTGTTTTGTTGTTGTTGATTTTAGAAGGGATAACTTGGCGTACTCCTCACCACTAAATACCTAAAAATTTTCTGAAGTAGCTGATACTTGAAATTCCTTGGGTTAATCTTGACACCCTCTGGAGTACCTTTGTTCTTAACAAGATTTTCAGGATACTTGCCCTCCTGTGATTGACTTGCTTAGTCAGCCAGACTTGTTTGCTTTATTATTATTTTTTGAAGATTTTATTTATTTATTTGACAGAGACACAAGGAGAGAGGAAACACAGCAGGGGGAGTGGAAGAGGGAGAAGCAGGCTCCCCACTGAGCAGGGAGTCTGACGCGGGGCTCCATCCCAGGACCCTGAGATCATGACCTGAGCAGAAGGCAGAGGTTTAACCCACTGAGCTACCCAGGTGCCCCTGCTTTATTGTTATGATCAGTGTTATGGTTTGTGAGATTTCCCAGTGATCACCCTTTGTACCATATTCAGAGAAGATGGGGGAATGACATAGCCCTGGAAGAGAACTGTAAGTGAATATTACTATCTCTTCGAACTGAATGCAACTTTTTTGATAGAATATAAATGATAATATATTTTCCTGATTGGTGGCTGTATATCATGTATCTAAGGCCATATTAATCTGCTTTGGCAAAAATGCCATTTCTTGGCACAGCAGCTAAGACCAAAGCTACTATAGACATTCCCTGATATGCACGGTGGTTAATTTCTATAAAGTTACCAGTGAACACTGAGTTAACTGAACTATCACTTTTAGGGGAAGTATAGGGTTAAGTTTCTGTGAGTTTCTGGTCATGACATTTTTTATCAACCAGAAACTACATATAGTATTTTATGTGTACTTCTTTTTATTGAAATGATGGTGTAACTCACTCTTCATCTCTGGCCAGTAGTTCCTAATTTGGCCATCTCTGTTTTATTGTGCTCATAATTCCTTTATTTTTTTAATATTTTATTTATTTATTTGACAGACAGAGATCACAAGTAGGCAGAAAGGCAGACAGAGAGAGAGAAGGAAGCAGGCTCCCAGCTGAGCAGAGAGCCTGATGCGGGGCTTGATCCCAGGACCCTGAGATCATGACCTTAGCAGAAGGCAGGGCTTTAACTCACTGAGCCACCCAGGCGCCCAGTGTATTTCTTTTTAAAGACAACTTATTTAATATATATTGCTGATGTATTAACTTTGAACTCATAGCCAACAGAACTATAGCTCATACTTGAATGACGCTCATCTAACACATGTATCTTCTCCATTAGGCATATCATAGCCTTCTTGCCCTTAAGAACACTAGGCACTACTTTAACCCTATGCTTACAGACTTATTCTAAACAATAAAAACACCAAAAAACAATTTTTAATGTATCACTAAGTAAACCACAAAAAGGTTACTTATTTATAGTAAGAGAGCTATAACAAGAAAGTAGAAAGTCATTTTGTTTAAGCTCAGCTAGTAATATATATGTTGGGTGACTTAAATTTTTCACCACTCTCTGCATGTCCATAACTGACCACAAAAATGCCACAAGTATTAATTTGGGGGTTACAAATGCATTTTAATGAAAAGGTAAATTTACAAATATGAAATTAATCCATGAATAATAAGGATAAACTCTTCCTCACTGAGCTAAAAAATTCTTTACTTTATGAGGCAAGATCCCACCATTTCTTTAGGTACAAGAAAGCCAAGTTAAAAGAATGTACAATAGGGACCACCATCTCTGCATCCTTCAAGTCAGTAATAACAGCACTATTCTCCTCACACATATGATTATACAGATAGATAGATAGATAGATACTTTATACTATACTTTATACTATAGATACGATAGATAGATTAGATAGATAGATGGATAGATAGATACTTTATTATCTTGGTGAGGGTGGATACTCAGATATGAAAGTGGGCTTAGGTCAAGGAATTGAGAAATAGATCTCACTTTTTACTAGGATGATTTTTCTAATTCTTCTGTAATTCCAATCTTTCTTTCTATGGTTTATAGATTTTAGGCAATAACTTGGTTGCTTACTCATCTATTTTTTTTTTCAATTAAAATCTTTTTTTTAAGATTTTATTTAAATTCAAGGTAGTTAACATACAGTGTATTACTAGTTTCAGGGATAAAATTTAGTGGCTTAATGAGGGACTCTGAAAAACAATCTGAGGGTTTTGAAGGGGCAGGAGGTGGGAGGTTGGGGGAACCAGGTGGTGGATGTTAGAGAGGGCATGGATTGCATGGAGCACAGGGTGTGGTGCAAAAGCAATGAATACTGTTACGCTGAAAAGAAATTAAAAAAAATACTTTATGCAATTAAAAAAATTTAGTGGTTTATCAGTTCCATATAACACCCAGTGCTCATTACATCAAGTGCTCTCCTTAATGCAACATCATTCAGTTACCCCACCCCTACATACCTCCTCTATGACAACCCTCAGTTTGTTCCCTATAGTTAGGAGTCTCTTACAGTTTGCCTTCCTCTTTTTCTTTTTATCTTTTTTTTTTCATTTTTCCTTCCTTTTCTCTGTATTCATCTTTTTTGTTTCTTAAATTCCATGTATGAGTGAAATCATATGGTATTTGTTTTTCTGACTGACTTATTTCATTTAGTATAATACCCTCTATTTCCATCCATGTCATTGCAAATGCAAGATTTTGTTATTTTTCATGACTGAGTAATATTCCAGTATACAGCATCATCTGTATTGACTGTAGGGACTTCAAGCTGTACTAACTATGTCTGACACTCTTAGTCAAACTTCCTAGCTGATCTTCTGACCATGTTAGTTGGTACAGTAATTTTGGCCCCCTGACTTCTGGCAGTAAAATGCCACGACTTGTACACACAACTCTGTAGTCTCATTATCCTTGTGGCTTTGATTGAGTTAAGCTCAATCAAAACATACCATCAGCTCTGGTTTTACAGAAAAGCCACCACTGGGATTCTTAATGATGCTGTGCTCCTCTCATCAGCGTATTCCTGATGTCTTTGAAAAGTAGTTTGTCTCTTGGTCCCTCCTATAGAACATAACCTGCTGAATCTCCTGGCCTCACACACTGAAACAAACAAAAAAACCCCTAATTATATATGAAAATTGAGGCCTTTTAAAAGGTCAACTCTCTAAAGTTTTTAATTTGTAATTAATGTCAGGGGAAAATAGTATTGGTCTTATAAAAATATAAATCCATTTATTCTCCTCCAGAGAACATATGGTATAAAACCCCCAAAACAAAAATATATCTGGGTTAAGTGCAAATTTGCTTAAAGCAGGGATTTGTGGCTTACAGCAGATTTCATGAGAAATGCCTTGATCCTATTCTTCACCCTTGGAAAGACCTTGGGAACTGACAAAGAGAACTAGGTCTTTAATCTGACTGAATGCTGCATGGAGAATGCTGCAATGCAAGGACCATCTCCCACACTGGCACACCATAAACCAAGCACTTGTATTGTAGCTTGACCTAGGAATATGTTAGGGATTGATGCATAGAGAACATATCATCTTCTGCAATGAGTGAAGGACTCCCAGTACCCACTAGAGTAGAACTTACCTTCTATATACATCAGAAGGGTAGACACAGAATAAGGCAGGGATGGGTTTTAGTTGAGGGGTAAAAGAAGAGAAGATGTTTAGTGTCAAATAATAATCCTACCTTTCTTTTATGGTGACTACCATCCATAGAGATTGTTTCTTTGAGCAAGGACATCATATCTACAATAACTTCCTGTTAAGTTACAAATATCTCTTTAAAAAAGAACTATTCTATTAACAACTTCATACGAGATAGATTTAAAAAAGGATTTGCCTAAGTGCTAATAGAAGCAGCCATGCATTTTGGGATGGTAATGGAAAAAAAAAGGGCAAAGTTATATTGTCAACCTTCTTCAAATATTACAATTACAATTTACCATCCTTTGCAACAAAATAAAGTTGATATCCTTGGCATGGAATCTAAAATCTTCCCTAATCTAGGCCCTGATTACTTTTTTATCACCTGTTTCCCATTTATATATCATTATTTAGTGATACCAACTTTTTACTCTTTCCATTGCCTCAACCTGTCCCCTGTCAGTTAACAGATAATAAGAGTCCCCAAACTGCAAAAAAGATATAAAATTAAAAATACTGCCTCAATCAGATATTTTGCTGAGAGTCACACTAGCCAAAATATATACATATTTATATTTAATATTATATAATTAATATATAAGTATACACAAAAACATAGATCTATGAATTGCTGCATAGACCTTATCCCCCATAATAAAATGAAGTTAGCTCTAGAACTCTTGTGGAAAATTACTCTTATAAATCACCAGAGAAAAGATCCAGAAATTATAGCTGTTTGAGATATTTGTAATAACCAGTAACATAAAAATAGAGTAAACTAAGTGGTACACATTATTAAACATTTTTTTTCTTTTTCAAATTTTAAACTCCTTTTGCATTTAAATATTTAAAGCTTAGATTTTGGAGGAAATGAAGGTATACTGATGTCTCCAGTGAGATGCTTCCATCCAGTGCTCCTGAATCACTGTCAATATTTAAATATTTTAAAAGTCATTTTTGAGCAGAAAAAATTCATCTTCCTAAAAGAGTTTGCCTTTGGTGCAGGCTAAGAAACTACAGATGTTTATTTCTGAATCTGCGTATGAAAAACCCTCATTTATAATGCAAGTTAATTTACCACAGAATCACTGATGTAAAATTCAGCTTCCATTTTTAACATCCTTTGCTTCTTTTAGTAACTGAGATAGTAACTATTTATTGAATTCTTTCTTTATTCTGGGGATTTATATGAATTATCCCTAGTCTTCACCCCTAATGAAGTATTCTATCTTTATTGAGATGAGGGAGCCCATGATAAAAAGGGGTAACTGACTCAAGTAGTAGCTGCAAACATTTTAGGGTATAGACTTATAGGAAGAAACTTTTCTAGGAATCAGTTGTTTAAAACTACACTAAAAGTAAACTTTGAGTATTTGTAGGCACAAAGATGTAAAGCAAAGTAAAGGA
This sequence comes from Mustela nigripes, assembly GCF_022355385.1. Taxonomy (NCBI): domain Eukaryota; kingdom Metazoa; phylum Chordata; class Mammalia; order Carnivora; family Mustelidae; genus Mustela; species Mustela nigripes. The sequence continues at coordinate 95,765,796 of NC_081562.1, forward strand.
TCTTACAATCCCAATAAGAAAGTGTAGGACAAGAAAGTTTGTGACTTGCCTGAAAAAATTAACAGAAAGCAGATAATAAAAGATACTATCATGAATGATGCTGTTCTCTTATCCCAAGAATTTTTATACTTTTCTTTGTGAGAAAAACTAGTTCATATCAAAATCTCACATTAATCATTAATTTTTCTCTTTAGTTTATGTATTTGCTTTCAGAATATGTAGAATTATCATTATAATAAATTATTTTATCACTTCTGGTCATTAGATGTCAAAAATATCTTTCCTTCCTTCCCTCTTTCTTTCCTCCCTCCCTCCCTTTCTTTCTTCCTTCCTTCTTTTCCCTTTATGAATCCATCTATCTGGGTATATATATGTTCTATATATACACATGTAAGAAAAATAACTAATGACACCACAGAAATTATAAGGGATTATAAGAGAATATTATGAAAGATTATGTACCAACAAATTGGACAACCTAGAAGAATACATACGTTCTAGACACAATAAAATATATTGACTCTAATACATGCATAATATATGTATGTATAATATGAGTATTATTGTAGTCAAAATTATAAAGATGGAGATTAATATATTCAGGTGAATAGAGCCCCTAATAATATGCTTCTGCTCACTTAGATTTGCTCATTTAATTGTTTTTTTAATTATATAAATGTTAGGCCACTAGTTAGTGAAGGTTGATAGGAAAAATTTGAATATCAGACATAAAGAGGAAGGGAGTAATAGAAGTATGAGAAAGAGAAGGACAAGGAGAGGAGGAGAGAAAGAGAATAATTATGAAGCAGCTTTACAGATTTTAAATTAAAGGTACAAAAATACTTTGGATCACATATGAATAAATTAGATTATGGTGGGAATGTTGTAATCATATTTCAGCTTATTTATTGTTTCAGCTGAGTCAGTGGACAGGAGAACAATGAAGATATGACCATAAAAGGAAGATTATTTTAAAAATTAATAGTTAATCTGGATGTTTATATAGTTAGGAGATATATTAAGGAGGTCAATTTATTCTACCAGTAATAACTTTTTAAAATGATCGCTTCAAATACTAGGTTTAAAAATGTAAATGAATTGCCTTACCCCAAAATACACTGTTGAATTACGTGTCCTAGAAAAATAAAGCATGAAATGATACCTAAAAGGTTAAAACACTCTTGCCAAGGCTAGTAAACAGAATACTTTATCATGAACGTACCTATCATTGGCCAAGAAAAGATCTGCTGGTGAAAGATGCCTCACCATTAATAGTTTGCTATTTGAAGCTGTATTGATGCCAAAGAGAAGTTTCATCTATGATTCTCATACAGCACATACCACATTAAACAGTCAGCTTACGCTCTCAAAATTATAAATATTACAACCCAGCACCCTGAAGTGGTTATTCTGAAAAGCATCGATGTTAAGAAGAAAAATTAGGTGCTCAGTAATGTCTTATGAGACTTTCATAGTGCTGGTCACAGAAATAACTTTGCTATGTCCCCAGAGGTAAGTCCTTTTGTAAATTTCCAAGTTCTGCAAGAGTTTTTGAGAGAAAAACTATACAAAATATATAATATGAAACAAAAGAAACAGCAACAGCAAAAATATGTTGAAAAGAGCTGAAATTGGAGGACCAAGTTATTAGCACACAATTGTAGAAATCTGAAATAAATCATAGCACATAGGCAAGAAAAGTAGTGGCCACCTTGCAAGAGCATTCTCTGGTTGCAAATAGGACTTACGAACACTTCTGGTGCTTAAATGGACACCATAAAGTTTTCACTCTTTTCTATCTCAATGAATAATCATTTTAATAAAAAATTATAGTAATGATAGTACTGCCACAAATCTTGACATCACCATTAAAGTCTCAGTTCAAACTTTACTATATTCAAAGATGCCTTTTAAGATTGCTTAAACCAGGGGCGTCTGGGTGGCTCAGTGGGTTAAAGCCTCTGCCTTCAGCTCAGGTCTTGATCCCAGGATCCTGGGATCGAGCCCTGCATCAGACTTTCTGCTCAGCAGGGAGCCTGCTTCACCGCCCCCCACCCCCGCCTGCCTCTCTGCCTACTTGTGATCCTGTCTGTCAAATAAATAAATAAAATCTTAAAAAAAAAAATTGTTTAAACCAAAATATTTATCTCATTATTTCTAGTTTGTGTCTAGTTCATTAATCTCTGTGATTTGCCTCATAGTACCTGATTTTGTCTGGAGTTACTATAATTATTAATTTTATTATTTGTTATTCAATTTCCACTCTTAATTGCAAGATTAATGGGTAACTGGGGCTTTGTTGTTCCAATGTCTAGGAGTTAATATATAGGCAGTTGCTTAAGAAATTATTATTCAATCAGTAAATTAGAGTTCAAATTTATTTAGGTTGTACTGTACTATTAGTACAAAGTTAAGCATGTTGTATTTCATCAGAGACAATTTTAAGAATGCAAAAGTACCCTGCATAAGACACTATTTTAGTTATATCAGCTAATATCTCTCATGACAGTAAAGAGAAATTTGAAAACAAATTAAATTTAGCACTCACTCAGTATCCATACAACAAAATGTATTACTGTCTTCTATATACTAGCTATACCTAAGTTTCATTTTCTATAGATTTTCTGACTCAATCCTCACAACAGCTGTGTAAGGTTATTATTTTGTCATTAGTGTAGGGTAAAGGAAATAGAATTCAAAAAACTGCAAGTAGTGAACCACCATCACAAAGTAGGAATCAATACTTCTAATTGTAAGACACTGTTCTATGTTTTTCTGTATATTTTATGTATTTTTTAAAATTCCAGTGTAATGAATACATGGTTATATTACTTTCAGGTGTACAATGTAGTGATTCAACAGTTCCATGCATTACTCAGGACTCATCACAGTTAAGTGTGCTTTTAATTGCCTTAACCTATTTTACTCATCACTGTCCACCTCTCCTCTAGTACCGTCAGTTTGTTCTCAATAACTAAGAGTCTATTTTTCTATTTGTCTCTTCTTTGTTTTGTTTCTTAAATTCCACATATGAGTAAGATCTTTTGGTATTTGCATTTTCTCTGACTTATATAACTTAGTATTATATTCTCTAGGCCCATCCATGGTATTGAAAATGGCAAAAATTCCTTCTTTTTCATGGCTAAGTAATTTCCCAGTATATGAGTGTGTGTGTATGATGTGTGTGACATCTTCTTTTTTCTTTTTTTTTTTTTATTAACATATAATGTATTATTTGCTTGAAGTTTACAGGTCTGTGAATCATCAGTCTTACACAATTCATAGCACTCACCATAGCACATACCCTCCCCAATGTCCATAACCCAGCCACTCTATCCCTCCCCCACACCTTCCAGCAACCCTCAGTTTGTTTCCGGAGATTAAGAGTGTCTTATGTTTTGTCTTCCTCCTGATCCTATCTTGTTTCATTTTTTCCCTCCCTACCCCACCACGACCCCCACCCTGCCTCTCAAATTCCTCATATCAGAGAGATTATATGTTAATTGTCTCCCTCTGATTAACTTATTTTGCTTAGCATAATACCATCTAGTTCCATCCATGTCATTGCAAATGGCAAGATTTGGGGAGTTTTTTGATGGCTGCATAGTATTCCTACACACACACACACACACACACACACACACCACATTTTCTTTATCCATTCATCTGTTGGGGACATCTTATTTAAACATTCATCTATTGATGGGGACGTTCAGATTGCGTCCATATTTGGGGTATTGTAGATAATGCTGCAATAAACATAGACTTGCATATATCTTCTCTCGCTTTAGTTTTTTATATTCTTAGGGTTAAATACCCAGTAGTGGAATTACTAGATCATATGGTAATTCTATTTTTAATTTTTGATGAACTTCCATCCTGTTTTCTACAATGGCCACATAAACTTGTATTCCCACTAACAGTGCACAAGGGTTGTTTTATCTCCACAACCTCGTCAACACTTGTTGCTTCTTACATTTTCAATTTTAGCCATTCTGACTGGTGTGAGATGATATCTCATTTTAGTTTTGATTTGCATTTTCCTGATTATCAGTGATGTTGAACATCTTTTCATTTGTCTGTTGGCCATCTGTATGTCTTCTTTGGAGAAATGTCTGTTCCTGTCTTCTGCCCATTTTTAATTGGATTATTTGGGGGGGGTAGAATGTTGAGTTGTGTAAGTTCTCTACATATTTTGCATACTAACCCTTTATCGGATATGTCATTTGCAAATAACTTCTATTCAGAAGGTTGTTTTTTAGTTTTGTTGATTATTTCCTTTGCTGTGCAGAATCTTTTTATTTTGATGTAACTCTAATAGCTTATTTTTCTTTTGTTTCCCTTGCCTTAGGAGACTTATCTAATAAAATATTACTATGGCTAATGTAGAATAATTATTACCTGTGCAGTCTTGTAGGTTTTAATGGTTTCATGTCTCACATATAAGTCTTTAATCCATTTTGAATTTATTTTTGTGTATGATATAAGAAAGTGGTCCAGTTTCATTCTTTTACATGTTGTCATCCAGTTTTGCTAACACAGTTTGTTGAAAAGACTGTAATTTTCTCATTGCATATTCTTGTCTCCTTTGTCATGGATTAATTCACCATATAATTGTAGGCTTATTTCTGGGGTCTTTCCTCTGTTCTATTGATCTATGTGTCTGTTTTTGTGCCAGTACCATACTGTTTCGATAACTATAGCTTTATATCTTGAAACCTGGGTTGTGATAACTCCAGTTTTGTTCTTTTTCAAGATTGCTCTGGCAATTGGGTCTTTTGTGGTTCTGTACAAAATGTACGATTATTCTAGTTCTGTAAAAAATTCTATTGGTGTTTTGATAGTAATTTCATAAAATCTGTAGATTGCTTTGGGTATTATGGACATTTTAACAATATTTGTTCTCCTGGTCCATGAGAATGAAATATCTTTCCATTTGTTTATGCCCTCTTCAGTTACCTTCATCACTGTTTTATAGTTTCCAGAGTATAGATATTTAACCTCCTTGCTAAAATTTATTACTCAGAGTTTTATTATTATTGATGTAAATGGGATTGTTTTCTTAATTTCTGTTTCCGATATTTCTTTAGTGGGGATAAAAAGGCAACAGATTTGTGTACACTGATTTTGAATCCTGCAACTTACTGCATTCATTTATCAGTTCTAGTAGTTTTCTGGTGGAATGTTTAGATTATTTTCTATATCGTATTATGTCATCTGCAAATAGTGAGTTTTACTTCTTCCTTACTAATTTGGATGCCTTTTCTTTCTTTCTTTTTTCTTTTCTTTTTAAAGATTTTATTTATTTATTTGACTGACAGAGATCACAAGTAGGCAGAGAAGCAGGCAGAGAGAGAGAAGAGAAAGCAGGCTCCCTGCCTAGCAGAGAGCCCGATGCAGGGCTCGATCCCAGGATCCTGGGATCATGACTTGAGCCGATGGCAGAGGCTTTAACCCACTGAACCACCCAGGCACCCCGCCTTTTCTTTCTTATTGTTTGGCTACTTCTGGGTAGGGCTTCCACTACTGTGTTGAATAAAGCTGGTGAGAGAGGATATCCTTGTCTTGTTACTGATATTAGCTGAAAAGCTCTTAGTTTTTCACCATTGAGTATGATGTTGTTAGCTGTTAAATATATGGTTTTTATTATGTTTAGGTATGTTCCTTCTAAACCTACTTTCTTGGTGGTTTTTATCATGAATAGATGTTATACTTTGTCAAATGCTTTTTCTATATCTGTTGATGATCATATAGTTTTTATCCTTTATCTTGTTAATATGTTGTATCATGATCATTGATTTGCAAATATTGAACCACCTCGCACCCCAGGAATAAATCCATTTGGCTATCGTGAATGATTTTTTAAAAAATGTATTGTTGGATTTGGTTTCCTAATACTTTGTTGAGGATTTCTGCATGTATACTCATCAGAAATATTGGCAGAATTCATCAGAAAAAATAATTAATATTTTCTTTGTAATGTCTTTTACCTGGTTTTGGTATCAGCATAATGCTGCTGGCTTAATGGAATGAGTTTGGAAGCTTTCCTTTCTCAAATATTTTTTTGGAATAGTTTAAGAAGAATTGGTATTAACTCTACTATAGGTGTTTGGTAAAATTCACCTATGATGCCATCTGGTCCTATTTAGTAGGTTTTTGATTACTAATTTAGTTTCATTGCTGGTAATCTCTCTGTTCCATTTCAATTTCTTCCTGATTTAGTTTTGGTAGATTATATGTTTCTAGGTATTTATCCATTTCTTCCAGATTGTCCAATTGTTTGGCATATAATTTTTTATAATATTCTCTTTTAACCCCTTGTATTACTGTGATTTTGGTAGTTACTTCTCCTCTTTCAATTCTGATTTTATTTCGGCTCTCTCTCTCTCTTTCTTTTAATGACTCTGAGTGACGGTTTATCAATTTTGTCAGATTTTTTTATGAGACTGACGTGCTACCTACTGCACTAATGAGGTACCTAATTTTGTCAATTTTTTTGAAGAAACACCTCCTACTTTCATTGATGTATTATGGATTCGTTTTTAGTTTCTCTTTCATTTGTTTCTGCTCTAATTTTTAAAATTTTTTTTTATTTTTTATTTTTTTATTAACATATAATGTATTATCAGCCCCAGGAGTACAGGTCTGTGAATTGCCAGGCTTACACACTTCAGAGAACTCACTCTTCTCTAATTTTTATTATTTCCTTTATCATACTGGTTTTGGGTTTTGATTCTTCTTTTTCCAGCTCCTCTAGTTATAAGTTATAAGATCAGGTTGTTTTTTTAGATTTTACTTACTTATTGAAGTATGTCTGTGTTGCTATAAACTTCCCTCTTAGAAGTGTTTTGCTTCATCCCAAAGATTTTGAGTTGTTGTTGTTTTTCATTTGTCTCCAGATATTTTTTAACTTCCTATTTGATTTCTTGGTTGACCCATTCATTGTTTAGTGGCATGTTACTTAACCTCCATGTATTTGTGTTCTCTCCAGATTATTTCTTGTGGTTTGATTTCTACTTCATAGCATGTAGTCAGGAAAAAAAAAAAAAAAAGCACGATTTGATTTCAGTCCTTTTTGAGTTTATCGAGAATTATTTTTTGTCCTAAAATATGATTTGTTTTGGACAGTGTTGCATGTGCCCTTGATAGGAAAGTATATCCCCTTATTTTAGGATGATATATTCTGATTTTATCTTTTAGCTTCATCTTGTCCAATGTGTCATTCAAAGCCACTGTTTCCTTGTTGGTTTTCTGTTTGGATGATCCATCCATTGTGTAAGAGGGGCTTTAATGTCTCATACCATTAATGTATTAGTATCAATTACTTTTTTTATGTTTGTTTTTAGCTGCTTTATGTAGTAGTCTGATATATATAGATATATATACATATATACATATCTATATCTATAGATATAAATATAGATATATAGATATATCTGTCTATTTCTATAGATAGATAGACATAGTCTGATATAAGTATTACTATCCTGGATTTCTTTTCAGTTCCATTAGCATGTGAAAGCTATTCATCCCTTCACTTTCAATCTGCATATGTCTTTAGGTCTGAGTCTTTTCTATGCAGCATATAGGTGAGTTGCTTTTTTATCCATTTTGTCACCCTCTGTCTTTTGATTGGACCATGTAGTCTATTTACATGCAAAATATTACTGATAGGCATGTACTTATCCACATTGTTGCTTGTTCTATAGTTGTTTTTTTAGTTCTCTGTTCCTTTCTTCTCTTGTTATCTTTTCTCAAGTTTGATAGATTTGTGATAAACTTGGATTATTTTCTCTTTATGTTTTATGTATCTATTACCTGGTTTTGATTTATGGTTACCATTAAGTTTATATATAATATCATATGTATAGAGCATTCTATATTAAGTTGATAGTAACTTAAGTTTGAACATATTTTTCAGTCTTCTCCCCCTCACATTTTAAGTGTATGGTATCATACTTTGCATCCTTTTATTTTGTGAATCCCTTGACTGATTTTTATAGGAATACTTTATTTTACTGATTTTTATTCTTTCTTCTTTTCTTACTTCTACTTATGTTCTTTCCTTTCCACTCAAAAAGTTCCCTTTAACATTTCTTGTAGGGCTGCCTTATGCACATGAATTCCTTTAACTTTTGTTTGAGAAACTCCTAATATCCCCTCTATTATGAATGATAGCCTTGCTGGATAGAGTATTCTTGGTTATAGGTTTTTTTTTTTTTTTTTTTTTCTTTCAGCACTGTCAATGTATCATGCCATTCCCTTCTGTTCTGCTAAGTTTTTGCTGAAAAATCAGCTGATAGTCCTATGGGATTTCCCTTGTATGTAACTTTTTTCTTTCCTCTTGGTGCTTTTAAAACTCTCTTTTTCACTACTTTTTGCCATTTTAATTATTATGTGTCTCAATATGGGCCTCCTTGTGTTGGTTTTGTTAGGGGCTCTCTACCTCCTGAATCTGAATTTGTTTCCTTCTCCAGACTCAGGAAGTTTTCATCTATTATTTCCTCAAACACATTCTCTACCTCTTTTTCTCTCTCTTCTTCTGGGGAGAAGAAGAATGTTATTAGAATTGATGGTGTCTCTGAGTTCCCTTAATCTATTTTCATATTTTATTAATTTTTTTCATCTCTCTTGTTCAGCTTGATTGCTTTCCATTACTCTGCATTTCAGGTCTCGGATGCATTCTTTTGCTTCCTCTAGTCTACAGTTATTGCCTTTGGTATACTTTTAATTTTAGTTACTGAGTTCTTCATGTCTATTTGGTTGTTTTCTAGCTCCTCGTTGGGGGTCTCACTGAGATCCTCCACTTTTAAGTTCAGTCAGTGTCTTTATGACCATTATTTTAAATTCTCTCTCAGGCATATTACTTATCTCTGTTCCATTTAGCTCTCTTGCTGTTCTTTCCTTTGGGACATACTCCTCTTCTCATTTTGTCTGACTATCTGTGTCTGTTTTTCTGTGTTAGGAAAGTCAACTATACTTCCAACTTTTGAACATTGTAGGCTTCTATAGAAGAGGTCCTATAGTGCCCTATACTGCAGGGCACTGTTCTGCCATGTTCACCAGAACCTGCTGCTTCAGGGGTGTGTCCTATGTGTGTTGCATGCACCCTTTTGTCACTGGGCTGTGTTTCCTTTAGTCTGATCCTATGCAATGTTTCTCTTTGCCCATTGTGGGCTAGATTTGGTCCCTGTGATATTAATGATCCAATCTGGGGTTGCCTTGGGCTTAGATTGAGTAAGACCAGGCATTTTCTAGAGCTAATCACATAGAATTACAGAACACTTTTCCTGTGCTGTCCCCTGTGAAAATTTTGCTGGTGAGTGGTTCTATAGTCAGATTACCTGACTACCTGCAACCCACTCCTGGGATTGCAGTAGAACTGGCATGTGTGATTATCTTCCCCTCTCCCCATGGCAGGATTCACTTTGTAGTGTTGCTAGCCTCTCCTGGTGCTGCTTGCACACTGCCATGCTTGTGGTACTGCTTTGGATGGAATCCTGCTTAGGGTCTGTTGGAGGGAGAGTCTACAGGAGTATAAAAGGTAGAGACACAAAATCTGTGCTGCTCTGCTATGGATCAGGACCTGTAGCTGCTTTGGAGAAATGTTGACAGTATGGAAGGGAGTGGGTCCTCAGGAGGGTGTGGAGTGGAGTACACTCCTAGCAAGCTAAGTAGAGAGTATCTGTGCTGTGCTGGTTCTCACAGGCGTCCATGTATCTAGACTTGGGGGTCAGGGGAGGGGGCAGGAACTGGTACCTGCCTTCTCTTGTTCTTAGAAAATTCTCCTAAAAAACCACCCCTCCAACACATGTTCTGAGATTAGTACATAATTCTCTTTTCCAGGTACCCCAGGCAATTTTCAAGCTACTGCTTCAATGCTGTAGCTCAGTGGGACTGTTTATTATGCTATCTCTTTAAGGGTGAAGACTCAATTTTCTATTATCCTCTGACTCTTCAAGAGCAGAGGCCGCAGATTTTAAATTTTCAGGTTTTAAGTCCTACTGATTATAAGAACTTGGGAAGTTAAGCCCCTCTGGTTTTTAAAGCTGAATGTTATAGGTATTGGTCTTCCCAGTGCGGTCTTCTGTGCCTGGTGTGCCTGGTATGGGTTCTATTCTTCTTCATGCATTGTTCTTGTAGTGTCCCTTCCTCTTGAAGACAGTCTTTTGGGTCATTTAGGTTCTCGACCATGTTTCTGCCCTTCCTACAGTTTTTGGTATCAGCTGTGGAGAATCTGTTCTTCTGGTATGCTGATTGTTTTCTGGATTATTTACACTGATATAGGTGTTATCAGGGTGTATCCATAGGGCAAAGTGAGCTAAGGATTTTCATACTCTGCCGTCTTCCCCAGAACTCACAAGACACTGTTCTTTGTACCATATCCCAGGTAGATAACTAGGCATTTAGGTTATACTGAAGGTCAGATCAGATAACCTAATTTTATATTCATACTGATTTTATACTTGTATCTTAGGGTCAAACTAGGAAGAAATCACTGTCCCATAAGTATCTCAAAAGCTTTGAAATGCTTCAAAACTCTTAATGTATTTTGAAACATAATGACCCAACCTCTTATTTTGATTAAACAAGAGGATTCCCAATATCTTAACAAGTGATTAACTAAGTATCACAAAGAACTGCTTCAATGATATTAAGTAGTTCCTTTTTTTCTAGACATCTTGCTTCATTTCAAGAATTCTGCTTGCTTGTTATAAGCCCATGAGTAGGTTTAGTCTGGACTTAGTATGATTCAGATGCAAAAATGATTAAAACAATTTCCTTAATTTAAAATTTGTTTTAAGAGAGCCAATAGAGTGAGAAGAAGGGTAAAAAAAGTTTCCATATTTACATATTTGCATGAACTGTTTACATATTCAGAAGTGCTGTAATCTATAGTGGGGAGAAGGGAAAAGGCAAAGAGGTATATATGCAAGCATGAAAATAAGTTTAGAGGATGACTTTTACAATTTTTTTATGATGCAGGGGTTTGAAGGATAGAAAAAAGGAAGCATCTCTTTAAAGCTATAAAAATTCACATTTGTCTTTTTATAAGTGTGATTAATGTAAGCAGACTGTCCATAAGATTCTACATTTGTATTTTCTCTCATTTTACTTTAATTTTTTAAACTCTTAATATTCAAAACAACAGCCCTACCAACTTTGAAAGAGTAATAGAAACTCATCTTTCTTGGGCAGGAGGTTTTTGAAATCTATGGGAAATGAGAAGGTAATCAAGCCACTATGCCAGCCTACAGACCAGAGAACATTATAACAAATCAGAGGGGAAACTCCTACATGAGCAGCTCAGATTTAACCACATCCAGGGCTACTTCTCTCCAAAAGGAGGAATAAGATTAAAATAGGGAAAGGATATGGCTATGAGTTGACAGAGTGAAGTTATTTTCAGAAGTATTCACTTTCCCCCATTATTATTTATTTATGATTTAACAAATATGTTCTTACTTTTATAAGTGTCTAATAAATTATGCTTTTAAACTCGCTTCTAAATAAAAAGTCTAGGAAATTATAATTGTCAATATACAGCAAATAGTATTAGAATTCCGCTGATTAGTTCCAAGATCATATATTATAAATGCCTGCCATTGTTTCAAAGAAAGCAAAAAAAAAAAAAAAAAAAGAACTGAATAATTTTTCTTATTCTGGGAGATAGGCATATTTTGGGCATTTCTGATACCCTAATATATTCCAGCATAACTAAAATATTATTTATTATTTTACAAATATAAATAATTCCAGTCATTAAACATTAAGGCATAGACTGAAGGATGTTTCACAAAGGTAAATGGCCTTATACTTGTAACAGCCCAGAAAATAAACCAAATCCTAGCTTTTACAGAATGCACTATGGAATTGTTTATTTTGACCTAGTATAAATATCTATGAAAAGGGGAAATATATTTGTTCTGCATATAAAATGGTGTTCTCTGGGTTTTTTTTACATCATGAAATATAGTTATCATTTATTTGTTTTAATGGATGTCTTTGTTATCTTTACATTTTCACATCTTCATGCATATAATGGGGATGAAATTCAGGCTACACAAATATGTTATTGTAATTAATGATCTTTCATGATACTCAAGTGGATGATATATAATTATTATATGATTTGTAATTATTATACAGCATTTAAGTTTCTATGATCTCAGGGCACCTGGGGGGCTCAGTCGGTTAAGTTTGTATGATCTTCATGTTAATTAAACATAATATAGTTTACATTTCTCTTTGACAAAAGAAAAATATGGTTATACAATTTTTGCCTTCCCCAGTAACTGTAGCAAAGCTAAAGAATATCTGTCAGTATACTCAGTCTCTTAGTCAGGTGTCTGTATGTGGGTGGAGAAAGTGACAGGAGCTTGTAGGCAAATAGAAAAAGTTAACAAAGATTTCATATTTACTACGCATATAACTGTGCCTTCCTGAGAATGGAAGAAAAGAATAAGTTAATACAATTCAGTGGGATAAGTATAGGTATCACAGTGCACAAAGGGAAAATGTTATACATGTCCCAAAAGCCAAATTATTGTTTTCTGGTCCCTTTCAGCATCATATTTATTACAGACTGGTTCCATCCTGCATTTGTAAGCACCCCATCCCTTCTGCTAGCTCCATTGCTCTATTGCACCCACCTTGACCACAAGAGAAAATTGTGTTTTTATGTGGCTCCTCACAGTGTTGCCCAGCTCTTCTTAGAATATTCTGCCTCATCACAGGAGCTGTAATGACTGCTTTAACAATCAGCCTTCTTTTTTGCAGTGCAGAAGACTCACCTGCATTTTTTTTGAACAATATGTTAACCCAAGTATTCAGTAACTCAACATTCCATTCTTAAAACACAGTCTTCTTCTGGCTGCTAGGAAACAGCTCTCTGCTGTGTCTCAGTTTTCTTCAGAGGTTCCTCCTCCCAAGTCCATGAACTTAGGAGTGCCTCAGGATTCAGACCTTATGCTCCCTTTATATGTCTATACCCATTTTTAGGAGGATAGGAGGCAGGAGAGCTCATTCATATGGTTTTAAATACTGTACATATGCCAGTGATGCCCAAAGTTTCTTTCAAACTACCAGACTCATGCATGACAACTCAGCACCTCCACTTCAGTGCTTTGTATGTAATTTATACTTAATATGTTCTAAACTGAACTGTTTTGTTCTGTCCTGTCCCTGTTATCTTTCCCCTGTCCATCTTCCTTATTTCTGTAAATGAGACATCATCCTTCCATATGTTCAGGAGAAAGCTCCTTCAGCCTTTATACTCTTCTTTTTCTGATATTTCACAGATAATCCATCAGAAATTCTTCTTAACCTCAAGTTATATGTTCGTTTTAATATATTTTCACCATTTTTTAAAATCTAAGTCATCACTCTCCTCTAAAGTATTGTAACAAATATCTGTTATAATCTTGTTCTAAAGAAACATTGTCAGTGTTGTTTAATGGAGTATTTAAATAGCTTAATCATGAAACTACCTTTTTTAGTAACATGTCTTTTGTTGGAAATAGAATATATTTTGGAAAATACTGTACAAAAAAGTGTTCGTTTGTTAGGGCAACTCCCATCTCTTTTCTTTACTTCCCTTTAAGTAATTTCTCTTTCATATTTTTTAGTTTAACTAAATTTTGCTCTTATTGTCCCTCCTTCCTGTCATATCTCAATAGGTCACAAATCAGATATAACCTATGTGGACATACATGATTAGTGGCTCCATATATATATCAATTTGAAATCCAAGGACTTCTCTTTATTTGCTCATCTATGAGCAGTCATAATGATGTTATTAACATGTTTGAGTTTGAGTCTTTTTTTATTTGGCTCATATTATTGCCATTGCCAGACATCCCAAGCTCTAAATATTATCTTAATTTAAACAATATTGAAAAATCATATTTGACTTCTTTACCACAAAATTCTAGAAGCATTATGGCATTCTAAAAGAATAAAAGGGGAATTAACTTATTTTCTTTTATTCTAAAGGATGAAAACAGGGATGTACTTATGACCCCGGACAAATGTAAGCAGATGAAATAAACACATTTTCCCCTACCGCTCATTTTATGGTGTCTCACTGTTTACTGAAGCAATTCAGATTTTGACCACTTATCTACATGTTTCTCTCTCTAATCAGACTACTCCTTTCCTGGAATACAGTGGTCATAACTCATTAGTAGTTGCAACTCTATCAATGACAAAGTATAGTCACTCAATGAAATACTACTGAAGGAAACTCTTAGGTTAATTTACACTCTGAGATTCAAACTTAAAAATTTATGAAGGAGTAAGGATAATTAATATAAAAGAAAAAGCTTCCAAATATGCAGCAAAAACCAAAACTCACCATCAACTTAATGATGAATTTTATCTATATGGTTAGGGAAAATAAAACTTTTTGATGTATTTAAAATGAAATGTTACCATTGCTTTTAAAATCACTACATAGTTATTTAAATATGAAATGTGTTATTGATGGTTTTTGAAAAACTAAATTACAAATTTTTTTATGAATTATTCCACAGTTTTAGACTCATTTAGAAAATAAATTTGATAGAAGAATCCTGTTCTGGAATATTGACTAACTGGGAGAAATACATTATAATTAAGAAGATAATCTATAACAATTTCCTGACCAAGAAAAAGCTAAGAAATTTTCTCTTATTTAGAAGAAATCAAAATGACTCTTCACAAAGAATATAGCCGAGTAAATCTGATACCAGAGTGATAGTTCCCTTTATGTGGTCTTTAAAATATAGAGTGTGATTGAACTGAATGACTTTTTAAATTCTTCTAGTTTGTTGATTTTCACATATGAGAGTATTTCTTTTCACTCACCATAGTATTGAAGGGATGCTGCCTTAGGTTTAGTCAGTCATGGATATAATCCTGAATCTGAGAGGTCAATGGTTCATAAACGAGCCTCTATCTAGTCTGGCATGGTTCTGATTATCTGGCAGGATTTATTTAAAATAGGTCCAAGATGGGAATAACAGAGGCATTGCTGGCAGAAACATATTAGGATGCTTGCCTTCTCTGTTCTTGGCTCTAGCTGGTGCTATTTAGCTATCATTTTATAAAAACATGAACACAAAGCTCAGTCATGCCTTTATAAATGGAGAAAAAAGCAAAGCTAAAAATAGGCCATCATTTCATTGAGCTTCAGTCATGCAGTCTTACCTGGTGTGCATTTGTTGTTGGCTGGCAGACTTCCCCAAAGTAAATGGTGGAGTTTTCCTGGCTTATCCTTTCATGTGTAGATATGACTCAGACTATGATGTTTTATTCAGTTCTCACTGCTATGGCCCCAAAATTTGTCTTGTAGGAGAATAGTAAATCTCTATTAACTCTGGCTGTGGAATGCTTTACTCATGTCTAGGTATAGAGTGTTTCCTTTTTAAAATTTAATACATAATACTGTTGAATTTGTCTTCTTATGACTAATTTGGTTTTATAACATATCTAATAGAATGGGTTCTTTACCAAGAAATCCCTTCAGATCTAGGTGCTCAGTGGGCTTTATCCAATGATATTTAAGTTTGATCTCATTGTGTAGAAAAAGAAAACAACTCTTGATAGATTGTTGAGAATATAACCATCACTCATTCTATCTAAACATGTTGTTGAATGCAAATTAATTTGCTTCTAGTAACTAACATATTTTTGGAAGGAGGTTTGCTAATCATATGAAATAAATTTAGTAGACTTACAAGTAGTATTTCATATTGTTTTATTTGCAATTTATTTCAATGCTTGCATTAATTATGTTCTTATCAAGGGGAACACAATAAATGTAAAAAATTTTAAATTTTTAAAGTGATTATGTTGCAAAAACAGGACTTTAAAACCTACCTTATGATCCAAAATGTCCCTAATTTTATTTTCTATTGATACAATGATAGACCAAAAAAAGAAAAACAAAAAGAATCAATCTTACTATCTCCCAATTCCATAATCCTCCCATCTTGAAGTAATCAGTAATGAACATTTCATGTATATTTTTTGAAACATTTTTCTTCTCAAATAAATAAACTTAAAAAAATTTTTTTCCATTTCTCTTTATAAAAATAGTACCAACTAATTCTATATAATTAAGAGTTGAATTATGTTCACATTTTAAAAGTTATTCCTTTCCAAGTTTGCCCCTGTTTAATTTTTATATTATAACAAAATATTTCAGCCAAAAGAATGGAATTCTTGATCAGGAGGAACAAGTTTCTGCAACTTTCTGGACTCTGCCAAATTCCTATTAAAAAGTTTTAACAATTTATATTCCAAATAAGGGAATTGTGGGATTTTCTTTTCAAGTCTCTAGAATGCAAATGCTATCTCATTGATATTTTAATTGGTCTTCAACATCAATGAGTTGCCAAATTACTTTGCCTGCTCAAAATCTCTCACAAACCATGTCAATACCAAAATGCCCAAAACTGACTTTCTGATATTTATTCCCAAATCTGCTCTTTCTGTAGGTTTCTCTATTTCTTTTAGTATCAATTCCATCTTCCCTTTCTTGTTCCCCAGGTCCAAACTCTTGGAATCATCTTTTATATCTCACACACATTCCTCAGAAAATAATGTCATCACTACTTGAAAATATATCCAGTCTCTTTTTAACCTCTTCTTACTTTTGTCGCTGCCACAACCTCATTCTCAGCCATCATTTTTTTTTTCCCCCCTGCCTGGAATGTGACAGGGGCCACATAACTGGTCTCCTTCAGTCTTGCCATCTATAGTTTATTCTCAAAGGTGAAATAATGACATTCACTGGTAAAACCTATTCCTATTTTAGTCCAAGTTAAAAAGTGAATCTTTACTTTGGTCTATAAGCTCCTACAGAATCTGGTGTGTTTTCCTTCTCCCCTATCCCATCCCAATATTCCCCTCCCAATTTACTCAGATGCTCTGTCTTCCTGGAAGTCCCAAGGACATACCAGAGATACCCCAGCTTTAGGGTTTTATCCCTGGTCTGCCCAACGCTCTCTATTTGGATTATTCTTTGTTCAGGTATCATAGTTGTTCATCTATTACTACTACTACTACTACTACTACTACTATTAATTTTGGTCTGCAGCACCACCTTCAAAGTAAAACCTTACCTGTCCATTTTATTTAAATTTTCAAAATGCACTTTGATATGTTCATGTTCTGTTTATTTTCTTCCATAGCACTTATCATCAGCTAACATATTACACATTTAACTGACTGACTTACTGGTGTATGTCTTTATCTTTCATCCCAACATTTTGTCTTGCATCACATTCTATCCAGGGTTGCAATTATTTATCCCTTTATGGCAAACTCATTTTTGTTCATCTGAATTTTTTCACCCCCTTCTTCTGATAATAATATATTAATAATTACTTTTTCAGTGAGAATTTGTTTGGGTATAAAACAGATCCCATATGAATAGGAGACATTGTGGTATAGTCAAAAAAACACAGGATTGGGAGTAAGAGGACTTGCACCCATTCTAGTCTTTACTATTCCACAAATTAATTGTGGGATTGTAAATCAATATTTCAATCTCTAACTCCCAAAATGAGAGAATAAGACGACATGATCTCTAAGGTCTTTTTCTGTACTAATATTTTATAATTTTAAACTGTGTCAATTAAATAGTGTGTTATCAGTTGAGGTTTTGTTGCTATGTAATGAGGCACAATGATGTAGACACACAGGGATAATTACTAAAAACTTCACTGCTATGGTAAGCCCCTTGCTATTCATAGGGTTCATCTACCACCCTCTAAAGTATATATGCTTACCAAGGCCTTCAATAATCTTGCCAATTTTTAATTACTTACTTTGTTTAACATAATATCATGAATAGAGTTGACAGTTTTGATATTCAGTATTCTGATTGTACAGGTACCTTGGAATTATATTTAGAGGAGAGGAAAGTAGAGTTGATATATAGCCCTGAGATTACAACTTAAGTTTGTGGTAGTTCACTGTTTTTCCACTATGATTTATTTGTTTTCTGGCGGAATTCAGATGGTGAATTACAGAGCAGAAAATATCGTCCCTGAATTTTTAAGTCTTTGAGAGATTGTAATTCCTGCCATTTACCTCCCTTACTGACGACCCCAACATAATTACCATCCCAAGGTGAGCGCATTTTTTTGCCAGGAGGCAGAGAGTAAGGGGAATAGTTTCAGAGGTTTTTGCTTCTCCTTTACTCAAGGAATCAAGGTGAAAGTTCTGCCAACCACCAAGTATGTTCATAATAATCGTGTATCATGGACCTGACTAAAAGACCACTGGTTAGTTCCATGGACCTAGTAGACAAATTTTAAGACATATCTTGACAACCAAATTTCATTTGTTAACCTTGTCTACAAATTATTTCCTCTTTAATAAATGGTCGTGGTGAAACTTTTCATTCCTGAATATCAATTCAGACCTCATATCCAATAATCATTGAAAGGTTTGATACTCTGTTCTACCAGTGAACAGTTTCCCAAATGTGTTAATTAGGGTTCTCCAAAAAAAAACACAATATATATAGAAAGAGAGAGAGAGAAAGATATTGATTTAAAGGAATTGCCAAGTGGTGAATGTGATTACGGAAGCTGGCAAGTCCAAAATCTGCAGGATAAGCTGGCAAAAGGACAACTCAGAGAAGAGTTAGTTGCAGTTCAAGTCCAGAGATGTCTGCTGGCAGAATTCCCTCTTCTTCAAGGAGATCAGTCTTTTTCTGTCAAGGCCTTCACCTCATTCTTTTGGCCTACAATTAATCTACACAAATTATGGAGGATAATCTGCTTTACTCAAAGTCAACTAATTTAAGTGTTGATCTTATCTAAAAATTAACTTCACAGAAACACTTAGAATAATGTTGAACCAGGTACTGCAGCCTAGTCAAGTGAACACATAAAATTAACGATCTCACCAAGTAAATAGATCCCATTTAGGAATGATTGGAGAGATTACTATTGAATATACTTACGTCAAATTGTAGGGTCCTTCTTTATCAAGGTATGTCCTCTCATTTAAAGACTTACTGTTTTGAGAACTGCCTTAGCTTCCTGGTCATGCATCCCTGATTTCTTTTATTGCATATATTTAGCAACACAATTGGCAACTGCAATCTCTTTTGCCTTTAAGAATACCCTGCACCAAAAAAAAAAAACCTTGCTCAATTTACCAACGCTATTGCTGTCTACAGATCACACAACTATGACAGCCCCTCTGATCTTGCTGCTCATCAATAAATGTACCCACCTTGAGGAACACCTGATAAGTGTCTGAGTCTTAGTTCAGATCATAATCTCAGGCTTGTGAGGTGAGGCCCACGTCAGGCTCCATGCACAGCAGAGTCTGTTTGAGATTCTCTCTCCCTCTCTCTCTGTCCTCCTGCTCATGCTCTCTGCCTCCCTCTAAAATAAATAAATAAATCTTTAAAAAATAATAATAATAAATGTACCCACCTTGAGTCTGATGTTTAAGTAATTGCACCTGGATTCTGTAACTTTGAGATCCTACCACTGTAGTCAGAAATCCTATTGCATGCAGACTATCGACATTACTGAGCTTCTGGATTATGCTAGTGCTATCTTAACATCTCATCTATTATTGCTTTGTTAAACAGATTTTACTTCAGAATTTTTGCAGAACATGGCTGGTTGATTTTCTGGCCTTCCTATTTTACCATTTTTATCCACATTTCAACCTTTTGACTTTTCTCTCTACTACCTAGTATTGTATTTCTTGATCTGTCAGTTCTTTTAGTGCAGGCCATCAGTTTTCCCAATCTTCAGAGACATCCAAAAGTATATTAACATTTTCTCTCAGGTTCCTTGCCAGTGTCCCTGTCAAGGAATCCTAGGTTGGCAAACTTTTTCTTTCATCATTTTAACGCTATTATCTTGCTTCTAACATTACAGTTAAGTCAGCTATCAGTCTCATATTTTCCCTATAAAAGTATTTTTTTCTTTTTCCTGGATACTTTTAATTCATTATTTGTAATGTTTTCAATTCTCTTAAATCTTCTTTCAGATTTAACAACTATTATATTATGAATAATATGCAATTTTTTTCTACTAGCTCACTTACCATTTTCTTTTCATTTTGATTTTGGGAAGATTCTTTTATATTATTTAATATCTGGGGTTTTTTAATAATGACTGATTTTTCTGATTTTTTTTACTTTCTTCAATATTTTAAATACTTCAACAGCTATTTTACAGATTCTCTTTACTAATTACATAATCTGAAGTTCTTGAAAATCTTATCTGCTATTTTGAGTTTCTGGTGAGTCTTACAATTTCTACAATATCTAAAATCACAGTTTCTTCTTTACCAGACTATCCCATGTTTTTGAACACCAACTCTTTCTTACCTTAGGGTTTTTATTTCACTCTTTGTTTTGATTTCCAGGGAGTTTACATTATTGTTAGCTCAACCAGATTTTTTAAAATTAAGGATTTATGCCTTATCCAAAATTTTTTCATGTTTTGACATGACATTTTTGAAATAGGAGTATTTTTATTGAAGCAGTCTTTTATAAATTCTGAGAATATTTGTATAATTTGGTTTTTCTTAACTCATCGATAATTCTTGATATATTTCCATTTAACACATTTAGTTCTATTAATACTCTTTGGAAACTACACTGATTTTCATTTTTTAGTGTACTTTGTTCTACTATAGCTGTTACTTAGGCAATCTTCACTTATCATTCCTGAATGATTTAGCAAGCATTGCTGAAATAAATGCCATTTATATATCTTTATAAATTAAAAGTTTTATATTCTTTATAGAATCACTAAAAGGATTACAGGAAATGGGCACTTTAAATCTAACACACTAAATAATTAAATGTATATTATTTTATTATTCTTGGCTTCAGTTTTAGGATTTTATGTCATAAATGCTTCTTTCCTGGAACAGTGTATCAGTACGGTCATAGACTACCTAGAAAAAACATACAGAATACAGAGCATGAATCAGCCATGCTGTTTTATAAGGGGGAAAAAGGGAAACAAATGAACAAACAAAAACTGGAAGAAGAAAATCCACTCCAGCAATTTTAAGTACAATAGAGAGTTATAAGATGTTGACTTTGTCAATCAAGTCTTAGATACAACACAAAAGCATGGCCAAAAAAAGAAAAAATAGGTAAATTGGACTTCATTAAAAAAAAAAAACAAACTTACATGCATCAAAGGATCACATTATCACAGATATGGAATGACAATATATAGAAGGTGTGAAAATATTTGCAAATCATGTACATAGGGGTTGAGTATTGAAAATATATGAAGAACATTTACAACTCTATAACAAAAAGGCAAACAATCCAATTTAAAAATGGGCAAAGCATTGAGTAGAAATATCTCCAGTGAAGTTAAACAAGTTTCAACAGGCATATGGAAAGATTAGTCATTGGGGAAATATGAATCAAACCCCATGATAAGATACTAAAAAACAAAATTAGTAACAAAAAATTCAAGTTAGTCCATTTAATTCCATTATATTTAATTCAATTACAAGAATATAAAAATATATGGAGTATTTAGGACTCTATTTTGACAAAAGATACAAAAGACCCGAGTGTTGAAAATTATAAAAACATTGCTGAAGGAAATTAAAGACCTAAATAAATGGTGAAATATGCATATTTATGGGCTGGAGAACTCAGTAACTAAGATGTAAATTCCCCTCAGATTGATCTATAAATTCATGCAATCTCACACAAATTAACAGCAGACTTTTTGTTAGAAACTCTTAAACTTAATCTAAAATTAATATAGAAGACTGAAGTACAT
Organism: Mustela nigripes; assembly: GCF_022355385.1. Classification (NCBI taxonomy): domain Eukaryota; kingdom Metazoa; phylum Chordata; class Mammalia; order Carnivora; family Mustelidae; genus Mustela; species Mustela nigripes. The sequence goes on from NC_081562.1 coordinate 95,787,578, forward strand.
ATAGACATATATATATATGACATATATAAGACAACTTCAAAAATGAAAAAAACAAAGATGAAGAACTAGTATTATTGGCTTTAAGATTTAATGTAAAGCTGCAGTATTTAAGATAGTGTGATGTTGTTACAAAGATAGAAAAATGGAACAGAATCATATCATACCAGATCATACTGATTTTAAGCAAAGAAATAAAGGCAATTTGATAGAGAAATGATAGCCTTAAAAATATTGCTGAAATAATTGGTTTATGCAACTGGATATACAAGAAAAACAGAAGACTCCTGATCTATATTTGACATCATGTTCAAAATATATTTCAAAATAAATCTTAACATCTAAGTGAAAAACCTAAAGTTATAGGAGAAAAACAAACGCATATATCTATATGAAAACTTCTTATGACTGTTCATAGGAAAAAACTAATATCAGCCCATGTCTATCAATAGCTAAATAAATAAATGTATTATTATATATGTACACAGAGGAATGTAATAAAAATAATAAACTATTGATATAGTCTACAACATAGATCTATCTCAAGGTAATTATGCTGAAAGAAACAAGGCAAAAGAGTGCATAGTGTAGGATTCTATTTAAATTAGTATCTAGGAAACACAAAATAATTTATAGTGATGGAAAAACAAATCAGTAGTTGCCTAGAGATGGGGTAAGGTATGATTGTAGGGAAGGATTACAGAAGTTCATGAGGAACATTGGGGTGATGAGTATGTTCATTATCTTGATTGCGGTATGTTTTCATGGTTATGTGCACATGTCAATACTTAACAAATTTTGTACTTTAAATATGAATTTATGTATACTAAGTCTCCATAAACTGTTAAAATTGGGACAAATTTGAAATTTGGAGCATAACAGTTTTGAACTTTTATTTTTGAATGTAAAGAAAGAGTAACAATACAGAGTAGGAAATGATATATGTAAATGTTTGAGTATTATTTACCAAATTGTGTCAGTTAAGGCAGATTGTGCTTTAACCTTCAGCCCTTCTAAATAGTTCACTTGTTAGAAAGAATGCAGGTGTATCAGATGTGCTTTAGATTGTAGTTTATGTAATATAGGTTGATCAGTCTGGAATAATAGGGGATGGATGGATGGATGGATGGATGGATAGGTCCATAGCTGAATGTAGGAAGGGTAAAATACAGATAGATAAATAAGTTGATAAGTATACACTTTACTCTAACCTTGAAGTTTACATTTTTGTGTGTGTGTGTAATCCAGGATAAACCAAATGCTTTTTCAAATTCTTTTGTCAAGCGGGCAGAAAGAATCACCATAAGGATGGATTCTTAAGCACAGGGGAGTCTCATTTGCAACTGATAGCCCACAAGAGAAATGAAAATGTGATTAAGCTAACCATGTACAACACCATTCTGTTTTTATCTTTTTACACATTACCTTTCCTGCAAAAAGAATTTTTTTAAATGATGCTATTACTTTAATAGCTTCTATTTGCATTCTGAATTTTCATTGTGCCAGTTACCCGATTCCACTTATATGATGAAATTTGTGGGCCTCATGGCTATTTTAATGTGATGCCTTTTATAATGTAATTGAGAGAAGTCTCCAATGAATAAAATAAATGGTTTCAGAGGGTTCTTAAGTCCTCAACAGACATCAGCTAAAATGTTAAGAGTGCCTCCAAATCCCACTGGTGCTATATTTTCTAGCCATGAAAAAAATGTCATTATTGTAAATTCCTAGCTTTTGTCTGAAAATCTTGTACTAGATCCCTTGAGCACCAGTTCCGTTAATTAATTCAAACAATTTCCTCTCTAATCTCTAAAACATTTTCATATTTAAGACAATAAATGAGGTACTTAAGGGGCTCACTCATTGTTGGTCATTAATATGCCAGGGAATTAGAAAAATTACCCCCAGTCTTCAGTGACATGAATAATGTCTTTTTTTTTTTTTCTTCCAATGGTTCTGACCTGGACAAGGTTAAAAGCATGGTTTCTCTGCAACTGAATTTAAGATAATCCTATTTTCCACTTGCTTTGGTTTTAACACATATATCCAAATACTTTTCCTTTTCTTTCAGCAGTAAATTTAATACAGAGTTTGATAGGTTATACCAATTTAAAGATTAAATTAGTTAATAATAACTTTGAAATTAGTGATTAGTTTAGAAGAAGAATAATTGCATTTTCCTTGAACCAGTACATAAGGTTAATGTAGTTGGGAATGTGATGGCTCCAGTAACTTTGACACTAATTGGCGATAGAGTTACATGTTAAGATAAGGAGTCAGCATGAGCAAATTCTCATGAGATTTGCAGGAAGACAAAGCTATTTGTTCAGAAACCTACTTTTCTCCATTTGAACGATTGGTTTAATTTCATAAAAGGTTGAAATGTGACCTTCAGTATAAAATTTCATAGCATTTCCTGCCATAGACTCTAGATTATCAAACCGAAACAAAGCATAGAAAACAACTTTTATGTAAGGCAGAATCAGCTGTCTGTCAGTATGTGAGTCTAATTATTTAATTTCCTAAATTGACTATCTCTTGCGAGGTGGGGGTTGGGGAGTGTTAGGTGAAAGTAATACCAGGCTTGTAATTGTTCACTATGCTTTGTGTTTATATAGCCTTTAACCCCACATTCTTCTAAATCATTTTATAATGATTATAAGTTTAAATTCTTTATGTAAACATATACATACACATTCCTATAAATGTGATTTTGAAGAGTTGAAGAAGACTCTAGATATTTGGGGCTAGGGTAGCAGAATTATGCATAGTAAATTGCCCATAAGATAACTGAGGCAGAAAAGATGCAATTTTTATAAATTCTAAGGAAAGGATATATCTGTTTTGGGATCAATCTTGTCTCTGGCTATCAACTGAAAGCAGCAGTTTTCCAGCTCTAAATGAAAGCTCCCTATTACATTTTTTTATTTGTAATTTTTAAAAAGTTTAGTCATGTATGCTAGTCACAGATCAGTGTTTTCCTAATCAAATTGTTAAAATTTGACATAAAAAATGCATAATTTCTTTATTTGAAGTATTCATTCTCCTATTTCTCATCTTCCTAATAATAAACATTTTCATAATGAAAAGCATGTTTAGGCAAAACAGTGATGTTGATAGATGCTATAAATATATTGCCTAACCTGTTTCTTATTACATAACTGAACTATTTAACAATATCACATTATAAATCACAACTTTCCAAAAGTTATTTGCAGTGTTGAGGAGAAAAAAATTTTCCCCTACCCTTCTTGGTTCTTTGGCTGGTATAATAAATTAACATAGAACATAGTAACAGAAGAAAAACAAATTTAATTGCATACCTATGGGCCCTCATAAGAATATGAGGACACCCCCCCCCCCCAGACATTGAGGCTTATGTGATATTCTGAACTTAGGAGAAGGGGGTAGGGATAAGGGACTTCAAAGGGAAGGACAGTAATTCTCATGAAGATGGAATAAGGAATATTTGGTAAACAAATGTTTGTCATGCTGTACAAAGACAATATGAAACAGAATTTTATCTCTAGGCCTTACTGAACTCCCCTACCCCCACAATAGCTTCTTTCATCACCACATATTATTTGTAGTTATCTCCAGTGATGTTCTCTTCCTAGGCCAGGCCCTCTCTCTAATGTCTTGTAGGTAGCTTTGGAAAGCCAAAGGTTTCACTTGAATCTCTTGGGTCCCAATTACCTTCAGCTCAGAATAGTCCATGTGCCAAATGACACATTTTGCCAAGACTTGTTTTGAACCCCTTCAGAGGTATGTATATTTGACATTGCTTTTCCTCACCATATATAATTTGTTTTTGTAACTTTCAGGGCTCAGAAAAATATTAGGATATTGCTCATATTTTCCATTTTCACACAGGTCTTTACATTGAAATTAATTATTTTGGGGAGATTCTTTTCTTTTAGTCACTAAATGAAAGTTAAGGTTAATATGGTTTAATATTAAAAACTATGGACTTGTTTTCTCAATAACTGAAATAAATTGAATATAATACAAATTAAAACATATAAAATCCATTGAGGGAAACTACTTAAAGGAAATACTTGAATAACTTTAAAAATAACACATCTAATTATTTTCTGGTCAAGCTCCAACTAAATCTGGTATTTAAAAATAAATATTTTCTTAAATATTATTCAAATAGATATAGCCAAAAGACGTTTCATTAAGATGGATGAGCACTGAAGTCACAGTGTCATGAAAGTTTAAAATGTTTTGTGTTGATTTAGAGAAAACAGAATACATCTGAATGATAAGGTGCCTACTGGCAGCTGTGTTACCCAATCTGAGCAACCTATAATTTTTCATCTTACTTCTGCTTCTTCCTCCATCTGTTTTATTCTAAAAATGATAATAAACAAGAAAAATGGGATATTCAGAGAGACTAATAACTTTTAAACAATGTAAGGAGAAAAATGAAAAGATAAAAGATAAATATAAATTCAATATGGGAATGTCTTCTAAAGGTTTTATTGGTAGGTAAGATAATCAAAATTTATTTAAACACATTTGAATAATAAATTAATAGTTAATTAGACTAATTTCCTTAAACATATTTTAGTAATTCTGAGTATAACTCTTATTAGTTTTAATTTCAAGTTAATTTCGACTGCTACTTGTCTAAAATATACATAGCATAAGAACATAAATAACTTATAAACCACCTCCCTCACCACCCTCATCACCACTTTTTAAGTGTAACATAATAAAAAGAGTAGATACAGTACCACTGTCTTTTTTTTTTTTTTAATAGATTTTCAGGAGTTGAGCTGTTGGCACAAAACATAGGCTGGTTTCTAATGTTAATAGATCATGCCAGAATCATTTGTGATAAAACTGTAATAATTCACAGTATCCTTACCAATGGAGGAAAATATTTCTTTTCCTGTTTTCCTGATTTTCCAGCACCAGTAGATGGTATTGAACATCATATTTTGTTTGCTTGGGTTTTTTGTTGTTTCTGTTGTGTTTTGTATGAAACAATGTTCTTTTACTGTTGGGTTTATTTGCTTTTTTTTAAGCGACTAGTGAAGTATCTTTTCTTAAATTTATCAGTCATTTGCATGTCTGCTTTCGTGAGTCATCAGATTCTTTTCTTTATTTTTATTCATAAATATAATATTTCTAAGATTTATCACAATATTATTTCAGCGTGCTCCAGAAAATTAGAACCCATAGGATGTATCAAGAGGGAGAGATTTATTTTAAGGAATTGGCTTATGTAATTATGGGACAGACAAATCAGAAATTTGTAAGGCAGGCTGGCTGGCTGGAAATTGAGATAAGAGTTGAATTTGCAGTTTTGAGTCTGAAATCCATAGGGCAGGCCAGAAGGCTGAACTCAGGCAGGAATTCTACGTTATAGTCTTGAGGCATAATCTCTTCTTCTCTGGGAAACCTCAGCTTTTGCTTCTCAGGGCTTTAACTGATTGGGTGAGGCATACCCATGTTATGTAGGATAATCTGATTTTCTTTAACTGATTGTAAATTCTAATCATACTTATAAAACATCTTTATAGTAATATCTAGCATAGTGTTTGACAAAACAACTAGGCAACATAGCCTAGCCACACTGATACATAAAATTAAGCATTGTATTTGCACATCTCTACTTCATTCATTGTGACTATGTATAATAGTACGTTGACTTAGTCTTACAGTTTATTCATCAATTTTAGTATATTTAGGATGTTCCTTTGTTTTTGCAGTTGTGCAAAGTATTTATATAGATATTCTTGTACATGTATTCTTTATTAAGTATTACAGTTTTTCTTGGGTAACTAGTACAATTCTAAATGAAAATTAGAGAGTTGGGCCTTGCCTTATAACATGTCAAGACCTGTTATGAACCTATCCTAAATAACAGTATGGCAAGGCACAAGGACAGATAAACTGATCTGTAGAATAGAAATGAGAGCCTATGTGTATATGGTATTTTAATGACATATCAAATAAATTGGGAATATAAGGACTTTTCAATAAGTGTGAATAGAAAAAAATATCCCTGTGAGGACAGATGGATTAAATTTCAGTTTCTAAAACTGAAAACAAACACACTAAATAAAATTAGAAGATGATGGGAATACAAATGGGAATAGAATGTCATAATACAAATTGGAAAAAATACTAAACACATATGTAAAAATACTCTAATAACTAATACAAATTAGTAACAAAAGCACAAACAACTCAAAAATACCATAGGTAAGGGATATAATCAATCCAAAGAAAACATAGAGCAAGGCTAAACATTATTTTGATTAATAAAGATTAAATCAAACTCTCAAAATCATTTATACACACATATCCTATAATCATTAAATTATTCAGTTTTATAATGTGGGATGCCTTATTTATAGAAATTTACAGTGTTTTAGGGATGCTGCTTTTTTGCCTGCTATATGTGTTAAACACATATTTCTACTGTATTATTTGTCCTTTTAAAAAATTGCTGCTTGTATATTTGAGCATTTATATTTAATATAGCCAACATGTCTATATTTTTATCTGCAACCCAATATTACACAAATAATATCCTAGTTATTAATTATTTTAAAAAATCACTCAAAACATGAAAATATATTATTAAGTAATGGAATTTTGAAAATCTGTTTAATAAAATCTGACAAAAATGTAGTGGGTGATGATATTCAACACTGAAGTTATGTTCTTAGTGAAGACATATACAGAGTAGTAAATGAAGCTAAGCTCCCTCTCATGGAGTTTATGGAAAACATCATTTGATAGGTGATACAGTTATTGGTATAAGGCATTATTTTAATTTTAGCTGTTTCATCACTTGGCCTTTATTGTTCAAAAACTGTGACTCACTTTAATGGATCCGTTGGAAATTCCAAATATACCCCAGATATTGGCTAAACCAAATCTCTTTGAGATAGAAATAGAATGTCCTAAAACTTTTATTACGGCAGTATTAAAAAATGCATGCCCTCCACAGGATTTCTGAAGATTCACAAGAGGCAAATGTTCTTATAATTATGTATGGCTCATAAATCCTGCTTCTGCTAAACTCCTTCAGTTTAGCAATCATATACTATTGCATTTGGACTATTTTTTCTCCACCACAAGTGTCCAACTATAAAACTTTGACTTTTAGTTTCTTTTTATACACATAAAGACACACACACACACACACACACACACACACCACTAACCCTGTTTAAGTCAACTTTGTATACAATGTGTTCTGGTAAATGTCCGTAAACAAGGAAAGATGCAGAGTATATATTATTTCAATTTAAAATGCCATATTCTCATCATTACCTCCTATTTTCCAGTTCATTTCCTCTAATAGTCCAACTTAAGCAACCCTCAAAACAAATCTGAACCTTCTTTAATCCTTAGATCATTTCTGGTTTTCAAGGTCTATGATCTGCTTCATACTCATACTTCCCTCCTTACCTATCTAACATCACAAGGAAAATCATAATCACATAAAGCTCTCAATGGAGCTTAGCTTCATTTACTGCTCTGTATATGTCTTCACTAAGAACATAAAGTCATAATCACATAAAGCTTTCAAATTCCTTCATAGTACTGAAAAAGTTAAATCACAGTCCTGATTAAACCTAAAATTCTACTCTTCATATGTACTTACACTGGTGGATATCGCTGAGAAAAACTTGTGAATTGCTTTCATCTTAAATTCATGATCAAAACCTCAATCGAACGCTCAAGTTGGTGGCAATCAGACTGCATTGAATTTGGATATTCACGTTTTCACTTTTCAGTTAATTATTTCATAATTTATTCTCTTTCATTAAACTTTAGTACTTCCTTTCCCATTATCACATCAAACTGGTGACTTCACTGTTTATTTCACTGAGAGAATTTCTCCCTACAACATCTAACTACTTTTCATCCATTTACTCTTTTTATCTATCCTTTCTCATAACTAAGGCCAGTCGCTTTACCTATTCAGTACAACTCAGTATTTGTCACTTATTCTAATAGTTTGCTACAGAAAACTTTCACTTCTTCCTGCATCATTCACATTTATGACTTTTAGATTATAACTATAAAGCATATAAACATGGAATTATTTTCCTACTTTATTTTCAGTTATGACCAATATGGAATAACTGGAATCATACTTAATTCTTTCTGTTATTAATTATAAAAGATCCCTATAATATAAAAACAGTTGTTTACAGAATTTGGGTAAGAGTTGGCAAGTCTACATCAGTAGGGCAAAGGTCTTCTTCAGGAGAGCATTTTCCAGATAATTATGAAATAAGATATAAGAGAACAGCAGGAATTTCAAGTAATATCTGTCTTTCTGAATAAAGGAAACACAGATTGGAGCCAAAGCTATTTTGATGCCTTTGGACTCTTTCTGGGGTCAGGATCCATTAGAGGGAGATTTGCAGAAAAGTAACCCCATATATTTGTGTACGAATTAGCATAGTTCCTTGGATGACCCCTATTCTTGTATATACAGAGTGAAAGTCTAATAGACTTAACAGAGAATAGCCACTATATGTTTGGAATACTTACCAGAAATCTCAGAGGTTACTCAAGGCTGAGAATACATTGAAGTTCAAACACATCTAGAGTGGAAAAAAACTTTTTTCAAATGAACAGGGTACATTTTCCAAAATAGATCATATGATGGCCAAAAACAAAGTTTTGACAGTTTTCAAAGAACTGAATTTATACCGGGTATGTTCTCTGACTACAGTGGAATTTAATTAGAACTCAATTACAGGAAATTTCCTAGAAAAAGTTTTTAAATTAATTAGTATTCTTCTACTTAATCCATATTTTTAAGAAGAAATCAAAATAGATATTAGATAGTACTGAACAGAGACACCTGAGTGTCTCAGTCAGTTAAGCATCACACTCTCTATTTTGGCTCAGGTCATGATCTCAGTGTTGTAAGATTGAGCCCCATTTTGTGTTTTGTGCTCTGTGTGGACTCTGGCTGAGACTCTCTCTCTTAAAATAAATAAAATTTTTTAAAAAAAACTACTGAACAATAGCTGAATAATAATTAAGATATAACGTTAGAAGTTATAAAAATACAGTTGAGGTAGCTCTAAGAGGAAATTTATAGCTTTAAATACATATATTGAGAAATAAAAAATTTTAAATGAATATCTAAGCCTCCAATTCAAGGTGCTAGAAAAATAAAAGAAATTAAACCTGGGGTGCCTTGGTGGCTCAGTCATTAAAGCATCTGCCTGGCTCAGGTCATGATCCCAGAGTCCTGGGATCAAGCCCAAGAATAAATTAATAAAATTTTACATGATATAATAATCATTAAGACATCATAAATTGGTACAAATATAAATAAAAGTTCAGAAGAAGTGAGGCAATGGAACAGAAGAGTGTACACAGAAACAGATCCACATATATACATTATCACCTGATTTATGACTGCAATTCAGTGTGGATCTTTGATCTTTCCCAATTGTGTATTTTCTGCATTGCATGATAAACAAAAGTCAATTTAATCTGGCACACAGATTCTGCTCTAATAGGTAAGACCAAAAAGAAAAAAACAAAAAACACAAAACTTTTAAATGAATATGCAAGAGAATAATAAGATAATAATTATGTTTTTGATATAGACAATTCTTAAGATACAAGTCAGTAACAAAAGAAATACAATAAACAGACTTAAGTAAAATTAAGCACAACTGTATTTCAAAAGTCACCATTAAAAAAGTTAAGATAAGTGCAAATTATAGGCTGGGAGAAGATATTACCAGTACATATATCCAAAAAAGATCTCATATCCAAAATACACGAAAACCTCTAATGAAAATTTTTTTTAATTACAGCCAAATTCATTAAAAACAGATGAAAGATTTGAATAGGAACTTCACAAATGTGGGTTTCAAAATGTCCAATAAACAATAAAAAAAATTCCACATCATTATACATGTGAGAAAAGCAGCCACAAGAATGACTCCATCTGAAGTCTGACATTACCAAGTGTCAATGAGGATGTGGAGCATATAGAATATATATTTTAAAGATTTTATTTATTTATTTATTTGTAAGAGAGAGAGGACAAGCAGGCAAAGTGGCAGGTAGAAGCAGAGAGAGAAGCAGGCTCCCCCCTGAGCAAGGAGCTCAATGCAGGACTTGATCCCAGGATCATGACCTGAGCCGAAGGCAGTGGCTTAACTGACTGAACCACCCAGGTGTCCCTGAATGTATATATTTTTATATAGAATATGTAAGACAGGAAACATGCAGGATCAGGAGACCCATAGGGTACTAATTCATTTTTATAGGCTCAAAGTATAGAATATTAAATTATCATATAAGTGACCAAAACAGAAATAAAAAGAGTAATAGTTGCTACTAAGGAATAGGTGAATTTCAAACGATCATTTTTATAGAGAAACATTTTCTTTATAGAAAGAAAGAAATTCATAAGAGTCAAGATGGGAATATCAGGAAAGAATTAAACCATTCCTGTTATTTTGAGATCCTGACTTCTCTAGAGATAGAACATTTTAAGTCATAAGTTATAAAGATAGCACGTTAATGCCTGATGCCATATCAAAGACATCTTTCAGGCATATTCACAGTACATTTTCATAAAACATCAATTTAGGTTCTGTCAGTTACTTCTGCTCCTGAGAGATTTCATCAGTCACATTGTGTTAAATCACGTAACTGTACATGAAATGATTGATAGCATACAGATAGAACACATCCAAATATGTAGGTTTCATTAGAAAATTTTAAAATAACCTGTGAGAATTTCATATAGGCTTCAAATACCAAGTATTTTAGCATGACTTTATTCTACAGACAGGCTTTAACTAAAAGAGTAAAATAAACGAAAAATAGCACATTAAAGGGTCAAATTAAAAAGATGTATTTTTCCCTCTCAAAAAAATATAAGGCCTTGGGGTGCCTGGGTGGCTCAGTGGATTAAAGCCTCTGCCTTCGGCTCAGGTCATGGTCCCAGGGTCCTGGGATCGAGCCCTACATCGGGCTCTCTGCTCGGCAGGGAGCCTGCTTCCTCCTCTCTCTCTCTCTCTCTGTGCCTGCCTCTCTGCCTACTTGTAATCTCTGTCTGTCAAATAAAAAAAAAAAAAAAAAAAGTAAGGCCTTATGGAATTTTCTTGGAAAAAAGTACAGAGTATTCAAATCTTTTAGTGACTTAAAAATAGCATTTCATTTCAAATGATTATGTAAGTATTATCAGGTCCAGAGTGTTTAGTTACCAAAATCTTTATTAAATGGAACCAAACTCGGGTTCAGTGAAGGAAAAGTATATTGGATGAGGCTTTGGTGAGACTATTCTATGAAATTCATTTTATTATTACTTTACATAAAATCTGTAAAAACTGCCTAATTCTTTAGCTATTTCTTTAATCTCCTGTCTTCATTATCTTTGGATATGTCATAGGGTATGTTACCTGCCAGGAATATACTGAAACTTACTTAAGAAAGGAGATTCAGTTTAAGAATATCAAACCTATTGAAAAATCATGTTTAGATTTCACAGGAACTAGAAATCCATACAAGAAGTTTCTCAGTATCCTCTTTTCTGAGGCTGCTCCATCCTCTTTTCTTCTTTTATCAGGTACAAGTCTTACCATAAATTTCTTTAATTTCTTATACACCTTGTTTGGGACTGTCAGAGGTAGACCTTCCTCTCAGAATTATTTACCTTTATGGGTCCAGTGCTCATCAAGTTTGGCAGATTCAAGTTCTATCCCTAAATCCCATTTCTAAGGGGGAAAAAAATCTAATTGGTGTAATTTTATCCAGTGGTATATAGTTCCAGAGCAAGGTTTCTAAGAAAGAGTTAAGGTGGTATAAAATGATGGTCATTTTTAACACCCAGGACCCAAATATGCCTAATCTTGGCAAATGTAGGACAAGTCTAATTTTGGCCTAATTTTTCTGCACCCAGAATTTATTATGTCAATTTATCACACCATTCTTCCTTTTGGTAACTCTTTTCTTGAATGTTTGTTAGAATAGAATTGATCTTTAAATGCATGACTTTTAATCATTATCAACAATTGTTGGACATTCTTTTAATTAGCAAATTAATTACACATTGCACGTGTAAGTATGACTTACTATCCCCATAGCCAGAGTCATATCTTGCCTAATGGCAACTCTCAAATATTTCTGTGAAAAAGTGTAATTTAGTGGGGGAATCTTATTACAATGCAGATTTCAAAATTATTTTGGCTGAACTGATGTAATCATTCTATTTCGTATTTTTTTTTCAGGCACTAATTTCAACAAAATCAGCCAGGTAAGAAATAAGCCCCAAATAAAATGTCATATATAAAGTGTGACCGGAATATCAGTTTCCAGGTAGTTATAGTATTTATGTTTCAAAATCTGTCCATTAACTTCCATTTATATTTAATTTCATCATTCATTTAACAATTAATTACACACTAATTTATGACTTTGCAGTATCACTGGGTGACTCTTCAGGTTAGTCTTATTCAGGATGAAATAATGAGCTATGAATGATCCTATTAAAAAAAAAATTATGGAGGTTTCATTATAAGATGCTAGGCCCTGATAAAGAGTTGTAAATAGCCAGCAAGAGAAGGGAAGAGCAAATGGGGGATTTTTAATGGGAATCTCATTATTAAAATACTTACAGAAGAACCAATATCTGGATCCTTGATACATAGAGAGCCCTGATAAGAGAACAAATTGTGTTTTGAATGTAATACTGTGCTCTTTTCCTTTACTTTTCCCTTTGCCCAACAATAGAGGAACAAGAAACAGCAGCTTTAGAGTGATGAAAGAAGGAAATAAATGCACACTCTCTTCTCTTCCTCAGCACCAAACAAAAGGAAATCAGGTCAATTTTTCGAAGGAGAAACACAGGGAAGTGAAGGAGAGGGTACATTTTTTACTTAAATAACAATAGATTACAATGCCCATCTTTGATTCATCTCTCTATGCTGCTTCTTTTTTTCTTTTGCTGTTTTGGTAGAATCTCAGAAGATGTTTGAATGTGTTATAAACTAGCTTCCCTACTTGTTAAATGCAAACAGCTCCATGAAGAGTTTTACTTTCCTATGACCAACCTGCTTCAACTAGTCCCTTGTACATTCTGTTTTTCAAATTGTGATATATGAACTTTGGGCCCCTGAGTAAGAAAGAACCTTACACCTTAAGGAGATCAAGTCTGATGATCTGAACATCAATATAAAACAATGGCAGTCATTCCTAGAAGTTTTTGGTACAGTTGGAACACTCTTCATGATTTATTCCTGTGCAATAGCTGGCTCTTCAGATATGATATATTATGGCCAATTCTTGACACTTTATCCCTTTGCCCCTTTGTCATTATCAGACTTTTCTATGTTGCCAGAGCAGCCAGTAATTACATCAGAACTTATCTTTCAGGCTCTCCTTGACACTTATAAGTAATAAGGGAAATCCTCTAGAAGGGACCCTTACTTCTTGAATTATAAGGAAGAATGTAAATATAAAAATTAGACTTTAGCTTGAAATGAATAATTACAGAGATTGTAGACCTATGATCAATATACAAAATTTGTTTGGCACATATTTTCCAAAAATTTTAGCAAGTATTTTCATACAAGGATGTTTTGCATAAAAAATCAGATTTGGAGATTATCATGTGACTATTCTTTTAAGTCTAATCTCCTACTTGTCAAAAATCAAAAGACACTGAGTATGCCTGTATACTTTCTATAAGCATTTACTGTCTTATTCAGAGTCCTTATAGTGTCACTACCCTTTTTTTTTTTTTAATAAAGTAACAAATAGATGCTCAGGTTCTCCAAAGACACAGAACTAATGTATATGTAGAGATTTATCATGAGGAGTTGGCTCATGCAAATATGGCAGATGAGAAATCCTCAGATCTGCAGTTGGTGAGCTGGAGACCCAGGACAGCTAATGGTAGAAATTCCAGTCTGAACACTGGAAGACTCCAAAAAGAGCTGACTTCTCAGTTTGAGTGCAAAGACAGAAAAATATTAATGTCCCATCTAAAACAAGCAGGCAAAATATCCTCTCATGCAGCCTTTTTGTTCTATCCAAGTCTTCTGTTGATTGGATGAGACTTACCCATATTAGGAAGGTCAGTCTACTTTACCCATTCTGTAAATGTTAATCTTGTCCAGAAATACCCTACTAGCACACCTAGCATTATGTTTGACCAAATGTCTAGACACCATACTAACCACTACAACAGGCATAATCCAGAGGTCACAATTTTATAAGGCTTTACAGATAAACTTTGATAATAAACTCATTGAAGTGTCCAACGGTGATTCAGGCTATCTCAATTCTTGCGGAGTTTGCATCCTACTTAGGGAGTAAACAATAAGTTAATAAGTTATAACTAATGTGTAAGTAATAAAATTTCTGCATCCATTTGGTCTTATTATAGCCTTATCAGCCAAATCTCTGAGAAGTGTAGCAAATCAGCCTCACAACTGCAGTAGTGTTAATCATGCTGTTGCTTAGGGACTGCTTGACAGCCAGTTTCAGGCAACTCTGATAGAAATATTTTAAATGTTTACTTGAGGGTTTCAGGATATAAAATGGTCACATCTAAGTCAGTGCCTACAGCCTGTAGTCCCTTCCAGAACTTATGTCCAGGAGGATTCTCAAATTCTCCAGTCAGGGTGTGGACATTAAGAATTCCCACACAAACCTAACCATCCACGAACAATAGCACAGTCTTCTGCTCAGACCCTCCAGGAAAATGGGGAGGGAAAAGGGAACACAGATCACCTACTTCTAAAAGTATCAGGTCAGAACACTAGAGTTTATATATCCAAACAAATACATTTGTCTAAGAAAATCCCTTAACATAGAGGAGGAAGCATTTTGACAATATGAACTGTAATCTTGAAGTTAAAATTAGAGATAGCAAGGTAAAACAATTATCCTATAATTATCAGCCAAAATTTTACTCTGAAAACACATCTGTTTCATAGAAATATTAGGTTATGTCTTTTTACCTTCAGAGAATTTTTTAGCCATATATATATGAAATGTAACAGAATATGAAACATTTAGTTTTAAGTATTTTGTCATCAAAATTATGTTTATGAACTAGAAAGAAGTCAAATAATAAAAATATGCTGAATTATCTTAACTATTAAATTCCTTTTTAACTATAGAAGATTAAGGAAATATTTGGTTTATTTCCTTCATTAGTATAACATTGAAAAATATGTCTAATATTGACTGTATTGAATTACATTAAGAGATAGGAGTATTAAATTATGTTTCTTCTCCAAATTTTTTAGTTGCTTAACAACACTTATCTTGGTTGCTCTGAGTCAGTTTTTTTTTTTTTTTTCCAGATCTAAGAGCTGTTACCCAAAGTGCCTGACTTAATTAAAATCTCTCTCTCTCTCTCTTTTTTTGTTGGTAGTTCTTTCTAATAAATTATGCCTAACTTAAATGTTCACTGTAGTGTCAAACTATAATGTTTGAGCCAAGCATTATAAATCATGCCCATCCAAAATGACATTAGAAAAATTATTAGGAGTAATTTTATGTCAGCTTAAAGCTTTAGTTATATATAGAAACACATGTATTATAATATTACAACTTGAAAAATATCCAGTGAGGGGTTCCTGGCTGGCTCAGTTGGTATAGCATGTGGCTCCTGATCTTGGGGTCATGAGTTCAAGCCCTATGTTGGTCATAGGGATTACTTTTTTTTTTTTTTTTTAAGATCATTTATTTATTTATTTACTTGAGAGAGAAAGAGAGAGTGAGAGAGAGCATGAGAGGGGAGAAGGTCAGAAGGAGAAGCAGACTCCCCATGGAGCTGGGAGCCTGATGTGGGACTTGATCCTGGGACTTCTGGATCATAACCTGAGCCGAAGGCAGTCGCTTAACAAACTGAGCCACCCATGCATCCCATAGGGATTATTTTAAAAACAAGAGCAAGAACAAGACCCAATGAGATTTAGTATTCCTGAAAGTAATGTGGTTTATAGTTCCAGAAGATTGCTCTTTTATGTGTTTAAAAAGTAATATGTTCCTAGAGTATGTAGGTGGCTCTTGGTTTTGGCTCAGGTTTTGATATCAGGGTCCTGGAAGCAAGCCCCAAGTCAGGCTCCTGGCTCAGCTCGGGATCTGCTTGAGATTCTCTCTCCCCTTCTGCCCTTCCATACCCCTTCCACATGGAATAAATAGATCTTTAAAACAAAACAAAACAAAACAAAACAATGTGTTTACGTGTCTTATTGCACTTAAAAAATGGCTATGTACATTGGCGAGGGTATGTGCTATAGTGAGTGCTGTGAAATGTGTAAGCCTGATGATTCACAGAGTGCCCCTGGGGCAAATAATACATTATGTGTTAAAATTATTACTAAAAAATAATATATATTTAAAATTGGCTATGTTGAAAACAAAACAAACTGGATTCCTACCTTCTGGATTTCTAAGCCTACAAACACAACTGTTGGAATTGGATATTCTTTTACCCCACTGTTAAATAATCATCTGTCTGAATATCATGATAGACCTTAATATACACCTATATCTATTGTTCTCTGCTGAATACATGGGAAGATTATACTTGCTTGTTTATATTTATGTGGGATCAAGTAACTGGTGCTGGCCAATGAAATATATGTATAAATAAAGTATGTCCTTCTGGGACAAAGTGTTCAATTGCTAATACAAGAGCCTCCAGCAGCAACAGAGGCTACATATTTCAGATGGTGCAGTGTCAAGATAACAAAAGTTTCCTATGTATAGCAGAGGCCACAGTGATTCAAGATAGACATGTTATATAAGAAAAATAAATATTTGTTGGGTTAAGCTACTGGGACTTAGGCGATAATTTATTACTGTGGAATTATCTAGTCTAAAATAATATACATGTGTTTGCATATATTAGCATCATTTAAGCATTTAATAAATAGCAGTATAAATTTCACCTCTTCAATTGGCCATTAAAGATTATTCTATTTACTATCTTCCATAAAAATCTGTATATTTTATGTAGATGTATATTTCTCTTTTCTTCCACATTTTCTATTTTCTGAAACTAGTCTCATAACAATTACTAAGAGATTAGCCTTTTTGTTCAGCGTTATTATTAATTTATCTATTGGTTTATTTAGGGTCTTCTGAGTTTTGTTTTTTGTTTGTTTTTATAGCAAGGGGAAGAAGTGTTCATTGCTACTTTTAATTTAAAGAATGTTAACTATGACTATTACAACA
Source organism: Mustela nigripes (assembly GCF_022355385.1). Classification (NCBI taxonomy): domain Eukaryota; kingdom Metazoa; phylum Chordata; class Mammalia; order Carnivora; family Mustelidae; genus Mustela; species Mustela nigripes. The sequence goes on from NC_081562.1 coordinate 95,804,789, forward strand.
AATATATATTGCACAACCAAAATTGCATGTTATAAAATATTTTTTTAGTATTTAACCTTTTTAATAAAGTCACTGAACCTTAATATGTTATATGGATATCTTTTTTTTTAGATTTTATTTATTTATTTGACAAAGAGCACAAGTAGGCAGAGAGGCAGGCAGAGAGAGAGGAAGGGAAGCAGGCTCCCCACTAATAAGGGAGCCCGATGTGGGGCTCAATCCCAGGACCCCGGGATCATGACCCGAGCCGAAGGCAGAGGCTTTAACCCACTGAGCCACCCAGGTGCCCCTATGGATATCTTTACTATAAACATTCTAACCATCTAGAACATCTAGATTCTGAATCCCATCTCTATTCAATATTAACTACTTTTTTTTTAAATTTCCCTTTTTTTTCAGGTTTTCCTTTTTTCCTGGACTTTATGCACTATAGACTCCAATTCTGTTCCTTTCTTCAAATGTATCTGATTCTCCAGGCTTAGCCATTTTCTTCTGAATTTTTTAACTTTTAATGCTTTATGCTATTATTTAACAGAAATATATTTTATAGGGTGTAGACTTAGTGATATCTTCAAAATATGTTTCTTAGAAAATAAATTATGACAGATCATAATTTTTCCAGATAACTTTAGATAAACCAAGATAAGAACAAATCTACTTATTAATCAGTAAAACAATTCAAATTACCTTGCATCTTTCTGTGATCCATGTATATTTCTCAACAGTTGGTTTCAGCTGTAAGAAAAATTTTCTGTTCTTTGTCTTCCAGGATTGTATGCTTACTTAAGTTAAAAATGACAACTACTTGAACTATTTCCTATAGCCCAGTAAATATGAACAGAAGGATATTATGCATTCATAATGATTAAGTAATACTTCCCTGAAAACATTTATTTACATTTCTCCAGGGAGCCCTTAAATGTGGCATTCCATCATAAAACAAAGCAATATGTGTGTAAAGCAAGCTTTGTGTTTGAATCAAAATGATATATTTTAGGGGGGCCTGGGTGGCTCAGTGGGTTAAGCCACTGCCTTCAGCTCAGGTCATGATCTCAGGGTCCTGGGATCGAGTCCCGCATTGGGCTCTCTGCTCGGCAGGGAGCCTGCTTCCCTCTCTCTCTCTGCCTGCCTCTCTGTCTACTTGTGATCTCTGTCTGTCAAATAAATAAATAAAATCTTTAAAAAAAAATGATATATTTTAAAGTCTGTGTTAAAGTTGTTTATAAATGGTGTGGTTCTGTGACATAGTTTCTACTCTTAGAAAATGAACTGAAGTGTCAATAGAAGAGAGTAAATGGCAGTTAAACAGGAGTCCTTGTTGAGACAAGATTATAGTTTAAACTTAGTAACTTATGTCATATTAAAATGATTAATTATTTTATTCCCCTCTGTCATATTTTACTTAATGAAAATACTTTATTTCAGAATAAGAGCACTAATTAGGACAACTGATAAAAGACTCTTAAAATTTTATTGAGTCAAGAGGAGTTAAGATGGCAGAGTAGCAGGGGGACCCTGTACTTGGCATCCCTCAAACATAGCTAGATAAATATCAAGTTATTCTGAACACCCAGGAAATAGATATGAGAGAAAAAACTGCACAACTAAATGGAAAGAAGAGGACAGTGTGGAAGGTAGGAGGTGCAGAGACATAATATGGGGGAGAAAAGATTCACCAATGCTGTGGAAGAGAGGGAAGCCTGATCATAGAGAGAAGAGAGAAAGAGCAGGCAGGGAGCAGGGCATTGCACAAGATAAAATCTTCTGCAAAACCTCCGATAGGAAAAATGAGAGGGATTGATCATAGCAAGTTTTTACAAGCAGCAGAGCTCAAAGACTGAAGTTTTAGAAGACTGCACATTGCAGGGTAGAGCCTGGCAGGCATATTGGTGCTCCTGCAGAGAAGAATGGTAGAGATCTGGGAGCAGACAGTGTGGTCTGAGGATCCCCTGGGTCTCACTGGGAGAGATAGGTCCCCTTCTCAGAGTACATTTGGAAGAGGTGGCACTGCCTCTCAGGGGACAAAAAGGCTGGTGGGCATCATTGCCCTGTCCTGTTCATTAGCTTATGAGCAGAGACACCTGCTGAGGGCAGCTAACCTGGACATCAGCTTTTTGCTGCACTTTACTATTAACTCCAAGTCTCTGCATGTTTGTGTGACTGACCTTCTGGGACAAACTGGCACAGGCCACAGCACAGTGAGACACACACACCCGCACAAAAGATCAGTGCGGGTCCCTAAAATTTGGAGTTTTTGAAACCCAGCCAGCACACCTGAGCTAAAACACAGGAGCACTGTGTCACTGGGTGGGCAGATGGCTCAGACATGGACAGAGTAAAAGCAGCAATCTGAGGGATGCCTGGAACACATGATAAGGGATTGTTTGTTCTTCTGTGAGGGCTTCCTGAACAGCAGCAAGCAGGAACTGCCCTCTCCAGGCATGAGAGAGCTGGCTGATGCCATTTATACCCCCATCCATCAGCACAAATGGACTTAGTGAGTGGCTTTAGTGTCCGTGGTGGAGGCTTGAGTCACTTATACCAAACCCCATCCCCTGCTCTCTGCAGACATATCTGAACTAAGGCAAATGTGCCAGAAAATCCGTGGGTCCCTCCCCAGAAGACCAGCACAACTGCCCCCAAACACCAAGTTACTGACCATAGAGTACTGCAAAGCTTCAGCTCTAGAGGAAATAAAATCTAGCCTCTTTTAACAAGCAGACCAAAACATACCTAGTTAAAACTCAACACACAGTGGACAAAGTCCAAACTCCTCACTATAGGTAAGGAGAAACTCTGCAGAGGAATGACCTGAGTCCCAAGGAAGAGAATAGCCAAAACATAACAGCAGAGTGCACACAGCATACACCAGAAACACTTCCTGAAGCATAGTAAAATTTGCAAAATACAGAGTTAAGGAAAAAATCCTGAAAGCAGTAAAGGAAAAGAAAATCCTAACCTGCAAGGAAAAACAAATAAGATTTGCAGCAGATCTCTTCACAGAAATTTGGCAGGCCAGAAAAGAGGGGCATGATATATTCAACCTGGTGAATGGGAAAAATATGCATTCAAGAATACTTTATCCAACAAGGCTATCATTCAGAATAGAAGGAGAGATAAAGAGTTACCCAGACAAACAAAAACAAAAGGAGTTTGTGACTACTAAACCAGCCCTGCAAGAAATATTAGAGGGGAATCTGAGTGGGAAGAAAGACTATAAACAACGAAGACTAGAATGAAACAGAAAATCTCCAGAAACATCAATTTTACAGGTAATACAATGACACTAAATTCATATCTATCAGTTATCACTTCAAATGTAAATTGATTAAATACTCCAATCAGAATGGATTAAAAAATGTATATGCTTCCAATAAGAGACTAATTTTAGACCTAAAGACACCTGCATATTGAAGGCAAAGAGATGGATAACCACTTACTGTGCTAATGGATGTCAAAAGAAAGCTAGAGTAGCCATACTTGTATCAGACAAACTAGATTTTAAACAAAAGACTGTAACAAGAGATTAAGAAGGGCACTATATCATAATAAAGGGGTCTATTTGACAAGAAGATCTAACAGTTGTAAATATTTATGCCCCCAACTTGGGAGCACCCAAATATATAAATCAAAAATAATAGATGTAAAGAAACTTATTGATAATTCTACAATAATAGTAAGGACTTTACCACACCACTTACAGAAATAGAAAGATTATCTAAGCAGAAAATTAACAAAGAAACAATGACTTTGAATAACACAGTGGACCAAGTCGACTTAATATATTCAGACTATTTTATCCTAAAGCAGCAGATTATACATTCTTCTTGAGTGCACATGGAATATTCTCTGGAATAGATCACATACTGGGTCACAAATCAGGCCTCAACTAGTACAAAGAGATTGAGATCATACCATGCATGTTTTCAGACTATAACACTATGAAACTTGAAGTCAGTCAGCCACAAGAAAAAGGCAGAAAGACCACAAATACATGGAGATTAGAGAACATTTTACTGTGGAATGAATGGGTTAGCCAGGACATTAAGGAAGAAATTTTTTAAAATACATGGAATTAAATGAAAATGAAAACAAAACAGTCCAAAACCTTGTGTTGCAGAAAAAGCAGTAGTAAGAGGTAAGCACATAGCAATATAGGCCCTAACTCAAGAAGCAAGAAAAATCTCAAATATACAACCTAACCTTACACCTAAAGGAGCTAGAAAAGGAACAGCAAATAAAGCCTAAAGCCAGCAAAAGAAGGGAATAAAGATTAGAGCAGAAATAAATGATATAGGCGCGCCTGGGTGGCTCAGTGGGTTAAAGCCTCCACCTCCAGCTCGGGTCATGATCCCAGGGTCCTGGTATCAAGCCTTACATTGGGCTCTCTGCTCAGCGGGGAGCCTGCTTCCTCCTCTCTCTGCCTGCTTATGATCTCTATCAAATAAATAAATAAAATCTTAAAAAAAGAGAGAAAATAAATAAATGATATAGAAGAAACAACAACAACAACAAAACCCAGTAGATCAATGAAACTAATAGCTGATTCTTTGAAAGAATTAATAAAATTGATAAACCTGTAGCCAGATTTATCAAAAAGAAAAGAGAAAGGGCCCAGATAAAATCACAAGTGAAAGAGGAGAGGGACTCCTGGGTGGCTCAGTCAGTTGAGTATCTACTATGATCCCAGGATCCTCAGATCAAGCCCCACATCAGACTCTCTGATGTGCTCTGATGAAGCAGGAGGCTGCTTCTCCCTCTCCCTCTAGCAGCTGCTGCCCCCGCTTTTGCACATGCTCTCTCTGTCAAATAAGTAAATAAACAAAAGAAAGAAAAAACAAAAGAAAGAAACAGGAGAGATCACAAACAACACCACAGAAATACAAAGTTATAAAAGAGTATTATGAAAAATTATATGCCATAAAATTGGGCAGTCTGGAACAAATGGATAAATTCCTAGAAATACACAACCTACCAAAACTGAAAGAGTGAGAAATAGAAAATCTGTACAGACCCATAACCAGCAAAGAAATTGAGTCAGTATTCAAAAATCTCCAAACAAGCAAAAATCTGTGGTCAGGTGGCTTCCCAGGGGAATTCTACCAAATGTTTAAAGAAGAGTTAATACCTATTCTTCTCAAAAGCACGGAACCCATGGCTTTCTCCCCATGATTCTTTAGTCTTGCAGTTAATTTAATTTTTTTTTCTTTTTGAATTCTTTTTTGTTTTTCTGCTATTTTTTTTTACCTTTTATCCTTTTCTTTTTTAACGTTTTTTAACTAGTTTATCTAGTATATATATTTTTTTCTTTTTTATATTTTTCCTTTATTCGTATTCTATTTTAATTGTTCCTTTTTTTTCTTTCTTTCTGAACCTCTTTTTATCCCCTTTCTCCCCACTCACAATTTGAGAGCTCTTCTGATTTGGTTAAAGCATATTTTCCTGGGGTAGTTGCCACCATTTTACTATTATACTTGCTCCTTCATATACTCTTATCTGAACAAAATGACAAGATGGTAAAATTCACCACAAAAAAAAGAACAAGAGGCAGTACTGAAGGGTAGGGAACTAATCAATACAGACATTGGTAATATGTCAGATCTAGAGTTCAGAATGACTATTCTCAAGGTACTAGCCAAGCTTGAAAAAGGCCTGGAAGATATTAGAGAAACCCTCTCGGGAGATATAAAAGCCCTTTCTGGAGAAATAAAAGAATTAAAATCTAACCAAGTTGATATTAAAAAAGCTAATAATGAAGTGCAAAAAAAAAAA
>NC_081562.1:95815560-95816008 GCF_022355385.1 Mustela nigripes
AATCCCATTTACAATTGCACCCAAAACCATAAGATACCTAGGAATAAACCTAGCCAAAGAGGCAAAGAATCTATACTCAGAAAATTATAAAGTACTCATGAAAGAAACTGAGGAAGACACAAAGAAATGGAAAAATATTCCATGCTCCTGGATGGAAGAATAAATATTGTGAAAATGTCTATGCTACCTAAATCAATCTACACATTTAATGCTATTCCTATCAACGTACCATCCATTTTTTCCAAAGAAATGGAACAAATAATCCTAAAATTTATATGGAACCAGAAAAGACTTCGAATAGCCAAAGAAATATTGAAAAAGAAAGCCAAAGTTGGTGGCATCACAGTTCTGGACTTCAAGCTCTATTACAAAGCTGTCATCATCAAGACAGCATGGTACTAGCACAAAAACAGACACATCGATCAATGGAACAGAATAGAGAGCCCAG
>NC_081562.1:95816108-95843128 GCF_022355385.1 Mustela nigripes
AATCCTAAAATTTATATGGAACCAGAAAAGACTTCGAATAGCCAAAGAAATATTGAAAAAGAAAGCCAAAGTTGGTGGCATCACAGTTCTGGACTTCAAGCTCTATTACAAAGCTGTCATCATCAAGACAGCATGGTACTAGCACAAAAACAGACACATAGATCAATGGAATCTTCGGAAAAGTAGGACAGAATGTAATCTTCGAAAAAGCAGGAAAGAATGTCCAAAGGAAAAAAGACAGCCTCTTCAATAAATGGTGTTGGGAAAATTGGACAGCCACATGCAGAAAAATGAAATTGGACCATTTCCTTACACCACGCACAAAAATAGACTCAAAATGGATGAAGGACCTCAATGTGAACAAGGAATCCATCAAAATCCTTGAGGAGAACACAGGCAGCAAACTCTTCATCCTCAGCCACAACAACATCTTCCTAGGAACATCACCAAAGGCAAGGGAAGCAAGGGCAAAAATGAACTATTGGGATTTTATCAAGATCAAAAGCTTTTGCACAGCAAAGGAAACAGTTAACAAAACCAAACGACAACTGACAGAATGGGAGAAGATATTTGTAAACGACATATCAGATAAAGGGCTGGTGTCCAAAATCTATAAAGAACTTAGCAAACTCAACCCCCAAAGAACAAATAATCCAATCAAGAAATGGGCAGAGGACATGAACAGACATTTCTGCAAAGAAGACATCCAGATGGCCAACAGACACATGAAAAAGTGCTCCATATCACTTGGCATCAGGGAATACAAATCAAAACCACAATGAGATACCACCTCACACCAGTCAGGATGGCTAAAATTAACAAGTCAGGAAATGACAGATGCTGGTGAGGATGTGGAGAAAGGGGAACCCTCCTACACTGTTGTTGGGAATGCAAGCTGGTGCAACCACTCTGGAAAACAGCATGGAGGTTCCTCAAAATGTTGAAAATAGAACCACCCTATGACCCAGCAATAGCACTACTGGGTATTTACCCTAAAGATACAAACGTAGTGATCCGAAGGGGCACATGCACCCGAATGTTTATAGCAGCAATGTCCACAATAGCCAAACTATGGAAAGAACCTAGATGTCCATCAGCAGATGAATGGATCAAGAAGATGTGGTATATATACACAATGGAATACTATGCAGCCATCAAAATAAATGAAATCTTGCTATTTGCGACGACGTGGATAGAACTAGAGGGTATCATGCTTAGCGAAATAAGTCAAGCGGAGAAAGACAACTATCATATGATCTCCCTGATATGAGGAATTGGAGATACAACATGGGGGGTTAAGGGGTAGGAGAAGAATAAATGAAACAAGATGGGATTGGGAGGGAAACAAGCCATAAGTGACTCTTAATCTCACAAAACAAACTGAGGGTTGCTGGGGGCAGGGGGGTTGGGAGAAGGGGGGTGGGGTTATGGACATTGGGGAGGGTATGTCTATGGTGAGTCCTGTGAAGTGTGTAAACCTGGCGATTCACATATCTGTATCCTGGGGGATAAAAATATATTATATGTTTATAAAAAATTAAAAATTAAAAAAGTCAGTATCCAAAATCTATAGAGAACTTACCAAACTCAAACATCCAAAAAGCAAATAATCCAGTTAAGAAATGAGCAGTAGACATGAATAGATATCATTTCAATTTCACTGATCATCAGGGAAATACAAGTTAAAGCACTGATGAGATATTCTACCTCTCACACACATCAGAATGGCTAAAATTAACAAAACAGGATAAATCTGATGATGGCAAGGATGCAGAGAAAGGAGAACCCTGTTTCAGTGTTGATGGGAAGGCAAATTGGGGCAGCCACTCTGGAAAACAGTATGGAGTTTCCTCAAAAATTGAAAATGTAACTGCTCTACAATCCAGCAATTGCACTGCTAGTTTTTTACCCAAAGTATACAAAAATATAGATTAGAAGGGATCTATGTAACTGGTGTTTATAGAACCATTATCAGCAATAGAGAAATTATGGAAAAAAAATGTCCATTGACTGATGAACAGATAAAGAAGATGTGGTATACACACACACACACACACACACACACACTCACACACACACACACACTGGAATATTACTAGCCATCAAGAAGAATAAAGCCTTGCCATTTACAACAATTTGGATGGAGCTATTGTGTATTGTGCTAAGCAAAATAAGTTAAAGAAAGATGAATATCATAGGATTTTACTTATATGTGGAATTTAAGAAACAGAATAGATGAACATAGGGGAAGGGAGAAGAAAAAAGGGAGGAAAATCATAGAAAACTCTTAACATTGGAGAACAAACAGGATTGCTAGAAGGGAGGTGGGTGGAGGGATGAGCTAGATGGGTGATGAGTATTAAGAAGGGCACTTGGGATGAACACTGGGTGTTGTATGTAAGTGATGAATTACTAAATTCTATTCCTGAAACCAATGTAAAACTCTCTGTTAACTAACTAGAATTTAAATAAAAACTTGAATCTGGGGCATGCGGGTGACTCAGTCCTTAAGCATCTGCCTTCCACTCAGGTTATAATCCCAGAGTCCTGGGATTGAGCCCCATATTACGAGTACCTGCTAGTCAGGAAGCCCTGCTTCTCCCTCTCCCACTCCCCCAGTTTGTGTTCCTTCTTTCGCTGTCTCTCTGTCAAATAAATAAATAAAATCTTTTTAAAAATGTATTATTTTATAATCAATGTTGGGGAAGGTTATAACTGGATAAAGTAGCTTCTTCCTAGGGAACTAAGTGAAACCTCACATTCAACTTACATTCCTTTCTCTCACTTACTGCCCACATCTAAGAAATCCCTAAGCCCAGCTGTCTCTTTTTTCTTAAATATCTAGTCACGTTGTCACTCACCTCTAACTACATTTTCATGTGACCTAATTCCCACTGCTGCATTTCCTTACCAACTCCTGCCTTCAAATTTCTCACAGCCTTTCTTCATCTTCTCTCCAAATTTTCTCTGTTTTGCCTCTAAAATGCAGTATTGCTCATGAACATCCAGTAGAGATTCTTCATCACAATGATCAGTGATTCTCAAATGTTGGTGTCCATGAGAGTTACCTAAGAATTTTATAGTCTGGCTCAAACTGAGGTCTCAGTGCTATGAGTTGTAAAAACAAAGTCACATTTAAGTTTGGTTTTAAAGTACAGATAGTCATGAGCTAAGTAGAAAAGGCAGGATATTCTAGGAAGAAAGCATATTCTGTGAAAGAAAAGGGGGTTTTTATTATAATTTTAGTGGGTCTATAACAGATTTCCTACCTCTAGGCATAATTAACAAATACCTAATAAAGCATAGTATTTAAAATTGAAAGAGATTTAAACTTTTTAATTCATGTAAGAATACTGTACCTGGGACATCTTGTAACTTTTATTTTTCAAAAGGCTTATCATTATCTGAACTACATTTTACCTTATTTTAAAATGCTAACTTCAAAGCAATATTAACTGCAACTTCTTCTTTGATGTGACTATTACCTGACTGGTTGCTCTGTATAAATAACTATAAAAGTGGGTAAATTATAACTTAGGAAATAATGGTATTCAGATTTTGATCAACAAGCATCACAGGATGGTGTTCCCTAATAAAAGCAAAACAAGGCATATATTGGGAGTCAGTTCTCCCTGGGTGACTTACATTTCTGCACATGCTGTCAATAAAGAGATTAACAGCTTTTGCCCCAATCCTCCTTTTCAAGGACATTTGAATAATAAGTAGCCTTGAAAGTAAGAGATAATATCTCCTTTCCGGACAAAAATTGGGCAAGTTTACTTGCAAACCCCATATAAAGATTGAGTTCTAACACAAACTCAGTGCATGTGTAGCATCCCCCTTGGTCCATATATGGGTCATAGCCATTTATCCTTGGGGTGAGAAACTCTCAGTTGAACATTAAAATCATTATGTCTGCTAAACCATGAGTAATAAAGTCCTTTGTCTCTGACCTAATGGGATTAGTCTCTTCTAACAGCATTCATGAAACTATGGCAGGGTAACTGATTAATTTGCAAGTAGGGTGAATCCCACACTCATCACAGTTTTTGACATTAAGTCAGACAATTGTTCTGGCTTTCAGTAGTCCTGTCCAAATTGTGATACAAGGAAGACAAGTGCAGAGCATAATTTTTTTTTTTTTTTTTTTAGAATTTATTTATTTGACAGAGAGTGAGAAAAGGAGAGAGAGCACAAGTGGGGGTGCAGCAGCGGGAGAGGGGGAAGCAGGCTCCCCGCTGAGCGGGGGCCCCATGCGGGACTCGATCCCAGGATCCTGAGATCATGACCTGAGCCAAAGGCAGAGGCCCAACCCTCTGAGCCACCCAGGTGCCCCCATAATATTTTTTAAAGATTTTATTTGTTTCTTTGACAGAGAGAGGGGATGGAGAGAGAGCACAAGCAGGGGGAGCAGCAGAGGCAGAGGGAGAAGTAGACTCCCCACTAAGCAGGGAGCCCAAATGGGGCTTGACCCCAGGACCCTGAGATCATGACCTGAGCCAAAGGCTGATGCTTAACCAACTGAGCCACCCAGGCAGACCTGAGAATAATGGTTTTATCATGAGAGAAAAATATTAGAGTTTGAGACTAATGAATCAGCTGGGATTTGTTGAATACTGTACCAGAGAGAGATTTTTTTCTTAAAGTTCCAGAAATTTTTTAGGGATTCCATTGAATATTCCATTATATACTAAGCTACTCATGCTCAGGTCAGGATTCTAAGAGATCAAACAAAGAACAACTTAACATTTAATAAATATTTACAATAGAAAGAACAGCTATTAGAAAACTGTAAACTGGACAGCTACCAGAGCTCAGATGAGGTGGTGAGATATTTGATTTTCAACTAGTGAGAGTGGTGAGATCTCTTGGGATTACCAGTTATTTTGTATGTGTCCCAGAAAGATAAATACTTTGAGAAATAGGGTAATCTAGTCCTAGGATAAAGACTAATCTAGATCCATTCTAACATAATTCAAAAACAAGCTTCTGGAGGACCAAAGTGATCTGGAAGTAAGTTAATACTCTAAAAAGTTTAGTACTCTAAAAAGTTTAATACTCTAAAAAGAAAGCAAAATTTTGAAAAACAAAACCCTATAACATCCGTAATGTCCTTAAAAATTACTAGATAATGGAAGAGGCAGAAGATGTGACTTATAACCAAAACAAAACAAAAAATAGAGACTAGAAGTGTCAGAAATTTTAGAATTACTAAATTCTTTAAAATACCTTTTAAGAATACATTTAAGGATGTAAAGGAAAACCCGAACACAGTGAGAAACTAATGAGATGTAAGAAAATGTAAGAGAAAAAGATATAAGCTGAAATATTCAATGAGAAATTCTAGAGATGAAAAGTATCTTTTAAATGACAAATTTATTGAATGCACCTAACAGTAGATCAGACATTTCAAATGAAAAGATGGGTAAACTTGAAGAGAGGGCAATAGTTTTTATACAAATTGAATATAAAGAGAAAAGAGTTGAAATAAATGGACAACATAACACATAGGACAATACCAAACAGTTAATGCACGTGTAATTGAAGTGCCAGAATAAGTGAACAGGAAGATTAGATTATAAAAATGTGAAGAACTAAGGGCACTTCGGTGGCACAGTCAGTTGAGTAGCTGATTCTTGGTTTTGGCTCAAGTCGTGATTTCATGGTTGTGTGTTCAAGCCCTGAGTTGGGCTCCATGCTCAGCACAGAGTCTGCTTGAATTCCTCTCTTCCTCTCCCTCTGCTCCAAGCCCCCATGCACTCTCTCTCTCTCTAAAATAAATAAATAAATCTTTTTAAAAACATGAAAATCTAATAGTTTCTCTCTTCATAAAAATTATAGGCCCAGTGTTTCAAGCTCAGTGAATGTCAAGTAGAATGAAGACATAAAATAACACCAGAGCACATTATAATCAAATTGCCAAAAATCAATAATATATTGAAAAGTTCAAAAGCAAACACAAAAAATAAAGACATTGCATTTATTCCAAGAAGAGTGATAATGATAAGAAAGCAAACAGTTATAATTTATGGACATATTCAAATATAGTTATATTTATTTTTGTGAGCCTGAGTAATTTTAAAACTTTTTTTTTATCATTTGTAAAAAGTGGGCAAGTCTCTGCTCCCTTCAAAGAATTCCTTTTTCTTGTCAGCTTCTGTTCCTAAACTATTCATATTTAGTCATTATTTTAGTTTAAAACTTTGTTAGACATAACATATTTCAGTGAAATAGTTGCACCCATAAAAATTAAATACAGGAAATCTTTTTTGGTATTCTGTGCCATTTTGAGAAATTATGTATCCAGTTGCTTCCTGAACAGATTAACTATGGAGAAAATATGGGGAAATATATAAGTTTTAGTAGCAAGACATGTTATATAATAAAAATACATTGACAAATATTGATTTTTAACATCCTAAATCTCAGTACAGATATTGAGCATAAAAATAAGCCAAGTCCATGTTAAATCCATGTGAGTTAATCTCTCAAAATTTATCCTCAAGTTGTCAATCTTCCTTCTATGGACACAGATTTTCTGCTGCTTGCATCTCCTTAGATCTGCATGTACAACTTTTTCCCCTTCGAGTTAATTATATATTTCACTTAGCTTTTCTGGGTTTCTGTTCTAATATGTATCAAAGTTGCAGTTACAGATAATAAGTGTGATTATATAATTTTAGACTCAACCATTGGAATAGAGGAAATCTAGGGGATACCAGAATGTTTCTTATATTCCTGAAGTCATCCTATATAAAAAAATATTTACTTAATTCATGCATTGACTTAAATGAGCAATGAATATTACAGGGTAATTTGCAAGCTGCAATAAGAGGAAATTCAGGGGACATCAATGTTCACATTCAACATGGATTATATAAAAACCACAAAAAGTTATGGGTTAGCTAAAGTGAAGAATCAAGAATGAAGAGAAATAGAAGCACATGATAGGTCGGAGGATAAGCCACTTGAATAAATTTCTTTATATTAGTAATTTTTAAGATTTTATTTATTTATTTGAGAGAGGGCAGATCGAGAGATAGAGAACAAGTGGGGATGGAGAAGCAGGAGGAGAAGCAGACTCCCCACTGAGCAGGACGTGGGGCTTGATCTCAGGAACCTGGGTTCATGACCTGAGCCAAAGGTAGACATTTAACCAACTGAGGCACCTACGCACACTGCATTCATAATTTTGGTGAAAACCACCTGTAAGTTTAAAACTTGTGTTTTGAGTGAAAATAATTCTACTAACATGTAGAATGAAAATAGTTCAGCATTATCTTTTAACGTTGAATATCCCTATTTGATGAGTAGAAATTCTACTCATGGACAAATACATGGCAAAAACATAATCTACATATGAACAGTTGTTATGTATAAAAAAGTACTTAGCATCAGCAACATTTTTAAAGTGAAAATACATGATTTTTGCCTAGTGAAAATGAACTGTAGATTCATGCATCATTATGAATGAATATAAAATTGAACCCTAAATAAATAAGTCATAGAGAAATATGTAAGTAATGGCTTAATTCATGCAAAATGTCAAATAAAACTAAGTTCTTTAAGGCTTAGGGAAACAAACACATGAGATAATACCATAAAGGAAATCTTGTGTATAATTATCACAAACTTAAAAGTATCTTCCTACTGAGGTTTGGGAGAGGGATGTGAAAACCAAAAAAAAAAAAAAAAAAAAAAAAGGCTTCTCTCATGTAAGCTAGGTCGTTCTTGTTGAATACATGTTGCTTTTTGTTTGGATGCAGTTTAATGGACAGTGGAGTCTGATGTTTGTACAGATACAAGTTTTTAAAAGACTTAATTAAAATACTGGTTATACTGGTTCTACCTACCACATAATAGATGCTAACTTTCAGCTAATTACTTAAAATCTTTCTGCCTCAGTTTCCTTACCCAGCTGTCAATTGAGAATACTTCATGGAGTTGTTGAGAGAATGAATAATGATGTATTATAGATACAGTTCACAAAATATGTTATAAAGGAGTAACTCTTTCATGGTAAAGTGAAATTGGTAATTTTAGTAATGATTACAAAGTTGTAAATTTAAGTGTCTCTTATGGAGACTAGATTTGAAGTTATGCAGAATGATTTTTCCTTGTTTTTTTTTAAAGTCTTTTTCAAATTACATGTATTTTGTGGTATATTAATAGTCTTTACCTATCAAAAATGTATTTGTGGGGGTGCCTGGGTGGCTCAGAGGGTTAAGCCTCTGCTTTCAGCGCAGGTCATGATCTCAGGGTCCTGGGATCAAGCCCCGCACCGGGCGCTATGCTCAGTGAGAGTCTGCTTCCTCCTCTCTCTCTCTCTCTGCCTGCCTCTCTGCCTACTTGTGATCTCTGTCTATCAAATAAATAAATAAATAAAATCTTAAAAAAATGTATTTGTACCAGCATAATTAAAATATTTACTATGTATTATATAGAATTTTAAAATATATTGCCACAGAAATTTATCTTACACTGGTAGAACAGACATAACAATAACTGTCAACAATTTTGATGTATTTTTAAATTTTCTTTTAAAGATTTTATTTATTTGACAGAGAGAGACACAGTGAGTGAGGGAACACAAGCAAAGGAAGTGAGAGAGTGAGAAACAGGCTTCCTAACGAGCAGGGAGCCTGATACGGAGCTCGATCCCAGCTCCCTAGGATCATGAACTGAGCTGAAGTCAGATTCGTAATGACTGAGCCACCCAGGCACCCCAACAATTTTGATATATTTAAAGGTAATTCATAAGGCAGCAAATATTACAATCTTAAATTTTAATTTAAAGGGGTTTTGAAAAAACTGAGTTAATTTCTTTAACTAATAACTATTTATTTAAAAATAGTTCTTAGGGGAACATTTTCAAAACACCAAGAAATAGAACATTTTACAATAATTCTATAATTTTGTAGAATTTTACATATTTTTTCTATAATTTCTATAATTTTTCTATAATTTTAAGATTTATGTTTAATAATTCATTTTAATTTTTAAGAAATAAAACATAACTGATAAAGGTTTCATTCTTTTATATTCATCCACATACCCTTATTCCTCTCAAGAGGAAACCACTACCACTAATTTGGTGATTAGCCATCCAGTATATATATAGAAATCACAGTTATATGTAATATACATATATATAATCTATGTATGTACATATACCAATATATAACATGGTTGTGTGATATCTGATAAGTCATATAGTTATACCACACTGCAAACATCTTTTTTCAACCCCTTTTTCACATAATAATATTTTGAAAACATTTTCTCAGAGATGCATCAGTTTTTGCTGCTGTGTGGTATACTGTGTTTTGTTTAAAGAATTTTTACTAAAAAATATTTAGTAATTTTTATATTACCTTATTAAAATTTTTCAGCATTTCAGTAATACTTCACAAATTCAAACAATGCCAAAATAAAATTAAGCACATCTACTTGTAAACTTGTGTCAAAGTTTTATGTAGAATAAAATGACTTCTACCTCCCACAAGAAAATTACATTCCATTAATTAACATGGGAAGTGTTTTTTTCCTTAAGAATTGGAAATGTGGGTGCTTGGGTGGCTCAGATAGTTAGACATCTGACTTTTGATTTTACAGTAGGTCATGATCTCAGGGTCCTGGGAATCAGGCCCATGTTGGACTCGATGCTCAGTGGAGAATCTGCTTGAAATTCTTTCCCTCTCCATCTCTTCCTCTCCCCAATTCAAGCGCTCTCTAAAGTGATTAATTAATTAATTAAATCTTTTTAAAAATTAGACATGACTACATTTAGTTAGAGAAGCTTTTATGTTAGCTCTGATGGAGTATTCCTGAACAGAAATCACAAATATTTAGTAGATTTACCAGTTTCATTAAAAGATGAATTCTTTCTTTACTAAATTATGACTTTCTACTAAAATATATTACTTTTATTTTGAAAATGAAATTGCCCCAATAATTCAATTCCATTTCCATTTTAAGCTTTTGACAATGGTAAAATGGAGTCCATTTTCCTGATAAAAGAAAAGTAAAACCACAGAATTTACTTTTCTACTATTGAAATTGTTGTCATTTTACAAAAAAAAAAAAAAAAGCTGCATAGTAAGACAAATCTTATACTCAACTTCCCCTAGTAAATATTTACACCCAAGATGTATCTGTATCTCTTTAAAGAAAAAAAGAAAGAAAAGGACAGTAATAAGTATGTATTGCATGAATGACATGTCCTGACATATACACATAGATTATGAAGGAAATGGGCCAATAAATATATGTTCCATAAAATACAGTTAAAATTCTAGGTGTTTTGGTGGGAGAGCTATCTAGTCATTTGATGGTGGTGTATTTTTGACTAGTTTTAGTCAAACTAGAATTAGAAGAATTCTCAAAAATCTAAGATTTTGGAAACCAGCTATACATATGTAAATTTTCATAACTATTCTTTCCAAAATATTAGAAAAATAGAATTTGGTGGATCAGAATAGGAACTGTAACAATAGTTTGTTTATTAGTCCAGGCTTTTTTTCTATAAGGTGAGAAAAAGTTTACCAAAAGAAGTGAATTTTCCATTTAAACACAGTCTCCTTAAAATGTTAAGATGAAATTGGGCTTCTGGACAGAATTAAATAACTAGTGCTGATTTGCATTGCAATCATTGTCTTCTACAAAAATAGATTAAGAGGGGGTATAGCTCAAGGGTAGAGCATTTGACTGTAAAAATAGATGAAGTAAATGAGCAAACTGTTTTATATATTGGTCAATAAGAGGAACAAGGTGGTTATCCCTGACAGAATGGGGAAACAAATGATTTTCCTTCTTTCAAAGAGAGAACCAAAGCCAAGTGTGGTGCTCACATTAAGTTGAGAAGACAGAGTTGAGAACTTCGGGAGCCTAAAGAAGCTGAAATTTATACGTCGAGTACTAGTAAGGAAGAAGCCACATCAAGAAAAAACTCTCAATATTAAATACCTTGGGTCTCGAGAAGTTAAAGTACAAATAGGTTGGTTGAGACTCCACAAGACTAGGCAAAGAGCAAGTAGTTATAAAAGGAATAATTTCTGGAGCTTATCAAGACCTGGGAGATACTTGAATTCTGATCAGAGAGAATCCAGAGACTGAAAGAATGCAAGGTTTCTTTAATATAAAAAGTAATCAGCATGACTTCTTATCTTAACAGAATAAAGGAGAAAAATCATGATTATGTTAGTAGATACAGGACAAGAATTTCATCAGAATTCGACATCTACTCATAAGAAACTTCCTTCACCTGATGAAAAGCATCTACCAAAATGTACAGCTAATACCATACTTAATGATAAAAGTAAAATGTTTTTCTTCTAAGACCAGAAACAAGACAAAAATTAATTCTGACCACTTCTAGTCCACATTGTACTAAAAGTCCTAAGTTTTGTTTTAGTCAAAGCAGAGTAAGCTTAGGGAAAGGAAATAAGATCTATACAAGTTGGTAAGGAACAAGCAAATTTGCAGTTATTTATATAGAATATCACAAGGAAACTCAAATAGAGCTACAAGCGTTAATGAGTGAATTTAGTTCTATATCTATAAAACAGCAACAAACAATTGGAAAATAGGGGTTCCTGGGTGGCTCAGTCTGTTAAGCAACTACCTCAGCTCAGGTCATTATCCCAGGGTGCTGGGATGGAGCCCCGCACTGATCTTCCTGCTCAGCGGGGTGCATGCTTCTCCTGCTCCCTCAGCTGCTCTCCCTGCTTGTGCTCCTTTGCTCTCTCTGTCAAATGAATAAATAAATAAAATCTTTTTTTTAAAAAATCAATTGGAAAATAGTTTTATAAAAATGCCAATTGTAATTGTATCAAATAAGTTAAAAAAATATTTAAGAACTCATTTAACAAAATATATTAAGATAAAATCCTGAAAATTATAAAACATTGCTGAGAGACTAAATACCTAAACATATTCAAAGATATTCTACTTTATGAATTGAAATTTTCAATATTAAAATGTCAAATATCTCCAAATTGACCTATACACTTAAGGCAATCTTAATGAAAATCCTACTAGTCTTACTTTCTTGTAGATATTAATAAGCTGGTCTTATAGTTTATGTGGAAATACAAAGTACTTAGATGGCTAAAATGATTTTGAAATGGAGGACCAACGCAGGAAGATATTTGCCCAATTTCCAGACTTACTACAAAGCTACGGTAATCAGGGCAGCATACTGGCACAAGGATATACAAGCAGAGATCAGTGAAACAGAGAGTCCAGAAGCAGACCACATAGTATGTTTGATTCCTTTTTTTTTTTTTTACAAATACAGCAATGTAACTCAATGAGAGAAAATAGTCTTTTCACCAAATAGTGCTGGCAAAATTAGCAATTTGTAAAAAAGTAAGCCTTGACTCTTTTCTTAAAACATTTTTATTATTATTTATTTATTTGAGAGAGAGAGAGAGAACACAAGCCAGGGGGAGAGACAGGAAGAACAAGAAGCAGGCCTCCTGCTGAGCAGGGAGCCTGATGTGGGGCTCGATCCCATAACCCTGGGAACATGACCCAAGCCAAAGGTAGATGCTTAACCGACTGAGCCACCAAGGTGCCCCAAGTCTTGACTCTTAACAAACACAAAATCTTGAAATGGTTCATGTACCTACATACAAAATTAAATCTTTAAGATATATTGAAACCTAATTAAGATAAAATCTTGATGGCTTTGGAGTAGACAGATTTCTTAGACATGATAAAAAGAAAAATAAAGTTCAAGAAAGACGAAATTGATGAATTGAACTTAAAGTACATCTCTTCTTTAAGGACACTTCATAAAAATGAAAAGGCAATTCTTAGACTTAGATAAAATATTTGACTAAATATCCCTGAGAAAGGACTTATATCCAGGGTATATTAAGACCTTCTATGACTCAGTCTCAATTTAAAAACCAAATTACAAATGTGCAAAATGTTTGAAAAAAACAAAAGATGATGTACAGCTGACTAATAAGTAAATTAGGCTATGTTCAGGATAATCTGTTATTATGGAAATACAAATTAAGCCCATTATAATAACTAAATTTAATTAATGGGAGGGTGCCTGAATGGCTCAGTCCTTGAACAGCTGTCTGCAGCTCAGGTTATGATCCAGGGTCCTGGGATCAAGTCCCACATCGGATTCCACCTGCTCTATGGGAGCCTTCTTCTCCCTCTTTCTCTGCCTGCTGCTCCCACTGTCTGTGCTCTCTGTCAAATAAAAAAGTAAAATCTTTAAAGATAAATAATTAATGGGCAATACTAAGTTTTGGCAAGGATGTGGATGGATCAGCTAAAACTTTCATACATCACCAGTGTGGAAGTAAAATGCTAGTTTGTAAAGCAAGTTATTTTATAAAGTTAAATATACATTTACAGTATGACCCAGCAATATCATGCCTTGGTATACAGCCAAGAGAAATGAAAGCGTATACTGACAGATAAACTTCAATATGAATATTTAAAGCAGCTTTATTCACAATAGTCTCAAATTGGAAACAACCTAAACACTCATCAGTAGGTGATTATATAAAGAATAATGGTATCTCCATACAATAAAATACTACCTGGAAAGAGAGAACCTATTAATATATGTAACAGAATAAATCTGAAACTATCAAGCAAGCAAACCATCACAGAGTGACAGAAAACAGATGATCACCTGAAGCTGTTTGACTGCAAAAGGACACAAGGTAATTTGGGGGATAATGAAAATATTTATGTCTTGATAACAGTGATGGTTACTTGAGGATATACTTTTATTAGAACTCATCAAAGTTTGTACTAAAAATATATTTTATATAAATTATAACTCAAGTTGATTTCAAAAGTTAATAGAAAAAAGCGATGCCAGAGTGGCTCACTCAGTGAAGCATCTGAGTTCGACTCAGGGTCCTGGGATGGGAGCGCCCCCTCAGGCTCTGTGCTCAGCTGGAGTCTACCTGTCCCTCTCCCCCTCCCTTTGCTCATCTTCCTGCCCCCACCCCCACTCATGCTCTCTCTGTCAAATAAATAAATAAAATCTTTTTTAAAAAAAGTTAATAGAAAAAGAAAAATTTAGAAAAATAGAAAAATTTCTTTTTATTAGGAAAATAGAAAAAGAAAAAGAAAAACAGCTCCACCTGCATTTTTTAGTTGCTGAACTTTTTAACTTAATAATAAGTTAATTCTTTTTTTAATATTTTATTTATTTATTTGACAAAGAGAGATATCACAAGTAGGCAGAGAGGCAGGCAGAGAGAGAGGGGGAAGTAGGTTCCCTGCTGAGCAGAGAGCCCAATGTGGGACTAGATCCCAGGACTCTGGGATCATGACCTGAGCTGAAGGCAGAGGCTTAACCCACTGAGCCACCCAGGTACCCCAATAATAAGTTAATTCTTACTAATAAGAATAATAACAATTCTCATGGGGCATACATTAAAATCAGAAAGTGATCATGGTTTTTACCACAAATTGTATGACTGGATTTTAGCATAATGGTATATCAAAACTCACAAACTTTAGACACAGGCAAAATGCAACTTACACTTAATTTGGCTACATAAGCAATTCACAGCTTTGCCTCTTATTTGTTTATAAGTGCTTTTGTTTATTGTTTGTTTTTTAAGAGCAAAAAGCCACAGGGGGCACCTGTGTGGCTCAATCTTTAAGTGTCTGCCTTTGGCTCAAGTCATGATCCCAGGGTCTTGAAGTAGGCACTATTATTAGTTCCATTGTACAGATAAGGAAACTATGGTCAAATTCATTCAGCAGTTTACTTCAGTCGTACAGTTAGAGGAGACGCTAGAATTTGAATGCAGGCAATTTAAATCTAGAAATTAGAATCTTGACTGTTTTGCAATACTCCCTCCTCATAAACCCAGGATTTAGTTTAATTCACTTTGGGAAACAATACACCAGAACACCTGATTGAAGCAAGGATGATGAAAATTGTGACCATAATGTTTTAAAGTTGTCACATTGTGCTCAAAGAGAGGCAAACACAGGCAGAAAAATACAGTGATAAAGAATGTAGATAGATTATCAGGTAAGGATTTTATTAGTTAAGTTGCACGTCTTTCAGAAAGTTTATTCATGTGTAAAATGATCCAGAAATGGAGATATATTCTTCAAAAAAAATTATTTGAAAATACTGGATATGATGAAGGATGCATGGACTGAAAACAAAAATCAATTCCTGGAATGCAGTGATTTTTTAAAATTTCTTTATCACTTGGAAATATTAGGCATTATGAGAGCTTCTGAGAGCATTAAAACAATCTCTTTCTGTAAGTACTAAAACAAGGTTTTTCCAGAGGCTAGCCTGGAAAAAAGACTTATGCATGAAATAATTCTAAAAATTAATGATTAATAAAAGTTCTTGAGATATGAGAAATTGAGTTCTGCTTCTAAGACTCTGATACATCAGGTAGAATTGATTTTAAGGTCAAGGACATGGTCTTTGAGAAGGTAAGATGTAAGCAAAACTTGTCTTTGATAGCACCTGCCCATTTCCAGAATTTCTGTAATATTGTTCCTATTACCAGATGTCTGTTGACCTTTTCCTTCCTGTGACATCAACACCATAATATGTTTTTAATTTAGGCCACAAAAATTATTGTATATTTTAGTATTTTAAATTATAAAGGCACTAACTAACTCATGTGATCTTGATACACACTACAAAATTAGTTTCATGTTGGTTCCTAAAGACATGATTTCCCCATGCATAGCTATTAGAAAGTGTTCATAGAGGAGAGTGAATTTGAAAACCAAAAATGATTAATGTGTTATTCCTTATGAAAATGAAAGCAAGACTATTCACCATGCTACTAGGCTAATATAAAGCTGAATATTTCAGCAGAAACTGGTGACAGTCCATATTTCTATAGATGTCAAATTCTTCAGATACTGTCAAACTGGTATTTTACCATCTCTGACCGAAGTTGAACTAACCCTAGGAGTCACTCAGAGCAGCTACATCAGTTTGCATTCCCACCAATAGTGCAAGAAGATTGCCCTTTCTCCACATCCTTGCTGACACCTATTGTTTCCTGTGTTGTTGATTTTGGCCATTCTGACAGGTATGAGGTAATAGCTCATAAAACCCAAAAGGCCAAAGCAGACTTGGGAAAACAACAACAACAACAACAAAAAAGCTGGAGGCATCACAATTCCAAAATTCAAGTTATATTACAAAGCTGTAATGATCAAAACAGTATGGTAATGGCACAAAAATGGACATGTAGATCAATGGAACACAACAGAAAACCCGGAAATGAACCCACAGCTATATGGTTTATATATTTTCAACAAAGTGGAAAAGAATATGCAATGGGAAAAAGACTGTCTCTTCAAAAAATGGTGTTGGATAAAGAGGACAGCAACATGCAGAAGAATGAAACTGGACTACTTTCTTACACCATACCCCAAAATAAATTCAAAATGTTTTAAAGGCCTAAATGTGAGTGTTAAAACCATTAAAATCCTAGGTAGTAATCATCTTGACATTGGATATAACCACTTCTTCTTACTAGAAATGTCTCCTGAGGCAAGGGAAACAAATGCAAAAATAAACTATGGGGATCATCAAAATAAAAAGCTTCTGCACAGAGAAGGAAATAACAAAACTAAAAGAAAGCAATCACCAGTTATCTTATAATCTCTCTGATATGAGAAATTGAGAGGCAGAGTGTGTGTGTGTGTGTGGGGGGGGGGGGCCTGGGAAGGAAGAGAGGGAAAAATGAAACAAGATGGGACCAAGGAGGGAGACAAACCATAAGAGATGCTTAACCTCAGGAAACAAACTGAGGGTTGCTGGAGGAGAGAAGGGGGAGGGATAGGGTGGCTGGGTGATGGACATTGGGGAAGGTATGTGCTATGGTGAGTACTATGAATTGTGTAAGACTGATGATTCATAGACCTGTACCCCCAAGACAAATAATCATTGTATGTTAATAATTTAATTAATTAAAAGAAGACAATCTACAGAGTGGGAGAAGATATTCACAAATGACATCTCTCCTAAAGGATTAGTATCCAAAATATATAAAGAACTTATACAATCCAACACCCAAAATACAAATAATCCAGTTAAGAAATGAACAGAAGGTATGACTAGACATTTTTTAAAGAAGACATACAGGTAGTCAATAGACACACGAAAAGATGCTCAACATCACTGATCATCAGGGAAATGCAAATCAAAACTAAAATGAGATATCACTTCACACCTGTCAGAATGGCTAAAATCAACAACACAAAGAACAACTTCTTATTGAAAATATAGAGCAGAGTGCATGACAACCATAGTCAATGGTAATTAGTGTCAGTATTTATTGAGTGCCTGGTAACTTACAAATTTTTATTTTATTTTTTTTATTTCTTTCAGTGTAACGTATTCATTGTTTTTGTTTTTATTTTAAATGAAGATTTTAAACAGAAAATGGCATGATCGGAAGTGGGTTTTATTTTTTTAAAAAATTTACTTTTAGAATAGTTTTATAATTGCAGGAAAAAATATGAAGGTAATAAAAATGTTTCCTATCTACTCCATACCCAGTTTCCTCTATTACTGACATTTCACATTAGCATGGTACATTTATTATAATTAACGAGCCAGCATTGATACATTATTAATAAAATTCATTCCTTATTCAGATGCCTTTTGTTTTTAACCTAATGTCCTTTTTCTGTTTCAGGACCCACATTCAAGCATCCATATTATATTTAATTTTCATGTCTCCTTAGGCTGCTTTAGTCTATAATATTTTATATAAATTTTCCTTGGTTTTTTTTTCATGATTTTGACTGTTTGGAGAATTAATATTCAGAATTTTGTAGGATGATCTTCCATTGGAATTTTCTAATATTATTCTCGTGATTAGGCTGGGTTTTGGGGATGTAGGTAAGAGGGTCACAAAAGCATTATATCAAGAGAATATTCTATCAACATGATTTATAACTATTGATGTTGACCTTAATCACCTGGACAAGGTAATATTTGCCAGGTTTCTCCACTTTAAAGTTACTCATTCCCACTTCCCATATTGTACTCTTGGATGGAAGTCACTAAGCATCACCCACACTAAGAAGTGAGGAGTTAGCCTCCCCCTCTTTTGGGGTAGAATATCCGTATAAATTGTTTGTAATTCTTTTGTACTGAAAATTTGTCTCTTCATTTATTAAATTATTTAATCATTTATTTATATCAATGTGTAACACTGATAAAAACTCTTCCTATCTTTTAGGTTCTAAATTATACATTTGTTTTTTCCTCTGAAGAACTTGAGTGTTTGTTTGTTTTTCAGGAAAAGTCTGCTATCAATGAATTCCATTGGTTTTGGTTTGTCTGAGAAAGTATTTCTTCACTTTTGATGGAAGATTTCACTAGACATAGAATAATAGGTAAGAAATTTTTTATCCTCTTCAATACTTGAAATATTGTATTCCAGCATTTGCTTCCTTGTACAGTTTCTGACTATAAGTCCAGTATAATTCTGACTTGTTTCTCTACAGGTATGGGATTTTTTTTTCCCTCTGACTTCTTCCAAGAATTTTCTCTGTATCTTTGGTTTTTTGCAATTTGAATGTGATATGCCTAGGGGAGGGTATTTTTTGTTTGTTTAATTGGTTGGTTTGGGTTTGGTTTTGGTTTTTTTATTCTGCACACAACAGAAAACATTTGGTTTTTTTATTCTCTAAGATTCCTGGATCTATTATTCTGTCTGTTATTATTTTTGAAGAATTTTTGGCCATTAATACTTCAGATATTTCTTCTGCTCTGTTCTCTTTTTCTGCTTCTGATAGTGCTATTACACATATTGAAATTGTCCCACAGTTCTTGGATATTCTGTTCTCTTTACATTTCAAAATAATAATAGAATGATTTTTGAAAAATATCTCTAAAAAGTAAAAGTTGGCATGAGTAATTCAGTGTGTCTTTAAGAAAATATAAAATAATGTATCCAAATATGTTTATTGGATGAATTGCAACAGTGATAATGGGAATAAAGTAAGAAAAATAAAATAATCTATTATTAAGATTGACTTCAAAGATATATGTCTACAAAAGATAATAACATTTATTTTTTGAAATAAAATATGTTGGTAAGCTTCCACTTTAATGAGTTCATTCCTTCATTTAATAAAATCCTATAGGGGCGCCTGGGTGGCTCAGTGGGTTAGAGCCTCTGCCTTCAGCTCAGGTCATGATCTCAGGGTCCTGGGATCAAGCCCCGCATCAGGCTCTCTGCTCAGTGGGGAGCCTGCTTCCTCCTTTCTCTCTGCCTGCCTCTCTGCCTACATGTGATCTCTGTCTGTCAAATAAATAAATAAAATCTTAAAAAAAAATAAAATAAATAAAAATAAAATTCTATAGGGCATGTACTAAAGTGCAGGGAATTTGCTCAGGCTAAGGATAAACATGTCTTCCAATTTCAAAGAACTCAAATTTTAAAAAGCCACAGACATTAAAAAATAAAGCTAATAAAAACAATAAAAATTTGAAAATTAAATCATGTATCAATTGTAGAACATAGAAGAAAAATCACATAATTGTGCTAGGGAATTAAGTGACAAGTTAGCAGAAAAGACAGCTATTGAGTTTCTTGAAGAATGGATCAGAATTTTGCTACATGGACAAGAATAGGATATAAGACTTGTTAAGAACAAGTAAGAATGTGCAGTATAATTATGAACTATAAGTTGTATAGGATTTCTGAATTGTAGAATGTAAGAAAGGAAGTTATAAAAAGTGAATCAGAAGTATAAACAGAAACCAGTTCATTCAGGGTTTTCTACACTGTGTTCCAAGGAAATTCAACATGACTGTTACTGAATACATTTCTGGAAATTCAACATTACTGTTCTGAATACATTTCTAGACTGTTTTTAATGCATTTCTCCAATGGTGTGGTTCCAGTATAATTATTTTTATAAGAGGATTAAAGCTTCTCTTCATTTTGAATAAAGAGGCATGAAAATTTTCGTATACTAAAAAAGCTAGTTGTCAAACAAAAGATAATAATCAGTAGAGTATAATTTCTATCTCTCAAATAAAACTGAGAAGTTTTAGGGAACTCTCAGTTATCTTGACTTTAAAAAATACTCCAAAACATTTTACACTCAGTCTTCTTTGCTTCAGAACACAGTCTTTACCTGAAAAAGACATTCCCTTCATTGTAGAGGAAATTATCTCTTTCCCTCATGACCGCCAAAGGCGCAGCCCTACAGAATTGTGGAGCAAGAAAGTATGCTTCCAAATAATAAGATGAATGAATACCGGAGAGTAGTTATTAAGCCCACCAATATACAATAGCCTACAACCTCAGTGAAGTCTGAGAAGCTGAACTATCAAGTAAAAAAGGATATATATTAAATCACATGATCTCTAGATTTTCTTGAAGATTGATTAACTATTGACCAAAAAGGTAATTCAGAAAATCTTCTTTAACACTATTAAAAAGACAGTATTTTAAGTAAATTAATTTTTATAAGTTTCTGAATACATTTCTAAGAAAACTGCCTGCAAGAGAAAACTTTTACAACTAATTCCTTTCAATGAAACTTTCTTTCTGATCTAATGAACAAAACCCTTCCTATTATCCATGCTTAATCATTCATGCATCTGAATATGGAAAATATATTTTGATATTTTAATGATAAAATCAAATGTATGCAGCATGCAAAGCAGATTGGGTTGAACCATTTTATTACATACAGATGTTTTGGTACCAATTTGGAGGTATTTCTTTTTGTAATATCTAGCAATATGATTTCATAGTTTATTGCTGAACATTCCATTAAATCATAAAATAATAATTCAATTAAATCATCAAAGAATATATTGTAATAATTCAAATTATGTTTTAACAGTCTCATTAATATAATTAGTCTTAGATAACAAACAGGACTGGGCCCCAGTAAAAGATGAGATTTAATTGGCTCATTTCCATAAATGGAGCTATCCAATTTCATTTATAATTTTTCTCTTAAAAACACAGTTGTTTAATTTTCACAGAATAAGCCTTCTGAATTAGATATGAGAAGTAGAATTATGGTGAAACTTAATCATTGGTTTCCATTTATCCCTGAGATCAAACCCAGTAGAGCTGCTCCTTAATTTTAATTACTGATCCATACATGTAATACACGTTTTGCCTGTGGCATTCCTAGACAATTCAGCTCTATCTACATTTGGGGTTCTGGTCTTTAAGAAAAAAGCTATTGCTTCTCGATAGATATTAAATTAATAAAATCAGGTCATAACTTTCTAAAACTGACATTTTGAACTTAATTTCTAAAATGCAATATTGGTTCTGCTAGCTGTGGTAATTTAGGGTTTATATGTATAGCCTTTTGATTGCTGAAGTTAAGACAAAACTCTTTTAGAAGCTGCCTGGCCAGATTCAATATCACTGAAGTTTTTAGTGATGCTCTCTGAAATGAAATGTTCAGCCAATTCACTCAGCAGAGTGGTAAGAGATCCAGGAGGTGGTTTACTGAGAGTGCTTCATCTATGAACATTCAGAGACCCGTCAGAGTTGACTTAAGATGTGTGAGAGCATCATATTAAAAAGTATCACTCAGGGGGCGCCTGGGTGGCTCAGTGGGTTAAGCGTCTGTCTTTGGCTCAGGTCATGATCTCAGGTTCTTGGGATTGAGCCCCACATCGGGCTCTCTGCTCAGCAGGGTGCCTACTTCCCCCTCTCTCTCTGCCTGCCTCTCTGCCTATTTGTGATCTCTCTCTCTCTCTTTGTCAAATAAATAAATAAAATCTTTAAAAAACAAAAAAGTATCACTCAGGAACCCCAGCTCTCGATTTGTGCTAAGGAATATGTGCTTATCTATATACCAACCAAGGTAGTAAATTTGGGTCCAAAAATTGCATACGCCCTTCCTATTTTCTAAGTGAAGATACATTGTTTTCTTAAATACTACCTCTGGAAACCGAGTTGAAATATCAGGTAGTTTCACCTTCTTAATACTGTTTTAATATACCCTGCCAAAACTTCCATTTTTATAAAAGCTTCAGAGCTTGAGAAATAATAATACTAATACAAACAAATGTTTATTGAACTCTTGCTATGTTCCAGGAAACGTTTTAAGTACTCTTGTTATCAAATGTAATTTTAAAAACAAGCCTAAATGATGGTTAATGACTCATTTATGGAGACCTACTTTTGACTAGGTTTCCTGGTTAGAGTTTTATCCCTCCCTATATGTCATAACACTTTGCCTTTATCACTAGTTTTATTTCCTTTACCTTTATGTTTTAAATACAGTGTATGTAGGTACAGCGTCTGTTCTAGTCATCATGTATGCCTAGTTCATAACACAAATATCATAATAGATATTTAAAAGCATTTATTGGGTTACAGATTGAAGAGAGGTTTGATTTAGCAGTTAGAAAATTAGTACATTCTTCTTCGAGAACTGTAAGTTAAAGAAATAATTAGATGGTATAAATGAATCCTGTTGTGACCCTTTAAAATGTGTGCAATTTGAATAATTTTAAAGAATAAAAGCAAGAAAATCATTGTTAAAATGCCCCAACTTCAGTAAAATATCTGAACTATGAAGGTTTAGTGACTTTCAAGATCCTTCTTTGGCCAGATATTTAAAAATAAATACTTGAGTATATTTGAAGAATTAACACACTAATCATCTCCTTGAGTGGGGTTACACAGGGCTTATTTCTGCCTGCAAGTGAAACCAGTATGTCTTAAAAACTTAAAGCTAAAATATTCTCTGATCCTGAGTCAGGTGGTGGTTCTAAAAGATCCTAAAAAGTCTGTTATGCCAATCAGTGTGTACAAACACGAGTTTCAGCTCTGGAGTGTGCCATATTGAATACTCTACCAGCTGACTGCTGACTGGGCTTTGTAATAATCCTCTATTATCTCTACCCTGCTTCTCTTCCTGCTCTTCATTCTTGATCAGTTGCAGTCCCTGCAGCGACAGGGGAACAAAGCACTTGGCTCAGTGGATCTTTTCCTTCTCTGGTTTCTGTTTTCTGCTTCCATCATTTCCAGCTGTTTCCTAATATTTTTCCTGTATGTATGAAAAAATACCAAACCCTAAGAGGTATACAAAATAAATTCAAGGGATATTCCTCTGAATTTAAAAAGCCAGATGTTCAGAGAAACCCTTCTATAGGGAAGTATGTTAGTCTTTCATGTGCACAGGTTTATAGCTTTTATAGCTTTAGATAATAGTAAATACAACTTAGTTTATTGCTTAACAAAGTGAAATCAAAATTTTCAATTCTGCACATTTAACTTAGATATACAACAAATGAAATTTTGTTAAAAACAAATTATGTAATTTAAAAGCATGTTAACTTGTAGACATTATTAAGCTAACAACCCATTTCATGATCAGAAATCTATCTGAATAATTAAAGGGGATACTAAATTATTTGTATGATTAATGGTTAATGAGATTATTTGAATTTTTAATACTATAGAAAATTAATATTGTTACTTATAAGGTGCTGAATTCATTTGCCTTTGTATTTAAGATTTTTCTCTCCCAATTTCCTAATGGACTCTTGGATTTGTAAATGAGTCAACTTCAGCATTCGATCCCTAGGAGTTCTACTGATAACAAAATATGTGCACATATTTTATAATCTTACTTTTGAAATATATGTTAATGTGTAATAATGAAAAATACTTATACAGCATGGAGTAGGGGCTTACTATTGGAAGTAGTTTAGAAATATTAACTCCTTTTGTCTTTATAACAACCCTATATAATATGTGCAATTTTTATTATCATCTATAGATGAGAAAACTTGGGTATAGAGAGGTTATATAATTTGAGGTCACTCAACTAGTAAGAGTAGAGCCAAGATTCAAACCAAAGATTGTAGTTGAAGGCAGTAGGTTCTCAATCATTACTCCCTAATGCAGTTCTACATAAATGACATGAACCTGGAACATGAGAGTTCTTAAAGTTTAGTTCAGTTGGCACAAAATATATTAGGCATCAAGGGGGCCTTCCTTTTAAATGTTTGCATTCTCTCATGAGCTAAACACTCATCTACAACAACTCTTTCTAACATCTGACTCTTGATCTTAGCTCAAATCTTGCTCTCAGAGTCATGAGGTCAAGCACTGTGGGCATGGAATCCACATAAATAAATAAATAAATAATAAATAAATAAAATAGTAAATATTATGTGAAAAAGAGGGGCGGCACCTGGGTGGCTTAGTCAGTTAGGCATAACAACTATTTCTTTTGATTGGAAAACATTTATTGATATGCCTTTAAAGAAAACTATTTCTAAACCTTTGGGAAATTGCACAATACTTTTTTTTAGGGTCAGTGTTTTTGCTTATGGAAAATGGTTGTAGGAATTATTCAATGCTTGCTCTTGATCACTTTTTTTTCCTAAAGCATAAACTAATATGGAGTAAATATCAAAATATTGCCTATAGTTTTAGGTAAATAATTTCTTAATATTATACTGTACATTGAATGCATCAAATAGTGGCAAGTATATTAATAATAGGAGTAAGGATAAAAATAATTCTCAAATAAATATCTATCATTTCTATTTTTTACTGCTACATAACATATCATGAAAAACATAATGGCTTTAAATGACAAAAATATTTCTCATGTTTTGGTGTATTGACTGGATTCACTTGGTGTCTAATGGAGTGTCAGATAGCCATAAGGCTAAATATGGCCTTACTCAAAAAGTTCGCAGTTGGAGCTGGCTTCCAGGTGGGACGGTTATTGATCAGTAGCCTTAGTACTTCTGCATGTGGGCCTCCCTACATGATTTCTTGGACTTCCTCACATCATAATGGTTTAGTTTCAAGAGGGACATTTCAAGTGCACAGACACCAACAACTAAACTCCTGTCCAGCCTGCCATTCATCAGGCTTGTTCATATTCCCTGGCCATAGCTAGTCACATGGCCAAACCCAGAATCAATATGGGTGTGGACTATAAATGAGCATGAATAGAGCTAGGGAATGGTTCCCGAGTGCCATCACTAATAACTACCATTCAATAAAAAAATAATATTGGGGCGCCTGGGTGGCTCAGTGGGTTAAGCCGCTGCCTTCGGCTCAGGTCATGATCTCAGGGTCCTGGGATCGAGTCCCGCATTGGGCTCTCTGCTCAGCAGGGAGCCTGCTTCCTTCTCTCTCTCTCTGCCTGCCTCTCAGTGTACTTGTAATTTCTCTCTGTCAAATAAATAAATAAAATCTTTAAAAAAAAATAATAATAATATTAGCCCTTACCTAATTTTCCATCTCCGCTTTAAACAATGGCAAGTAGAACTGTGTTGGTCACAGCAAAGATGGCGCTGGCCTGCCTTCTCTTCCGGCTAGAAAAGGCGCCACCGTGGCAGTATTGGCGCCAACGTGGCGGTTTCGGTTCCGCATATCTCTGACTACGTAACCAAACCCCATAGGCTCTCTCTCCCCGCTGACCTCATTTCCCATCCCCTACCCAATATAAGCTGCAACCCCGCTCAATAAAGTGAGATCCTGCTTCGACAGATCCCCCGAGTCTGGTGTGGTTCGTTAATGCGCCTGGACTCGCGACACTCGCCATCCCGCTCAGCCCCAAGGGGAGCTACCGGCTGGCCCGGACGCTCTCCTCGTGCCTGTCGCCCCGCAAAACCTACCGGAGTCCGACAACTGGTGCCCCGTGTGAGGACCCTCTCCTCGTTCTTCTCGCTGATGGGCCAATCGGTCTTCGGGTGAGTGTACCCCCATAAATTATGGGGCAGTCATCTTCCAAAAGTGACCTTGCCCTCGAATCCCTGCGTTTCCTTTTGAGAAGCCGCGGCCTTTCCCTCACCGATTCCCAAGCCCTTAAGACATGGGAGGCCTTTGTTAAGGTGGCTCCTTGGCTTCCGGAAGGTAACCTTTTTGATTGGGACACGTGGGATCGTATTGAACAGCTAATCCATAAAGCCCACGTAAACAGGGGGGAGATACCCCCTTTGGGTACATATCCTACTCTGGCGGCACCAAAGAGTTGCTTTCCACCCAGACCCCCAAAGGGGCTTAAGGAGTCACCTTGCCCCCCGAAATCTTGCACCCCTCCCCCTTCCCAATCCGAGGCAACCAAACTCCCTTCTGGGACGCCCACTCCGACTATATCAGACAAGCCACAAGAGAAGTCTCCCACTCCCGCCTCAAACATTCCTGACGGCCCCTCCGCTAGACCCAAAAAACTCTATCCCCCTCTAAACCCTTTTGATGAAGCCCCTTGGCCCCCAGATCTCCAACCCAAACCTCGAAGTAAGAGCCCCCCTGTGAGACCCCCCTCCACTAATGTTAACCCAGGGGGTAACCGTCCAGCTCCATGGTACCCATGGGAGCCTGGGGACCTTAAGGAGCTTAAAAAGGCAGTGTTTTTGGACAGGCTTTAATGGTCTACTCCCCTTCGTCCTCCCCTTCCTGGGACCCATCTTAACCCTACTCCTCCTAGTTTCCTTTGGCCCCTGCATTATAAACAAGTTGGCCCAATTCGTGCAAAAGAGGATGGAAGCCATTCAATTACATTATCAGAGATTGGCCGCCTATGATGAAGAATAGCGCCAACGACCTTTATTGGCCAATGACGGGTAAGACCCCATGAAGACCGGGGCAACCTAAGACAGGCCTTAGAGGAAAGTTCCCCTTGTAGCTGCATGATATTCAATGACGGGTAAGACCAATGGGAGGGACAGAACAACCTAAGACAGAGGACATACCTTTGCTGTATGACCCTCAATGATGGGTAAGTCTGTTACCTCACCACTGGCAACCTAAGACAGAAGTCATGCCTACAAAAACAAAAGGGGGAAATGTTGGGCACAGCAAAGATGGCGCTGGCCTGCCTTCTCTTCCGGCTAGAAAAGGCGCCACCGTGGCAGTATTGGCGCCAACGTGGCGGTTTTGGTTCCGCATATCTCTGACTACATAACCAAACCCCATAGGCTCTCTCCCCGCTGACCTCATTTCCCATCCCCTACCCAATATAAGCTGCAACCCCGCTCAATAAAGTGAGATCCTGCTTCGACAGAT
>NC_081562.1:95843138-95860397 GCF_022355385.1 Mustela nigripes
TCCCCCGAGTCTGGTGTGGTTCGTTAATGCGCCTGGACTCGCGACACTCGCCATCCCGCTCAGCCCCAAGGGGAGCTACCGGCTGGCCCGGACGCTCTCCTCGTGCCTGTCGGCCCGCAAAACCTACCGGAGTCCGACAGAACTGAAAATCTAGCCCTACCATCTTTGTAGACTCAAAGTCTCAGCATGACAATAGTGTGGCAATTTTATTTTCTCATTGAATGCCCTGCATATACTATTTTAGAAAAGAATATAGATGCTCCATCCATTTTTTGAGCTGATTAGGGTTTTGTCTTCACTCTCTTTTCTGACATTTTTATCAAATTATCTTAAAATTCATTCCCTTTCTTTGAGTCAAGCTTATTTCTGAAGACTAAGTCTGCTTATCTAGCTGTTGACCTCTGTTAGAAAAGTATCACAAGCATAGGAAATTTGTTTTAGTAGAATTCTAGCAAAAATTCAGTTATAGGCTTATGTGATTACTCAGTTCTGGACGATCCCATTGTTTAATAAGGATCTGACGAGTTACAGTATTTTTTAAAACAAATATTAATATCTGTGTGTTTCTTTGCTGTACCTTGCCAAACTGGCTACACCTTCAGTGTCCATATAAGCATATAAGCATAAATCTCCAAAAACTTACACTTATCTGGTCATTTATTTTATTGCTACATCACAGCTCCTACCTATGCCTTCCTTATTTTGATCAGTTTTGACAAATTTATGTATTGTTTAATCATATCCCAAACAAGATTGAGGATATTTCCATAAACCCCACAAGTTCTCTTATATTTTTTGCAAGTTATTCCTCACCTGTCACTTTCTCAGACAACCATCTGTCTGATTTCTGCACTAGACAGAGTGGTGTGTGGACTTAAAAATTGTCTCAAACAACAACAACCCTATTTTGTAAAGTTTGCCAATTTTGACAGTGTAAATTCTCCTACCGTGGCACCATGGCTGACTTTAAGCTACCAAGGTAACATCACTAAATGTAGAGTTGGGAAGAAATTTGCAATAGCACACTGTGATGCACTATTATATTATTTCTACCTTTCAAATACAGTATGAATATATAAACAGCATAGAAAAGAAATGGTAAGTTTTGAGTGTTTATTTTATATTAATTATAAACCTATGTAAGTCAAATTGTAATAGTTGGTTTGTTCAACTGGCTCACAGAAATCCTGAAAATTTTATAGCTGATATGAGCCAGCTCCAGTACAACACTAACAAGAGCTGCCTACTTTGTGAAATGAATGTCATACCAGTAGAATTATTCTGCATGTCCTTTTTTGTTTCTTTTACACAAATAATGTTTCTGAGATTCGTGTGTGTTATTGCATGCATTGGTAGTTCATTGTCTTTTGTTGTCAAATGGTATTCCATTCTATGAATAGAGAACAATTTTTTTAGCTATTTACCTCTTGATGGATATTTGTATTACTTTCAGATTGGCTCTTACTAATAAAGCTATGAACATTTGTCTTGACTTACACTTTTGTTTCTCATAGATAAAATCCTAGACATGTGTTTGCTGGGTCATAGGCTAGGGATGTGTTTAGCTTTGTAAGAAACTGCTAAAATATCTTCAACTAGTTTTGTAATTTTACTGTCCCACCAGCAATGTATGAGAGTTTAAGTTGGATCACATCCTTGCCAACACTTGGGTTTCCAACCTCTGTACTTTTTTTTTTCATTCTAATGGGTATGCAGCGGTATTTTTTTATTGTGGCTTTAATTGGATTTACACTAATAAATAATTGGTACAAAATTTGTTTTTAAAGTGATCAGTGCCTCAATCTTGGACCTGAAAGTCACTCATGGCAGTCTCAATTCATTGTTTCAAGTTGTTAGGGCTGACAGAATTGAGAGAATTTCCCTGGATTTCCTTTTTGCAGGCCATAATATATCTTACTATATTTTGAGCTTTAATTCATGGGCCAAGTAGAAAAGGTAATACAGAAATGGGAGAAAGCCACATGGCATTCTAAGGTAGACATTGATGATTTATGGGAATTGTTTTGCTGGTTGTATCCTGGTTGTATCCTGATACAACCAGCAAAACAATGACTCTGGGTTTCAAAGTTGAACTCAGTCCTGCATATAGGTCTCATCCTGTTCTGTGCCTAGTTGATAATATTAATTAAATGCTAGCCTTGACCCCATCCTTTTTTGGTCACCAGAAAATTCACCAGAAGCCAAGGTGATAGAGGAAAAAGAGTGAATATAGTTGAGAAAACAATTAACCAGGGGTCTCCTGTAGTTCTACGTATATCTTGCAAGTAGAGAGGCTGACTGCCCTTTGTCCTAGG
Organism: Mustela nigripes; assembly: GCF_022355385.1. Classification (NCBI taxonomy): domain Eukaryota; kingdom Metazoa; phylum Chordata; class Mammalia; order Carnivora; family Mustelidae; genus Mustela; species Mustela nigripes. Next base: position 95,845,454 of record NC_081562.1, read on the forward strand.
CTACTTTTATGGCTTATTTGCATTCCAAAAGCTTTGCAAAATAAAGATAATAACTCCTTTTGCAAATAGTATCTATCTTGTGAAAGACATTCTTTTTTTTTTTTTTTAAAGATTTTATTTATTTACTTGACAGAGAGAGATCACAAGTAGGCAGAGAGGCAGGCAGAGAGAGAGGAGGAAGCAGGCTCCCTGCTGAGCAGAGAGCCTGATGCGGGGCTCGATCCCAGGACCCCGAGATCATGACCCGAGCCAAAGGCAGTGGCTTAATCCACTGAGCCACCCAGGCACCCCTGAAAGACATTCTTATATGCCAATACAATCATAATAAAATGTCTCCTTCTGAAGTAGAGTAGATACAAGCTTATTACTGATTATAAAAGATTTGAGTTCCCTAAGCTTAGGGTTCTTCTGCTGTAACACACTCCACTGCAGGTACATTTGTTAAATGGCCCTCTTCATGGTGCTCTGTGGGAACTGGGACTCAGAGAACCAATGCAAAAAAAAAAAAAAGCTAATATTTTGGCTACTGTTCTTATTGTAATTAAAAAACCATCTCTCACTTCTGACTCATGAAACTGTGACAAGCTAACAAAACCTTGGAAGACAGGTAAAATCTCAGATGTTTGCCATTCTTGGCAATGTCTATGTCCAGCAAAATCCAAGTAAAAGAATGGTCATAGCTGTGTTATTTATTAACAACCAAACTAAGCCTGATGATCACATACCTGTACCACTGGGGCAAATAATATATTATATGTTAATAAAAAGAACTTAAAAAATAAAAAATAAAAGGATAATCAACTTTTAAAAATTGTTATAGACTCTAAGAAACAAACTGAGGGTTTTGAAGGGGAGAGGAGTGAGGGTAGGGTGAACCTGATGGTGGGTATTGCAGGGAGCACTGGGTGTGGTGCATAAACAATGAATCCTGGAACACTGAAAAAATAAAATAAAAAAATCGTTATAGTATATCCATACAATGAATACCATACAGCTATTACTGCATGGCTATAAAAATTCAAAGAAACAACAAAGCAAACAACATGGATGAATCTCAAATAAAATATGTTGTATGATAGAAGGCACACACAAAATGACATACAGTATAATTTCACTTATGTAACATACAAGAATGAGTAAAATTCATCAATAGTGACAGATGTCAAGATAATGGGTATGAAGGGGGGTTAGGTATTGACTCAGAAGAAGCATGAGGCAAGATTCTGAAGGAGTGGGAAATGTTCTGGGATATACTTCCATATTTTCTGAATATACATATGGAAAAATGCCTTTGTCAGTGATTAATAGTATATTCTTGTTGTTTTACTATTATATGGTACACCTTAACGAAAACATTTTTTAAATTATTTAAACTTTAGAGTAACTTTTCTTAATAAACTATGACTTGCAATATTGAGGAAATTGTAATACTGAGGAATACTTAATATTCTAAGAAACTTGAAAGAAGTTATTTTGCTGAATTAAACATGGTATCTCTTGTCTGATAATATTCCTGATTATACCTTATCAAGAAAGAAAGAGAGAAAGAAGGGAAGAAGGAAGGAAGGAAGGAAGGAAGGAAGGAGAGAAAGAAAAAAAAAGAAAGATATTTGAAGTAATAGTTTACCTAAAATTTTATTTGAAAGCAGTTTAAATTAGATAAAGAAAGTACTTTTTAGAGCAAGTGTAATATCAAGTTTCCAAGATATTTATGTGTATCTCTTGTCCTTGTCTATTGCTTATTTAATTGCTTATATTAATTATTGCAGGTAAAGTTAATTTTAGCTTAGTTTCAAAGATAATTTTATTATCAAAGCTTAGACTCAATGTGCATTACTTTTTATGTGTCCTTTATGTGTCAGTATTTTACTGATCAAAAGAGAGGTGCTATACTTTTTTTTTTTTAATAAACATATAATGTATTATTAGCCCCAGGGGTACAGGTCTGTGAATCACCAGGTTTACACACTTCGCAGCAGAGATGCTGTATTTTTTTTTTAATATAAAGATTCATTTATTTATTTGAGAGAAAGAGACCACATGCATGCAGGTGGGACAGAGATAAGGAGAAAGAGACAGAATTCTTTTTTTTTTTTTTAAAGATTTTATTTATTTATTTGACAGAGAGAAATCACAAGTAGATGGAGAGGCAGGCAGAGAGAGAGAGGAGGAAGCAGGCTCCCTGCCGAGCAGAGAGCCCAATGCAGGACTCGATCCCAGGACCCTGAGATCATGACCTGAGCCGAAAGCAGCGGCTTAACCCACTGAGCCACCCAGGCGCCCCAAGAGACAGAATTCTTAAGCCAACTCCTGGCTGAGCTCGGAGCCTGACCCCAGCATCCTGAGATCATGACCAGAGATGAAATCAAGAGCAGGCTCCTTCACCAACTGAGCTACTCAGGCTCCCTAAGATCTAGGTTTCTGATACTACTTTCCATGAAAGGAACTAGGACTTCTTGGTGAAATGGCTGATTCTTGGACTGGAGTGAAGGATGTAAAAGATGAGCCTGTGTGTACCTTTTAATTCCAGAAAGTAAGGAAGTGTTCAACGGGCGGGGGGAGATCCCCAGTGGTAGATGTATTAGTCTGCTAGGGCTGTCATAACAAAATACCAAATGGGGGCTTAAACAACAAATTTATTTTCTTACAGTTCTGGAGGCCTGAAGTCAAAGATCAAAGTGCCATTTAATTTGGTTTCTGGTGAGAGCTCTCTTCCCAGCTTATAAACAGCCAACTTATTATTCTCACATGGTCTTTTCTCTATATGCATGTGGGAAAGAGGGAAATAAAGAAAGACAAAATGCTTTCTGGTATTTCTTCCTCTTTTTGTAAAGACAACTATTCTATTAGATTAGGGTTTTAACATATGAATTTTGGAGAGACACAATTCAGTCCATAACAATGGGTATATATGAAAGGGACACAGATCAGCAGAAAGGGCTCCTAAAGCTCAAAGGTACAACAAATTGAGCAACAAAACAAATCAAGATCAATGAATCCCTATGTTGTAAGTATAAAACTGTGTTAACAAATAAATACATAAGGAGTATACAATAATCTACATAAATAATCTGTCCTCAAGGAGGAGTATAACTCCCCACTCCTAAAGTGTAGGCTATGCATGGTGACTTCCTTCGAAAGAATACAGTCTGGGAGAGGAAAGTAATAGTGTAGTGGAACAAACTAACAAACACTAATTCAGCCAGATGTACAAGGTCAAATTAATAATGATAAGTCATGGGGCACCTGGGTGGCTCAGTGGGTTAAAGCCTCTGCCTTTGGCTCAGGTCCTGATCTCAGGATCCTGTGATTGAGTCCAGCATGGGGCTCTCTGCTCAGCAGGGAGCCTGCTTCCTCCTCTCTCTTTGCCTGCTTCTCTGCCTACTTGTGATCTCTGTCTGTCAAATAAATAAATAAAATCTTTAAATCATATGGTTTCACTTATTTGTGGAGCATAACAAATAGCATGGAGGACATGCGGAGTTAGAGAGGAGAAGGGAGTTGGGGTAAATTAGAAGGGGAGGTGAACATGAGAGACTATGGACTATGAAAAACAATCTGAGGATTTTGAAGGGGTGTGGGGTAGGAGGTTGGGGGAACCAGGTGTTGGGTATTAGAGAGGGCACGGATTGCATGGAGCACTGGGTGTGGTGAAAAAATAATGAATACTGTTATGCTGAAAATAAATAAATTAATAAAAAATAATGATGTCATGTTGATAATATATTCTTTTGATATGATGTGATGAAAATTGTAGTTTATCTCTGTGATCTTCCTCTTCTTCCCCAAGACATGGAACCCTAGCTTAATCATGAGGAAAACATAGACAAATTCCAATAGAAGGACAGTACAAAACCCCTAACCAGTACAACTCAAACTCTCAAGGTCATTGTAAAAAAGGAAAATCTGAGAAACTATCACAGCCAAGAGAGTCTAAGAAAACATGACAATTAAATGTTTATGGTGTACTGGGTGATACCCGAGAAAAACAACAAAAACATGTATTAGGGAATAACTAAAGATATCTTCACAAAATATGGACTTTATTTAATTAGTAATAATGTATCAGTTTATTGGCTCAGTTATGACAAACATAACACACTAATTATCAGGGAATCTGTATATGGACATGAGTGGGAACTCTCTGTGTGCTCTTCATTTTTCTATAAATCTAAAACTATTATGAATAAAAGGTTTATTTAAACTAAAAAATTGCTACATATCCTAAGAGAGAAAAATTAGCTGACTTCTAAGGCACATGACTATTACCATTTTTAAATGTTTTCCAATTTTCCCTATTTTTTGCAATTATTTGTTTTATCTCCCGCATTTTCTATTAGTATTTAATCATATTTTCAAGGCCCTTTAGGAACGTCATCAGTATCTAATTAACTTGCATGTAGTGGTAAGTCATCCATGGGCCATTTTCCCTTAGCAACTCTTCATTATTGATGTTTATACACAACTTCATAATTGTGCTTGTAGACAATATTTACTGTAAAGTAAAGAAATCAACTGGCTCCCTAATAAACCCCAGGATTATACTGGAACAAGTACCAGTGTTCTATATACATGTTATAGAATTATTATATTAAATGATTAATATCTCTTGCTAAAAAATTAAATAAAAGTAACTTGATATTTAATGTCTCATAAGCAAAATATTATTCCAGCAAACAGAAAAATTAGATCTTTATATATATACTATATAAAGTATAAATACTTTATAAATTGGGAACTTTCTTTTTTTTAACTAAGCTTTCAAATTATTTTTGCTTAATTAAAAAATAAAACTCATATAAATCTGGCTTAAAATTGCCAAATTTGCAGAATGGCAGATGCAAACCAGTTGTCATTTAACAATTTTGTCAAATATGCTTATTACTAAAGAGTTTATAATTTATTCCATTGGCCTATAAGAAATGGATATTTCAATGAATGAAATTGAGAAATGGAAAAACAGCAATGACCTTGATTGAATATATTGCCAAGTCTAAAACAATCTGGTATCACTGGAAAAATGGGCTGATCCATTCATTTTATACTGATCAGAACTTTAGCAATTATTTCCTTAAGTAACATATTTATAGAAATATCATAGATAAGAAATCCAGATGTCAAATCTTATTATAAATTCATGTAACATTGTGATCATACCATATCTCTAGATGTTTAAAATAAAAATTTGAAGATTAGTTATTAATGTGAATATTCCTCTGAAATTTTAATAATTTTAAAGTAAATTTAGTGTTAATAATTTTGAAGGGTTCATATGCTATACAGTATTCTATCACTACCCACGTCAAATGAAAATAAGGACATAAACTGACTAAAATGCTAATAATTTTTTAAATTCCATTTTTAGCCCAAATGTCTTATTAATGTTTTTGGATATTTTGTGAAATTATATACCCTACTATATCTTTTCCTTACAAGAACTCACCAATATAGAACTAAATTCCCTTTGTATTTAATAAAGCTACATGTATATACATATATATATATATACATGAATATATACATGAATAAAAGTTCCCAAAAAAGTGTGAATACATAACTGGAAATAAAATTTTAATATGATTTCCATTGAAAGGAATATACACCTGCACTTGGCCTGCCTAGTCTTAAGCAAGCTAATCATTTCATTAAAAATATGATCACATCAAAAATAATTTGGAACATGAGAGGGACTGGACCAGGTGGAGGGGGATTTGTTTTTATTTTCCAAATGAATATTTGTAATGTGTTTTGTAGGAAGAGTTTGCTAAATCAATGTGTAGTTTGTATATCCATTCCATTCCGAATATTATGGTATTATAACAGAATTTTCTAAAGGAAAGAATATGGAAGGAAGAAAAGATATTTGATTGGGATGAGTTTTCCAGATTACTCAGAATTGAATTTTTTCTTTATCTGTTATTGTAATATTATTTTATCTCAAATTCCATTATAGGAATAGAATTAGGTATCCAACAAAATATAATGAAGTCTATAGATAGAAATTACATTGCAGTAATCCTACAGAGATGCTAGTAGACACACCATTGACTTTTTTTTTTAATCTTATGAGACCCATAAAGGGAAGCCTTTTGTTTAATAGCAACTTTTGACATTTATTACTTTGCTTCTAACCATTCTTTTTCTCTTCAGTTTATTAAGTTATAAATGTATCGTCTATTTTCTTGAATATTGTATTATCACTAATATTCTTACTGGCTTTTATTTCTTTTGCACTACATTCACGGGGTTCTCATACAATGTCCTTGAATAATGAGCAGAATGTTTGTGTCTGTATAGTCAGTATTTCAATGATATCAGTAAGCTTTTCTGTTCAATGGGAGATAAGCTATAGCTTAAAACTTCAGATAAAAGAAATTAAAGTATGTATATGCATGACCTTCCGGTATTTATGTTTTTTTATGAATGTGAGTAAATGTATGTATGTAATTGTGTGGTGGGAAAAAATGTAAACATATCCTCAGGGCACCTGGGTGGCTCAGTCCTTAAGCATCTGCCTTCCACTCAGGTCATGACCCCAGAGTCCTGGGGTCAGCCCCACATTTGGCTCTCTGCTCTATGGGAAGCTTGTTTCTCCCTTTCCCACTCCCCCTGCTTGTGTTCCCTCTCTTGCTGTGTCTTTGTCTGTCAAATAAATAAATAAAATCTTAAACAAACAAACAAGCAAACAGGAAAAATTTAGTATGGCTTCTGAATGTTCTATTAATCCATTCCTTATAAAATCTTCCTTGGTTATTCAGATGAGAATTCTGATTTGGCTGGTGTAGTGGATATTCAAGTGAAATTCAGGAAGCTTGAGTTAAGACATTTATATTATCCTGTCCTTGGCTTTTCCTTTTTTAAATAAGGCCACTATCATAGGTGATGTATAAGATCGTTTCCCAAATCAAACTCCTCAAGCTAAACCTGTGAAACGGTTCCAGACCTGGGCATTCCCTCTCAGAGCACCCTAACTTTGACCACTTTGAAATCCCCAAAATGAACAACCTCAAGCTAAATTTAAAAAGTGGCTTGCTTGGGGAGCCTGGGTGGCTTGGTTGGTTGGGTGTCCAGCTCTTCGTTCCAGCTCAGGTCACGATCTCAGGGTCATGAGATGGAGTCCTGTGTCGGTTCTGTGTGTTGCATGGAGTCTGTTTAAGACTTCTCTCCTTCTGCCGTTCCCCCTGCTTTCTCTCTCTCTCTCAATAAATAAAATCTTTTATATATATATATATATATATATATTTTTTTTTTTTTTTTAAAGTGGCTTCCTTAAGATATATATACACAAGTAGAAATTGAGAAGTTTGGAACAGAGATTTGTTTGAGTACAGTGATTACAAAAGAATCCAAAAAGAGCAAAGAGCAAAAAAGTCTTATCTTGATTATGAGCTAATTTTGTGATTCCTGCTCTGGTTCTTATTCCTTTCAAACATCCACTTTCTAGCACTATTAACTACGCAAGACTGGTATTGTAGTAACATTAACAACTGAGATGTCCTCAAAAGAAAGGTGTTTTCCTGTTTATAATTCAAGACATCTGTTAAAAAAAAAGTTGTCTTTACCAGAATTTTATTTGTCAACATGATCTGGTCATTTAGGAAAACATTAAAAAATGTTAGAATAATATGGGATATGGATATAGAGAATCAAAACTAGATCCATGGGAATAGATGAAAAACTTGAACTATTAAATCTACTGATGAAAAGATTTGGAGAAAACAGTGTTGCTTAGTGCAAGATAATTCTATGAAAGCATAGTATTTCTAAGTGAAATAGTATGTTTTGTTTATTGTTAGAAAAAAACTGTAGAATACTTGGGAATAGTTGAAAAAGAGTATTTGGTTTCTTTAATTTGGGAAACTAGGTGCCTTCTAAGGTACTGTCTGAATTATTTCTACCTTTTATTGTCTTTGATCTATTTTACAACTGTGTAAATAATAGAAAATGGAAAATGCATATTAATTGTGCTCACAGAAAAACAAATTAGTTGTCTCTAATGTAGTAGTTATTGTCCTGTGGACAGACCTGTTCGCACTACAAGTAAATTCATTTCAGTATTCCTCTTCTGCCTAGGTATACGTGATACTTTAATTTTCCTTTAACCACTTGAAACATTTTATGGATCCTCTCATTAAATAAGTAACATTTTTATATCTGTCTATTTTATTTTGTTATGGGAATCATTTTATTATTTTTATTCTTTAGTAGTATTCAAGCATTTGTGTTTACAAAAATTGGATCAATAAAGATAAGACATTTGGGGGCTATCTTTCATTTTTTTTTTTAAAAACCCTTTTTTCACTTGGGAGGTTCAGAAAGGTGCTTATATGACTTGTGTGTATTTTCTACAATATGTCAGTAACAAAAATGTTCTGTGATCTCCAGGAAAGACACAGCTATGACTAGACATTATTTTTATCTACAAAGGCTCAGAAATTAAATCTAAAAATGTATTAGTTTTGCTTTAAAAATGAATTAATTTTAGTAGGGTACAGAATTTCAAAAGATAGTAGGTAAGTCTCTTCATCTTTTTGGTAGGAATATAGTTTTCCATTATTTATACTCATCCAGTTGCCAGCTACCAGATTTTAGTTATGGTATGACATGTTTAAATAAAAATCCCCTGGCTTTGTGCCTGAAAATAATATACGTATATTTACTATGAAGGTTGTTCTCAATTCCTATAGATGCGTATGAGCAAAATAAATATGCAAGGCATCACGGAACAAAAGAACTCAAATTGACTCTCTTAGCCTTACAGTCTATGCACAAACATAAACAAGGCAAAGTCCCTGTTAAATTATTGATAACCTGCTTCAGCCTCTACTAATTCTTTTCAATGGAGAAGTAAACATTCACGTTAAAGGCCATAAAAATGGTCAGTTAAGTCATAACTACTTGCCTGGTAGCTGATTTCCCTTCAGAGGTCTAAATCATGCACATTTATAATTTCGGGTTTATTGTACATCCTTAATTTATAAATAGCCATTAAAATACATTTAAACAATTTAAGAATAATAAGTGTCCCCTGTTATTTTGTTTTTCTGAATTTGCATGTGGAAATAGTATATAATTTTTAAATATCCATGATAATACTACAATTACTTTTTATAATTAGGGACCTTTAATATATTAGTACCAGATAACATTTTTGTATGTTTAATCACAGAATTTATTTGAACAAAATTATTTATTTGAACAAAGATGCAATTAAAGGTGCATTTCTAGTCTATGTCTTATATAAAAGAATAGTCTCTGAGTTTCAAAACTGTCAAGGAAGAATGAAACAATATCGCTGGAGCACCTGGGTGGCTCAGATGATTAAGCACCTGCCTTCAGCTCAGGTCATGATCTCCAGGTCCTGGGATCAAACCCCATGTCAGGCTCCCTGCTCAGTGGGGAGTCCGCTTCTCTTTCTCTCTCTCTGCCTCTCCACCTGCTTGTGCTCTCTGTCTCTTTCTCAAATGAATAAATGAAATCTTTTAAAAAATAATAATAATAAATAAAACAATACCACTGCTTTATGTTGAAAAGCATAAAGATTACAGTTAGTTTCTTTGATTTACATAGCTTAGGAAAATTAATGTACACATGTAAAAACAAATACCTATGGTTGTTCATGTTGTACTTTGAGAAGAGATACTCTATGAGGATTTATTATTAAAGATTCTTATGATCTGAATGTTTCTATCTTGGCCCCCCTGCAAATTCTTATATTGAAATCCTAACCACCAGTAATGATAGTATTAGGAGGTGAGCATTTGTGGAGATGATTATGTCATAAAGGTGGAGGTCTCATAAATGAAATTAGCACCGCACAAAAGAAGCTCCAGAGAGATCTCTAATCCTTTCCACTATATGAAAATATAACCAGAAGGTGCTGGCTATGGACCAGGAAGGGAGCTCTTGCTAGATGGCATCCTGCTGGCATCTTGATCTTGGACTTTCTACCTTCCAAAACTCTGAGAAATAAAATTTTGTGGTTTATAAGCAACTCAGTCAGTAATATTTTGTTATAGCAGCCTAAACAGACCAAGACAATGATATAGACATTTGAATGTGTTAAAATGAAACTTATCAATTACATAAATATATTTATTTTTCACTTTGTTGCATCAGTAAAATCAAATGCACACATTTTCCCTTTACTACTAAGTTTTGAAAGATAAGTCTTCCATAACTTTAGGAAAGTTTTAGTCCTGGTTTTTCAGTTGTGATCATTTTAGTTCCAGAATTATTAGAATCATAAGCAGTCCCTGGGAGATTGTCCAAGAAGATAAATAGCCAAAGAACCAGGATTAGCCAGATAAATATTTTTACCAAAGGCCACTATGAGAAAAATCTGAAAACCAGAACCTTGTAGGAGATGAGAAACTGCTGCTGACTGCCTCAATTCCACAGATACAATATCCTGTGCCCACAGCCTAAATGAGTTAAGTTACCTATCAGTATGTGCAGAAGGTGTTTACCTTCATTCAACTACCACCTCTAATTTACTGACAGGAATGGTCTTTACCTATACCATAAAACTACATCTGTGGACAACTACTTATCTGATGACTGGAAAAAACAAAAACAAAAACAAAACAAAACAACAACAACAACAAAAAAAACAAAGAGTTTTGAAACTTCTAAGAAAAGATCCACAGGATATACTTGTGTTATTTTGAAGTTGTATTTTAAAAGTTTTTGAGCTTCACTTTATTTAAAAAGTATTAGATCTGTGAATTGACATAGTTGGAAATTGGGTGAGAAGCTGTAATTCTCTTATATCTGCTCAAGTCAGACCTATGCATTCACATTTAATTTGTGTTTTTCCAGTGCAAAATTAATATTAACTTAGTGGCTTGCAGTCCTAGAACCACAAGACAAACAACTTCTGCAGGCCAGAACATCCTGATTAACAAAGAATCCTTCTTCTCATTACGAAAACCAAACCCATTTTGCATTCAGAACTGAAATACCATTACTTGTTCTATTCCTCAGTGTGAAACCAGCATTCCTACCAAAATGAGAGAACCCACTTAAGGCATCTTTCACCAGCAGCCCTGGCCTAGCAATATCAGTCTTTGCTTTTCAGAGATATAGTCCTACCTTCACCAACATATTATTCATTACTTAGTTGGAAAGTATAATTATGGACACTCTGCAATAATATTTGAAAGTATGTACACAGATTGCTTTGAATAATTCCACTAAAATATTCTTACCTAAATCTCTAAATTTTATCCTGTACCTTTGCCAAAGAATTCTGCCTACTTGACATAAGTTTATCTATTATAAATCTGGGTTTCCAACAATCATCCAAAAGGAACAAGTGCATGTTCTTCCAGCCACTCCTATGAGCACTTTGATACCAGTATATCTGATAGAAATCCCATGCTGATAATTTCACTTTTTTTCCAAAATTGTACATTTTTATATTTGATTGAACATCCTGAGCATCAATCTCCTTATGTATCCTTGTGATTTTAATTTGTATGTACTTTCTCAAAATACATTTGTCTTTGCAATTGTATACTACTTTGTTCAAGATTTGACACTGTAATTACCCTTCCCACTTCTTTCAGGTAGGACGAGTATAACTTTACTGTAATTAAATAGGGATTACAAAGGATGGTCAGTTTTCATTATGAAGAGAACTGATCTCTCCTTTTATAGTATCAGCCCCTTCAAACTGGAAAGGGAAAGTCTTATCAAATATGGAAAGAAGAGCTGCTTCAGCCGCTAAGTATCTTTCAGTAAAATATGAGAGTTCAGGTCTTAAATTATAATAATATCTCCATTCTATTTTTTTGCCATTCAATGTGAACATACCATATTAGTAACCTGGAGAGTCTGTGGATTTAAATGTCTTTTGAAATTCAGTAAAGTGCAGGATTAAATTGTGAGTTTAATTTTAGTCTACCTAAAAACTATGGCTTCAAGAAAAAAATTGTGGCACAGTAATATGAAGTTTTGGTTGTCAGTGTATGACATGAGCCAAGGCTATGGAAATCTGGGCTTATATTTCTATTTGTTTAAGCTCTCCATAGTTTCTAGACTAGGGTAAAAGAAAAGACCTCCACATTTGTTGAAATTTATCTGGACCCTCATTTACTCCTCAGCAACAGTTCCTGGACACCTCCAAAGCTTTATGATCAGTAGATGTCTCCTTCCAAATGACCACATATGACTAATTTTTGTTCTATTAATTGGAGGTCTTTCTGAAGTTTTAACCCTTAAGAATAGCTGTATTTTCACTGCCTTCAGCCCTAAAATTTCAAGGAAATCAATCACAGAATTCCTTTTACTCCTCTATCCAAAAAACCTGGGGAAAATTTTCTGTATCAATCTTGGTATGCAGGTTCTAGCAATAGAAAATTATTCCAATAGAAATAAGTTTGTGGGGGGCATTCGGCTGGCTCACTCAGTAGAGCATGCAACTCTTGATCTCAGAGTTGCAACTTTGAGTCCCACGTTGGGCAGAGAGGAGAGAAGAGGAAAAGAAAAAGAAAAAAGAAAAAGAAAGAAAGAAAAAGAAAATAAAATTTGGGGGAGAGTCTCAGAATTGTTACAATTCTCAAAGAAACTGGTTTGGAGTGTACTCTGTGAATTAAAAGTTCAAAATTAGAATGCACATTTGATCTAGTAATTGATACTTTCATTAGGTATAGACATTACATACACTACCAGTAAAATCATTGGCTACTAGATGCTGCCACAATTAATGGTACCATTGTTGCCTCTAGAAACAGATCTCATTAGACCAACTTTGTACCCAATTTTACCCAAATTATTTTCAGATTCAGTGCAATCCCTGTCAAGTTTCCAATGACATTTTTTGAAAAAAAAAAAATAGAAAAATCAATGTAAAATTCATACAGATAAAGGACCCCAAAAGCCTAAACAATCTTGGAAAAGAACAAAACTGAGACACATGATTATGATTATGATTCCAAAACTTACTACAAAGCTATAGTAATCAAAACAGTTTGGTACTGGCATAAAGATAGACAAATAGAGTAAAGGAATAGAATAGACATCACAGAAATAATCATATATATATATATGAAAATACACACACACAAACAAATAATTTTTTATAAGTTTACCAAAACCATTCAATGGAGAAAGGACAGTCTTTTTAACAAATGGTGCTGGAGAAACTGGCTATTCACATACAAAAGACTAAATTTGGACCCTTACCCAATAACATGTAAGAAATTAACTCAAAATAGATCAAGCATTTAAACTTAAAAGCTAAAACCACAAAAGTTTTAGAGAAGAAAAATAGAACAAAAACTTCATGACAGTGATTTTGGCAATGATTTCTTGGTTATGATATCAAAGATATAGGCAACAACAAAAATAGACAAATTGGAGTTCTTGAAAATTTTTAAATTTCCATACATCCAAAGACACTACCAACAAAGCAAACAAGCAACCGTAAAATTGGAAAAATATTTACAGATCATATATTTGATAAGGTATTAAAAAGAAAATACAGATAATTCCTAAAACTTGATAACAAAAACAGAAATGCATTCAAAGACTTGCATAGGGATTTATTCAAATGAAATATACAAATGGCCAATGAACATGAGATGATGCTCAGCCTCACCAATCATTGGGAAAATCCAAATCAAAACTATAATGAGATACTACCTCGACCCATTAGGATGGCTGTTACCAAAAACCAGAAAACAAGTGTTAGACAAGATGTGGATAAAAATGGAATCTTTATGCAGCATTGGTGGAAATGTAAAATGATAAAACCTTCTATGGAAAACAGCATAATGTTCCTCAAATTAAAAACAGAACTATCATATAATACAACAATTCTTCTTCAGGGCATATATATCCAAAATAGTTGAAACTAGGTCAAAAAAACATATTCATATAACCATGTTAATAGCAGCATTATTCTTAATTACTAAAACATTGAAGCAACTCAAATGTCCATCAACAGATGCGTGGAGAAGTGAAATGTGGTATATACATGCAATGGAATGTTATTCACCCTTTAAAAGAGAAGAGATACTGCAATGTGCTACAAAAGGATGAACCTTGAGGACATTATGCTAAATGAAATAAGCCAGTCACAAAAAGACAAATATTTTGGGGGAGGAGTCAAGATGGCGGAGAAGTAGCAGGCTGAGACTACTTCAGCTACCAGGAGATCAGCTAGATAACTTATCTTAAAATTGCAAACACCTGCAAATCCATCGGAAGATCGACGAGAAGAAGAACAGCAATTCTGGAAACAGAAAAACAACCACTTTCTGAAAGGTAGGACTGGTGGAGACGTGAATCCAAAGCGACGGGAAGATAGACCCTGGGGAGAGGGTCCGGCTCGTGGCAAGCGGGGGAGCAATGGAGCACAAAATCAGGACTTTTAAAAGTCTGTTCTGCTGAGGGACATCGCTCCAGAGGCTAAAACGGGGCGAAGCGCACGCGGGGTCAGCATGGCCTCAGGTCCCGCAGGGTCACAGAAGAATCAGGGGTGTCTGAGTGTCGCAGAACTTGCGAGTATTGGAACAGAAAAGCCGGCTACAGAGACAGAGCTGACAGTAAGATCACAGCTCGGTGTTACCTTGAACCTGTTGCAGGCTCGGTGAGCTCAGAGCGTGGCCGGAGGTCAGTCACTGGGCACTGTTCTCTGAGGGCGCACTGAGAAGTGGGGCCCCGGGCTCTCGGCTCCTCCGGGCTGGAGACCAGGAGGCCGCCATTTGTATTCCCGTCCTCCAGAACTCTCCGGAAAGCGCTTAGGGAACTAACCTGAGCGGATTACTCACCCCGGCCCCTGGTAAGGGTGGTGCAATTCCGCCTGGGACAAAGACACTTGAGAATCACTACACCAGGCCCCTCCCCCAGAAGATCAATAAGAAATCCAGCCAAGACCAAGTTCACCTACCAAGGAGTGCGGTTTCAATACCAAGGAGAGCAGCAGAATTCCAGAGAA
>NC_081562.1:95865397-95876267 GCF_022355385.1 Mustela nigripes
GAAAAGGCTGTCTTTTTTCCATTGGACATTCTTTCCTGCTTTGTCGAAGATTAGTTGACCATAGATTTGAGGGTCTATTTCTGGGCTCTCTATTCTGTTCCATTGATCTATGTGTCTGGTCGCAGGCTCGGTGAGCTTCCCCCACTTTTACATCTTTCTAATTTACATCTTTATAATTTACATTATTTATAATTGAGAGATTAATATTGATACATTGTAAACTATAAGGTTATGGTTTATACTAGGAAAAATTGTTGGTGTCAGAGTTCTTTTTATTTTTTTTTAGGATTTTGTTTAATTTTTGAGAGTGAGAGAGAGCACAAGAGAGCATCAGTCAAGGGAGGTAGAGGGAAAGGGTAAAGCAGATTCCCTCCTTAGCAGGGAGCCTGACTTGGGGCTCCATCCCAGGACCCAGGGATCATGACCTGAGCTGAAGGCAGACACTTTACTGACTGAGCCACCTAGACACCACCATGTCAGAGTTCTGTGGGTTTGCCAAATGCATAGCATCCACCATTACAGTATTACATAAATAGTGTCATTACCCTAAGAGTCCCCCATGTATAACTTTTCATCTCTTCTATTCTGTCTCCATAATCCTTGGTATACACTAATTTTTTTCTGCTCCATAATTTTGCCTTTTTTCAGAATGCCATATAATTGGAATCATAACATCTGAAGGGCTTATTTCACTTAGAAATATGTATTTAAGATTTTCCCATGCATTTTCATTGCTTGATACCTCAATAATTTTTATTGTTAAACAATATTTTACTGTATGGTTGTACTAAGGTATATTTATCCACTGCCCTATCAAAGGACATGTGGTTGATTATAATTTTTGGCAATTATGAATAAAGCTGCTACAAACACTCATGTATGGTTTTGTGTGGGCCTATGTTTTCATTCATTTGGGTAAATACTTAAGAGTTCAGTTGCTGGATTATATTGTGAGAGTATGATCAATTTTGTAAAAAATTACCAAACTTCGGCATTCTCAGCAACGATTAATAGGAGTTCTTTTTGTATGAAATCCTAACCAGCATTTGGTCTTGTCAGTGTTTTGGATTTTGGTCCTTCTAACATGTATGTAGTCATATCTCATTGTTTAATTTGAAAATCCTTATGAAATATGTTGAGCATCTTTCATATGCTTATTTGTCATCTGTATGTCTTCTTTGATGAAGTGTCCACTCAAATCATTTCTGCCTATTTTTTAATTGAGTTGTTTGTTTTCTTTGAGTTTTAAGAGTTCTTTGTATAAATTGAAACATGTCTTCTATTGGATATATATTTTAAAATATTGTTTCCTACTCTGTAGCATGTACTTTTATTTTCTTTACAATATCTTTTCTAGAACAAAAGTTTGGTGTGTGTGTGTGTGTGTTTATGAAGTCCAAATTACACATTTTAACTTTATGGATCATTCCTTTGTTGTATTTAAAATCTGTTGCCAAACCCAAGGCCACCTAGATTTTCTCCTATATTATCTTGTAGAAGTATTATAGTTTTTACTTTACATTCAGGCTAATGATTCATTGAGTTAATTTTTTAAAAAGATGTAAGATCAGTGTCAATTCCTTAATTATTTTTTTCATGAGACTGTTCAGTTGTTCCAGGATCATTTATTGAAAAGATCATTCTTATATTTTGGATTGCTTTGGGCATTCGTGAAAAATAAGTTGAATATATTTGGGTATATTTGAGTAGGTCTATTTTGGGTGCTATGTTTTGTTCTGTTGACCTATTTGTTTATTCCTGAAAGAGTACAACATTGTCTTGATTACAGTAGCTTTATAGTGCATCTTGAAGTTAGATAGTTTCAGTCCCCTGAGTTCAATCTTCTCATCAATATTCTGTTTGTTATTTTGACTTCCCACATAAACTTTAGAATCAATTTGTTGGTATCTACCAAATAATTTTCTGGTTGTTAGAATGGGATTGCACTGAATTTATAGATCATTTTGAGAAAAACTGACTTTTTTAAAAAAAGATTTTTATTTTTACTTATTTGACATACAGAGGTCCCAAGTAGGCAGAGAGGCAGGCAGAGAGACAGGGGGAAGCAGGCTCCCTGCTGAGCAGATGGTCCAATGTGGGGCTTGATCCCAGGACCCTGAGATCATGACCTAAGCTAAAGGCAGATGCTTTAACCCACTGAGCCACCCAGCAGGCACCCAAAAAAAACTGACATCTTAAGAATATTGAGTCATTCTATCCATGAACATGGAATATTTTCCATTTAATCTTTGATTTCTTTCATTGGTTTATATAGTTTTATTCATATAGGTTTCATAAATATTTTGTTAGAGTTATACCTATGTAGTTTATATTTTTGGTGCTAATGTAATGTGTTTTTATTTCGAGTTGTAACTGCTTGTTGCTAGTAAATAGAAAAGCAATGTACTTTTGTATGTTAACCTTGTTTTCTGCAATTTTGCTATAATTGTCATTATTGCTAGGATTTTTTTGTTGTTGTTTTTGATTCCTTGACATTTTCTACATGGACAACTATGTGATGTATAAACAAAGTTTTACATCTTCCTTCGCCATCTGTATACCTTTTACTTCCTTTTATTTTCTTACTACATGCTAAAATTTCCAATACAGTGCAAAATAATAACAGTGAGAACAGACATTTTTTTCTTTTGATTTTTTGGGAAAATATATAGTTTCACAACATTACCTTATGAGGTAAGCTGTAGTGCTTTTATAGAAGTTATCTATGAAGTTTAAAAAGTTCCCTTATTCCAGGCTTCATAAGAGTTTTTACCAAGAATGGATGTTGGATTTTTTCAAAGACATTTTCAACATCTACTGGTGTGATAACATGACTTGTTCTTTAACCTATTGATGTAATGGATTACATTAAATAATTTTTGAGTATTTAATCTGACCTGCACTTGCTAGAGGTGTATAATTCTTTCTATGCAATACTGGATTAAATTTGCTAAGGTATTATTGGGAACTTATTAAAATTTCATAAAAGTTTCATAATGTTTATGAAAGATATCCCTGATAGTTTTTCTTTCTTGTGATGTTTTTGTGTAAAGTATTAGGTTAGTGCCTCATTAAATGAATTAGGGAATGCTACCTCAGATTTATATTTCATGAAAGATGCCATAAAGAACTAGTGTTATTTTTTATTTAGATATTTTAATTGACCACAGGACCAAGATGGCCCTGGTAGGACCAAGATGGACCTGGTGCTTAATGTTTTAGAAGATTAATAATCATTGATATAGGCCTATTTAGACTATTTATTTCTCCTTGGGTGAGTTTTGGTAAATTGTGTCTTTCAAAGAATTGATCTTTTTTAATGCAAGTCATTGAATTTGTGGGTCATACATTGTATTACTCCCCTGTACTCTAGTTTTTTTTTTTTTTTGTGGTAAAATATGCATAACATAAAATTTGCCATCATAACCATTTTAGTTCAGTAGCTTTAAAAACATTCATAATGTTGTGCTACCATCACTACCTAGCATCTCCACAACTCTATCATCTTATAAAACTGAAGCCCATTAAAAAGTAACTCTCAATTCTCCTTTCCCTTAGCCCCTAGAAATCACCATTTTACTTTCTGTCTCATGATTTTGATTCTTCTAAGTACATGCTATAAGTGAAATCATAAAATATTTGTCTTTTTTTTTTAAATTTTTAAAAAGATTTTATTTTATTTTATTTTTTTGTCTTTTAATTTCTTATTTTTTATAAACATATATTTTAATCCCCAGGGGTACAGTTCTGTGAATCACCAGGTTTACACACTTCACAGCACTCACTGAAGCACATACCCTCCCCAATGTACATAATCCCACACCCTTCTCCCAACCCCCCTCCCCCCCAGCAACCCTCAGTTTGTTTTGTGATATTAAGAGTCACTTATGGCTTGTCTCCCTCCCAATTCCATCGTGTTTCATTGATTCTTCTTCTACCCACTTAAGCCCCCATGTTGCATCACCACTTCCTCATATCAGGGAGATCATATGATAGTTGTCTTTCTCTGCTTGACTTATTTCGCTAAGCATGATACGCGCTAGTTCCATCCAAGTTGTCGCAAATGGCAAGATTTCAATTCTTTTGATCGCTGCATAGTATTCCACTGTGTATATATACCACATCTTCTTGATCCATGCATCTGTTCATGGACATCTAGGTTCTTTCCATAGTTCGGCTATTGTGGACATTGCTGCTATAAACATTCGGGTGCACGTGCCCCTTTGGATCACTACATTTGTGTCTTTAGGGTAAAATACCCAGTAGTGCAATTGCTGGGACATAGGGCACTTCTATTTTCAACATTTTGAAGAACCTCCATGCTGTTTTCCAGAGTGGCTGCACCAGATTGCATTCCCAACAACAGTGTAGGAGGGTTCCCCTTTCACCGCATCCTCGCCAGCATCTGTCATTTCCTGACTTGTTGATTTTAGCCATTCTGACTGGTGTGAGGTGATATCTCATTGTGGTTTTGATTTGTATTTCCCTGATGCCGAGTGATATGGAGCACTTTTTCATGTGTCTGTTGGCCATCTGGATGTCTTCTTTGCAGAAATATCTGTTCATGTCCTCTGCCCATTTCTTGATTGGATTATTTGTTCTTTGGGGGTTGAGTTTGCTAAGTTCTTTATAGATTCTGGACACTAGTCCTTTATCTGATATGTCGTTTGCAAATATCTTCTCCCATTCTGTCAGTTGTCTTTTGATTTTGTTCACTGTTTCCTTTGCTGTGCAAAAGCTTTTGATCTTGATGAAATCCCAATAGTTCATTTTTGCCCTTGCTTCCCTTGCCTTTGACGATGTTCCTAGGAAGATGTTGCTGTGGCTGAGGTCGAAGAGGTTGCTGCCTGTGTTCTCCTCAAGGATTTTGATGGATTCCTTTCGCACATTGAGGTCCTTCATCCATTTTGAGTCTATTTTCATGTGTGGTGTAAGGAAATGGTCCAATTTCATTTTTTTGCATGTGGCTGTCCAATTTTCCCAACACCATTTATTGAAGAGGCTGTCTTTTTTCCATTGGACATTCTTTCCTGCTTTGTCGAAGATTAGTTGACCATAGAGTTGAGGGTCTATTTCTGAGCTCTCTATTCTGTTCCATTGATCTATGTGTCTGTTTTTGTGCCAGTACCATGCTGTCTTGATGATGATATTTATTTCTTTATTTTTTAAAGATTTTTAGAAATTTATTTATTTGACAGGCAGAGATCACAAGTATGCAGAGAGGCAGGCAGAGAGAGAGGAGGAAGCAGGTTCCCTGCAGAGCAGAGAGCCCAATGTGGGACTCCTTTCCAGGACCCTGAGATCATGAACTGAGCCAGAGACAGAGGCTTTAACCCACTGAGCCACCAGACACCCCTACCAACATTAATTTTTAAAGAGACATCATATTAATAAACATGATAATAACACTTAGGAATGTTTCAAAACTGAAAATATCTTCTGAAGGGATACTAAATATTTAATTTCTTCATCTTTGATTTTTATTTTATTATTTTTCTATTTATGATTTTTCAAAAATTAATTGTAGTTGACCAGCCACAAAAACATCAGAAAATATTTAGAAAGAAAGGCAATTTAGGAAAAGCCATGTAAAATATAAAAATACCTGGTGGTCAGAAGATAGCATTCTAAAATATTAAAGATTAAAAAAGCTCTCATAATTGGACTTTACCTTTGAGAGGACAGAGAGTCTGATGAAGATGGTAAAAACCTTGAGAAGTACAAATGGAGAATAAGAAGAAGAAGAAAGGAGATTTGTAAATCAACTAATTTACTTTTCAAATGGAAACTAATTTATTTTATTTAAAGTTCTCAGGCACCTTTCTTCTACTGTTATTTGTTTTTCCAGCTCATTAAATTTATGAATGATTAATCTTTGCTCTCTAAGGAAAGAGAATGAAATTATTTGGTGAAGTGTGGGAGAGCTGAAACCCTCAGGACATAGTTTAATCCAACAAGAAGGAACTCAGGGCTAAGGCTGTCATGACATTCTTAATAAAAAAACAATGATAATATTTCTCACTTAGTTTTAGTACACTATAAACACAGAATGAGACATGCCACTTACCTAGTGGTCTGGAGTACATATACATACATACATACATATATATGTATCTAGATACATATATATATATATATTTTTTCAATATAATTAGCTCTATTGGTTCATTCTGGAATTGGAAAACCAATGCAAAATTCTCACAGAAAATACACAAGAATTAAGATAACCTATTATTGTTATGCCTCATTTGTAGGAAAAAAAAATCAGGAAGTCAGATTTTCTCTCAAAGTGACATGTTCAGGTAATTAAGGCCCAGATCTCTAAGTGCCATATAAAAATGCAATTTTACAAAGTAATTTTTCCTAATACAGTAAAAATTACCAGGCCTTTTTTGATAAGCCAAATTGAAGAATTTAAAAATGTACTGAATTATCAGAAGTTAAGATCTCCTAACATATAGTTTAAGCCCGCTTACACCTAGTTATTATCTTAACCACTGAGATTGTGGGGATATACAACAATGGAGAGGCCCTTAGCTAAATGCACATTTAACTGCCACCTTTAGGATGTTCCAGCTGAATACTTTTATCTTGCTTCAACAATTCTCCATAGATGACAAAATTCTTTAGGGTTTCTATCTCTGTTTCTCTCTCTCTCTCTCTCTCTCTCTCTCACACACACACACACACACACACACCCCTAGAAGAACTATACATTACAGAGCAGCCCTAAGTAGCTTTTTCTCTGGGTTTTATAATGATTACTACTAGTTCTTTAAGTCAAAGACATCTCTCAAAAACCCAGCACATTCTATCCAAAAATTTGTTCCTAAAATGTTTTGGCTCAAGCACCTTGATGGTATAGGAGTTAAGGATTCTTTTCTCTCAACTAACACCTAATAGAATTTCAATTCCTTGAGATTTATAATAGAAGATTGCATGTTTTATTGATGCAACTTAATGAAGCACAGACTATGTATACTGGAAAGTGTCTATCAATGACTGGTAAGAACACACTGGTTTATGGGCTGGGTATCAGCTTCATGGTATTTATTATTATTTTCCCCATTTCATAGATGAGAAAACTAAAGCATAGGTGATTTATTTTGCTCCAAATCAGAAATTTGGCAAGTGGTAGAACAGGAATTCAAATTAGTTAATCTGATCCTAGAGCCTGTACTCTATATCCCCACATTAACCCTTCATTCTCCCTCCTAGACCTGGCTGTCAGAAGCAGGGATTAGAGTTGGACAATGTTGAATATCTTAATTTGTATGGAAAGTCTTGTCTAATATGAGATTTTCTGTCTGATGGCACCTTTTCTTACTGAAGAAATTGATTTTAAAGAGCATTGAGAACCAGGAATATGATTATAATTTATTGCTTATACAGTGTAAATTAATGTTTTCTCAAATAATTGAAATAAACAATGAATAACTACTGAATTACTGAAATTGCTAAAGTATATTCACATGCAAGCATATATAAGAATATAAAATCAATGTGGCCATACTTTCTAAAATCTTTTCTGAGTTTCTCCTTAAGATCTTATTTATGGGCATTCAGCATTCAACAAAAGTGTGGTGTACTGCAGTTATCTTTTCCTGATTCTTCAGGCCAATGGTAAGAAGTTTCTCATGGATGGAATTCCACAGACTAGTAAATTCACTGCATCCGGAAAAGAATGGATATATTGAGATAAGATTTTGTAGCTCAATTTCATCTCTCAGATCATCACTGTATTATCATAGTGTGATTTTATTTGTCCAAGGAAGGCATTTAAAGGAATTTTGAGAGCCACCAGGTGACTCTGGGACATTAAAAAATACCCTCATGAGGGAGACTGTTTCCTGAGTTGTTATGGATGATTCATTATTTTTTTACATTCCACTTTTTGATACTTGACACATGGTATTGTTGTCATTGTCAAGTTTCAATCAGCAGGAGGATAGCATATATAACAATCTGAAAGACAAAAAAAGTGTGAATTTCAACTTTCCCTGTAGAGTTAAGTAGCAATTAAGTTATTTCAAGCACTCCACAAATAATTTTAGAATTTTGGAAAAATTTTGGGTGCTTTAAAACTTACAAGTGTGAATTGTGTTTCATTTTGTGATTGTATTAATAAACTCTAGGCTTTTCTATCTTATCCTTCATGAACAAAGTTCCTTTGTTTTTTTTAATGGGTCGTAAAACTGGAGTCAAAATTCACTGGAATATTTCACAGAAATCAATGGAAGACAAAATGGATTCCATATCGAGTCTGATCAAATGTCTCTCAAACCTCTCGTATAGTCTCTTCTGCTGTGTTGAAAGGACTAATTTTAGAAGGGGATATAATTGTTCTTTATGATCTTGACCTTACAAAAATGAAGAAAGAGCCTGCACTTTTCTATTGTGCTACCAGATGAACACAGAAGTTTTGTCCTGATGGTCAAAAGAGAATTTTAGAATTGAGACGAATATTGAGAAAATTGTAGTCAAGAACTTTCTGATCAGTGTGTCTTGGCAGAATACATCAGTTGGAAGTGCCTGGATTAGAGATATGCCTGAAATTATTTCCCCTACCTGTGCCATTGCAGGGAAGCAGGGGTAGCCAGCAGCTCTTGGCCAGGTGTTTCTCACACAGAATAGCCTGTTCAATTATTTCATTTTGCTGTGAAAATATCCCTACTTTCTACGTGTGTCATGAGGAGAAAAAGATTGGGAAACACTGTCTAGGTAATTCCCTCTTTATGTGGTGAAGCTTCTCTGTTCTCTGAATGTTCTTTTAAAAGCTATTTTACAGATATATCATGCATGAATTCATATAAATCATTTTGAATGTTTTTGCATTTTGATGTTTTTACATATACTTCTTTTTTATTTACCAACATTCATTCCAGTTCTCTCTTTCTAATGTCACAGTTGGGCATCTGCCAACCTCATCTTTATGTCCTACTATAGTTTGTCTGGGATTATCCCTAAGCGTAATTCTTGGGTTGTGTTCTTACTGGCTTCAAACTAATCAGATCATTATAGCTGCCTGGTCATGGCAATAGGTCTTAATAAGTCATCAATTAGGGTGAACTTGAAGAATTTTGCTGACAATAGTGGTGCACAGACCTCTCAGATGCTTGTCTAAGATGTCTAAAACCATGTTTACTACCATTAGAGAAGAGTAGAAGACAGAATCAAAGCAATGACAAAGATATGAACCTTAGATCAAATAAAGTTAGTCCCATCTTGTAATTTTCAGTTACTTGTATAATAAGTTTTCTTTTCACCAAGTCACTTTGTTTTACATGTCAGTTTTTTATAAGCAAAATATATTTTAATATATTGTAATATGTGATCTTTTATTTCCTATTTAAATTCCTCATTCTGTATTAATAAAGATAGCTTGGATAGGATTAATTGAACACAGGATTATTAAGGGTTGGCTTAAAAATCATATATGGCAAATATTTTTAAGAATAAGAATCTTGTACCCTGAAAGTCAGTCTTCCTTAAGTCTGGGGAGGAACTATATACACAAAGGTATGCTAGATCAAGTATGGAATATTTTAAAATGTAACTTATATTGTCTACCAGGCTTAGAGCCAAAGTAAGCCATCTGTGTATTTTCCACAACAATTAAACCAGACTAAAATATTAAAAAAAAAAAAGTGATGAAAGGTAGAACATTCCTGCCGATACTAAACAGGATCTAAGAACAAAGACAAAGAGAGCTACACTCAAAGCCTACTATGAAGTTATCTTGTATGACCTTACTTAGCAAGTATCACAAAGGGGAGCTTTGGAGCAATGTCACAGTAAGTAGGGTGGCCAAATATCTTTTTAAGTGGAAATGAAGGGCCAGAAAAAAAAAAATGGCTAGGAATTCCCACAGGCTCTTTTCTCTTTCTCTCTTTTATATGGAATGGAGGAAAGAAGAGTTCAAACAATGAAATAATTGAAAAGAGAGTCCTGGATTTGTCAATTAGAGAGTCATTGATAATGTTAGTAAGTGTGATTTCAAAAGTAACATACCACAGTGAAAGAATGATTCAGATTACTGTGTATACAATCATACATGAGCATATGTTCATAGTGCCGAAGGTACTAATAACTCAATTTCTCTCTCCTCTGGATACCAAACCTTAAAGAGTAATTACAAGAGGATCAAAGTAGAATATTAGTTTTATTAGTGACATAAAAATGGACAGATTATCTCAAATATAGAACAGACAACAAAATGAGTTTTCCTAATATATCCTCAAAAGTCTGGATATAGGCACCTGTCAGTAAGAAAATATGGATTTATAATGGACACTCCAAAGTCCTTATCAGCCTGTGGATGGTCCAAATCATGGAGGGTCATGTTTTTATTTTTAATTAATAGTATTTGTTTCTTAGGACAATAGTATTTGTTTCTGGTTTACAGAAAAAAGTGAACAGAAAATAGAGTTCCATATACTCTCTCTCCCTATATATTATAACTACCCCCATTTAAAAAATTATTTATTTATTTGAGAGAGGAAGAGAGAGAGTATGTGTGTGCAAAAGAGGGAGGGGCAGAGGCACAGAATCTGAAGCAGGTTCCACATTGAGCATGGAGCTCAGCACCAGGCTCTATCCCATGGCCTTGAGATCACAATATGAGCATAAACCAAGAGTCCACTCAATTGACTGAACCAACCAGGCACCCCAAGCTTCCCCCACTTTTTTTTTCTTTTTAATTTTTTATTTTTTATAAACATATATTTTTATCCCCAGGGGTACAGGTCTGTGAATCACCAGGTTTACACACTTCACAGCACTCACCAAATCACATACCCTCCCCAATGTCCATAATCCCACCCCCTTCTCCCAAACCCCCTCCCCCCGGCAACCCTCAGTTTGTTTTGTG
>NC_081562.1:95879267-95887208 GCF_022355385.1 Mustela nigripes
GGGGGGTTGGGAGAAGGGGGGTGGGGTTATGGACATTGGGGAGGGTATGTGCTTCGGTGAGTGGTGAAGTGTGTAAACCTGGTGATTCACAGACCTGTACCCCTGGGGATAAAAATATATGTTTATAAAAAATAAAATTTAAAAAAAAATAATAAATATTAATATTAATAGTCAAATATTTTCAAATATTTTGTTATAGTGGAATTTTATTTAGAAATACATTTTATAACATAAACAATGTAGGAAGGCTCAATAATGTTTTCCTAATTTACAAAGAGGATTCTTGGACTTGAGCTTGAATCTCTATATCCTTTCTCTAAACAATGCTTTAAATTTCAAACATTTAATCTATAATTATGCAAATAGTAATATGAATTATTATAAGATAATAAGTTTCTGGAGGTATAAATACAAAAAAACCTGGGCACATACATAAATTATAAATTCTCATTTACTTGAAAATACACTTTTCGTCTTCTACAACTTGTTCCATTGTATCACCATTCCTCAACTCTTCCTAAAAAGTTCCTAAATATCTTTCAATACAGCTTAAACACAGTTTCTCCAAATGCCTCTCTGACCCCTTAAATCTGTAGTACTAATTCAAGAATTGTGTTCCCATAGAGCTTTCACCGACCCTATCACTGGTGTATTTGTTAAATCCTCTAACACACAGATCATGGTACTGAATTTTCTGCTCAACATATGCTTTTAAGTTGTCATCTAGAAAATTCATAACTTTCCTTGAACTTAGAGAACTCTGAGTATTTACTTGTGAATGTTTAGGGGATCAATCACAGTCCTTAATTTGAGGAAAAAAATAACTCATTCAGGCAGTGCTTCCTTACAGATTCTTTATAGTCTTGTATGTCACATTAAAAGGTCTGGGTTTTAGTCTTTGAGATTGTGAAACTACTGGAGGATTTTAAGCAAGAAGGAAACTCAATAATTTTTCATATGGAGGGACTCTTCTGACAGTGCTCCAAAGAGCAGATTTGGAATAGGGAGGTAAGACAACATGAGAAGCATATTGACCAACAGATGGGAGATGGTAAGTTCCTAAATAAAGACAACTGAAGTGGGGGTAGAAGA
Source organism: Mustela nigripes (assembly GCF_022355385.1). Classification (NCBI taxonomy): domain Eukaryota; kingdom Metazoa; phylum Chordata; class Mammalia; order Carnivora; family Mustelidae; genus Mustela; species Mustela nigripes. Next base: position 95,880,360 of record NC_081562.1, read on the forward strand.
AAAGTGACAGAATAAAAATATATAGGGTGTAAGCATATTGATAATTAATAGTTAACCATATGTGAACTATGAAAGAGACAAGATTGACAGCATCCGCAATTATACTGAGAAAACGAAGAATCATCACATAGTGTTGTCTATTGTTCATGTGTGTGAGACTGTGTGGCAGTGATGGATATTCAGAGAAAAATTTTCCCACTTTTTTATATAAGATAGTGAAAGGCGAGGGTTTTCCAGATCTCTTTGTGCCAACTATTCATTTTCCTATTTTATTTCAGTCATAGTATTTGACTTCGAATCATGTAAGTTGGAGACATATAAATGAAATTTGTTGGCTAAAGAGGAAATTAGAGAATACATATAATGGGCAGACTGTTGAGATCTTTAAAAAATCTTTGCCATCAGGGGCGCCTGGGTGGCTCAGTGTGTTAAAGCCTCTGCCTTCGGCTCAGGTCATGATCCCAGAGTCCTGGGATCGAGCCCCACGTCGGGCTCTCTGCTCTGCAAGGAGCCTGCTTCTTCCTCTCTCTCTGCCTGCCTCTCTGCCTTCTTGTGATCTCTGTCTGTCAAATAAATAAATAAAATCTTTAAAAAAAAATCTTTGCCATCAATTTCAACCCTTAAATGTCCTTTTATTTAAAAATATGGTAGCTGTTACCTAGATTTGTCCATTATCTCTATAAATGAGTTGTTCATTAAATTTATAAATGAAAGGAAATAGGAATTGATTGTAAGCATTGAATATTCCTTTCTATAAGATATGGGTATTCTATTTATTTTTAAGTAAGAAGTACCTTGAAAAATTGTATTTGAGAAACAAAACATGAAATGAATGACAAAATAAAAATTATATCTTAAATTATCTTAAATCTCTGTCATTTTTGTGAATTTATATATTTTCTTTTTGGTCTCAAATTTCAGATGTCTTTATAAGGAGAATAGAAATGAATTTTGATATTCAGTAATCTTCTAGTACAGAAAATCTCTCCTAAGATTGTTCAGTGCAGCCAGTCATCAAGTCAAGACATGCTGTCTGATGAATATCAAGACAGACAAGGCAGCTGTCACTGTATGAGTTATAATTGCATTTCTAGAGTCACAAGTCCACAAAATTTATGTGAAATCAAGTAGTAATAACTATCATGAGTGAATATTCTTAGGTAAAAATCCTAATGAAAAGGTAGAACAGGGGGGCACCTGGGTGGCTCCTTTGGGTTGTGTCCAACTCCTTGTTTTAGCTCAGGTTATGATCTCAGGGTATGCAATTGGGCCCTGAGTCAGGCTCTGCACTCAGCATGGAGCCTGCTTGGGATTCCCTTTCTTCCTCCCTACCCCACCTCCCTCTCTCTCAAATAAATTAATAAATAAAATCTTTTGAAAAATATAGGACAGTTGTGGTTTGATATCAAGATCATTTCTACTTCAGTGGCTAAGGACCAGTTATTTTTTCTGCCCCTCAAATTCTTTCTTCAACTTTTTCATGGTTGAGCACCTGTCATCATTCAGGCCTCAACCCCAAACTTACTTCTTCATAGAGTTTCCCTGAGTACACCATCTAAAGTAATGTTCTACACCTGACGCACGTCCAGTGCTTTCTCCTTTAGCTCTTTATTTTCTTCTTGATGTTCTTTAAAATTTAAAAATATAAAAAAATTAATATATATATGTCTTCAATGGAAAGGTGCCCCAAGGAGGCAGGAATGTTTCATGACTTATTCACTGCTGTGAACAAAGCTTACAATAGGGCCTAGTTTGGTGAGAAGCTCAAAAATTATTGTAAAAAAAAAGAAACTAACAAATGGAATTTGTTATTATAAGATATTCTTAAAGAATATTATAGGAGGGGCGCCTGGATGGCTCAGTGGGTTAAGCCGCTGCCTTCGGCTCGGGTCATGATCTCGGGGTCCTGGGATCGAGTCCTGCATCGGGCTCTCTGCTTGGCAGGGAGCCTGCTTCCTCCTCTCTCTCTCTGCCTGCCTCTCTGCCTGCTTGTGATCTCTGTCTGTCAAATAAATAAATAAAATCTTAAAAAAAAAAAAAGAATATTATAGGAAATTTTTCTTAGATTGCATAAATCAGGGCTAACTGATATCAATGTCATTTTGGGTCTTACAGTTATATATTATATGTTACAAATATCAGCCCCTTAGCCAAACTAACCTCAAGGTGACTTTTAAAAAATTTGATCTTTTCTTTACCTCTTGTTCTTTGGCTCTCCATCAGCTTTCAATCTAATCTGTCAATTTTCCTGACTCCTTGACTTTACATCTTACTTATCTTTACATCTTACTCATCAGCTTCTGTTGCCAAATATTATAAAATGTTTCCTGAAAATCTAATTAACATATGATTTTTGTTTCATGTCCATTTTTGATCCAAGTTGTAAAACCACATAAAATGCCAAGAAACTAGTAAAGAATGAACTCCCTTGTTTGAAGTCAGCTTAAATATATAAATATGTTGTTCTTTTCTGGAAGTGCTACTGACCATTTTAGTAGTGTATCTGTAAATCTGTGACTACACATATAAAGTGTAGTTTAAAGGTCATTCCTTCTTATTTATTCTTACTTGGCAATTTCTGTGCCATTATAATTTTTCTTGCTGTGTGTGGGTGTGTGTGTGTACAGGAAGATGCCAGATAGGATACCAATATAATTTTTTTAATTTAAATTCAATTAATTAACATATAATGCAGTATTTATTTCAGGGGTACAGTTGTGTGGGTTCTTTAGTCATACATAATACCCAATGCTCATTACATGCCCTCCTTAATGTCCACCACTCCCAAACCCCTCCCCTCCCAGCAACCCTCAGTTTGTTTCCTAAGATTAAGAGTCCCTTATGGTTTACAAATATTATTATGAGTACCTGAATATGGTACTCTTGTTTCTATTAAGAAAAAAACAAAACAAAACAAAAAACAGAACTCCTACACTTAAGGTGTTTAAAGAGTGAAAAAAAATGAACTATTATGAAGATAACTCCTGGTAATAAGAGTTCAACTATTTTCTGATACCAGGAATATAAATGTCTCTTCCATTGTTTTCAATGTTAAAAATTATATTCAAATAAAAAGATTTCATTTTTTATTTATAAGTGAATTACAGTAAAAACTTTTCTTGAATAAATAGTAGCATGTAAATTGTAAAATATTTATTTTGTTTCCATTTCAGTCATATTCTACCAAAAAATGTGAAGGAAACCTTGAATATTTGTTTCAGTCCAACAGCCTTAGTTGGACTAGGCCTCAGCACTCTTCACTCTATTTTCTTTCTTGGTTGTGCTTAATTTTGACATTACCTGGGGTGAGTGTGTTTATGAACATGGATGTGGTGCCACAAATTTCTGACTTGTGGAATGATTAACGATTCTTTCTTTTTGCACTTCTTTAAACTTATTTTTTAAGCAAGTTCAGATTTTCAGACATTACAAAAATAAGATGAACAATTCTCTTACATCTAGTGTATTAGATGGTGTTTTCTCTTTGTTTCTGTCTTCCCAGTTCTTAGGGATTCAGCAAATGTCTTAAAAGTTTCCAGATTAATCAAAATATTAAAAAAAAAAAAGGCAAGGCCCCAATACATTTGAATTTTAGATAAAAAGCCATTTAAAGTTTTACTACAAGTATGTCCCATTCAACATTTGACATACTTACGTTTAAAAAGTATTTTCTGTTTACCTAAGCTTCAAATTTAATTGGGTGTCCTGTATGTTCCCTGACAGTCCTCACTGAGATAGTAATCAGTCAAAGGTTTAAGCCCCTGGAGTTTCCAATATATCACTCTTGCCTTGTGTGACCACCAGAAACATGCCTGGTTTCTCTGCTCCTGTAAGTGGCCCTATGCCTGGGTCAAGCTTAGATTCACAGTTTCTAACCTGCAGTCAGGATAAGCAACCAGAAGAGTCAGAATGCTTCCAAAGACAGCTGCAGAACATCAGCTCATCTCTCAAAGTTTATCACCTTTGTTGAGTTTTACTCCTTGTAGTCCTTATTTCTCCTTCAGCAGTGTGTAGACATTACATATATGATTTTTATAATTATTCCAGATTTTCTGGGGTGCCTGGGTGGCTCAGTCAGTTAAGCCTTGGACTCTTGATTTCAGCTGAGGTCATGATCTCAGGGTGGTGGGATGAAGCCCTTGGCTGGACTCTGCACTCAGCATGGAGCTTGCTTGTCCCTCTCCCTCTGCTCCTCCCCCCACCCACCTGTATAAATAAATAAATACAGAAAATTATTCCAGATTTTCCTATTTGTTGTCAATGGAATGGTTGAACTATTACAATCTACTCCATATTGCTGAGCATTCAGATTTTTTTTTCAAATGGTTTTATATGAACTATAAAGAATCACCTTTTATGTTAAAATATTTTCTTAATCTTTTTGAAATGTATTCTTTGACACACAAGTTACTTAAAAGTGTATTTTTAAAATGTTTGTCACAGCTTTTTCCCACCCCCTGCTGAATGCCACTCTGGCCGGAGCTCAGGCTCCTGTGAAACTAGCACCACCGTCGCCTCCCTCCAGCAGCTGGTATGATGATCTACCAGGACCTCATCAGCCATGATGAGATGTTCTCAGACATTTAAACCATCTGGGAGATCCCAGATGGGCTGTGCCTGGAGGTGGAGGGAAGATGGTCAGTAGGACAGAGGGTAACATTGATGATACATTCATTGATGAAAATGTCTCCACGGAAGGTCCAAGGGGAAAGTACCAAAACCCCAATAGTCACTGGTGTTGATATTATTGTGAACCAGCGCTTTCAGGAAACCAGCTTCACAAAAGTAGCCTACAAGAAGTACAACAAAGATTCTATGGAATCAGTCAAAGTTAAACTTGAAGAAAAGAGGCCAGATAGAGTAAAACCTTTTGTGGCAGGGGTTACAGAACAAATCAAGCACACCCTCGTTAATTTCAAAAACTACCAGTTCTTTATTGGTGAAAACATGAATCTAGATGGCATGGTTGCTCTGTTGGACTCTGTGAGGGTGGTGTGACCCCATATATGATTTTCTTTAAAGATGGTTTAGAAATGGAAAAATGTTCATAAAATTGGCTGTTAACTTTGAAGGTACCACTTGTTGTCAGAACTGGCTGTTGCTTTTCATCCAGATGCCAGGACTTAGACAAATGGGACGGATGTCATCTTGAGCTCTTCATTTATTTTGACCTTGATTTATCTAGAGTGGAGGCATTGTTTTTAAGGAAAAAAAAAAGTCATGTAGGTTGTCTAAAAATAAAATGCATTTACTCAAGGAAAAAAAAGTTTGGCACAAGGCTTTTCTAAAACACTTTTTATGTCATGGTTTATGACTTAATTATATTTTGGTTAGAGGATGTGCTCTAGCTGATTCAAATACTTGAAATTGCTTGAAATTTTCTTTATGATTCATTATGTGGTCCAATTTTATAAATATTCTATCTGCACTTGAAATGCACATAGTTTGTGTAATATTCTATATGTCAGTTTAGTCAAACATTAATTGTATGGTCCAAATATTCTATATTAATAATAACTTTAACCTACTTTTTTACTGAACAACACAAGCCATAGTTTTAGTGAAACTTTATTGTTTCCTAGTATTTTCAATATTTTCCTTATATTGCTGGATTATTTTAGCCAGACTGACAATCTTTGTCTTTCTAAAAATTTTTTATAATTTTTTTAATTGCAGTGTAGTTGATAGACAATGTTACATTAGTTTCAGATATACAACACAGTGATTCAACTTCTCTTTACAGTGTGCCATGCTCACCCCAAGTGTAACTACAATTTGTCACCATACAATACTAATACTATACCATTGTTTCCCGATTCCTTATCTATTTTTCCTATGACTTATTCATTCCATAACTGAAAGCTTGTTCTCTTACTCCCCTTCACCCATTTTGCCCATTTCCCAACCCCCTTCCCCTATCCATTTGTTCTCTATATTTATAGATCTAATTCTGCTTTTTGTTTGCTTATTCATTTGGTTTGTTTTCCCCCTTATATTCCACATATAAGTAGAATCATATGGTATTTGTCTTTCTCTGACTGACATTTTATTTAGCATAAATACCCATTAGGTCCACTCATGTTGTTGCAAATGGCAAGATCTCATCTTTTTTTATGGCTGAGCAATACTCCATTGTATTTATACATCACATTTTCTTTATCCATTCATCTATTAATGGACATGCAGGCTGCTTTTGTATCTGGACTATTGTAAATTAGGCTGCAGTAAACATAGGAGTGCATATATCTTTTCAAATTAGTGATTTTGCTTTCTGTGAATAAATGCCTAGTAGTGGAATTGTTGTATCATATGATATTTCTGTTTAATTTCTTGAGGAACCATACTGTTCCCATACTGTTTCCACAGTGGCTGCACCAGTTTGCATTCCCACCAATAGTACATGAAGGTTTCTAATTCTCCACATCCTTGTTTAACACCCCTAATCAGCAGGGAAATGCAAATCAAAACTATAATGAGATATCACCTTGTACCTGTCAGAATGGTTAAAATCCGAAAGACAAAAAAATAACAGTCTTTGTCTTTTAAATGGAGGTTACATTGTTTATTGATATAATTGGACACACACCAGAGCATTATTTGGTGCTTGCTATTGTTATTTCTTTTTTTTTCCCACTGTTTTTTTTTTTAATTTTTATTTTTTCATCATTACACCATTTCCTTCTATTCATTTAGAAGATAAATACTTGATTTCTTTTAGAAGTTGCCTGACATATGTAAACATGAGTATCTGACCCTTCAAAATTTTACATAATTGGGGCGCCTGGGTGGCTCAGTGGGTTAAGCCGCTGCCTTCGGCTCAGGTCATGATCTCAGGGTCCTGGGATCGAG